>NC_090445.1:1626461939-1626763884 GCF_031143425.1 Pleurodeles waltl
CAGCCAACTGGACTATGGCAGTGCACTCTATGCAGGCATCACCACCAAAGTCATGCAAAGACTCAAGATGATCCTTCTGACCAATGCTACAAAGCCCTCCAGAACCAAGGAACCACCTAACTGAATCACCACCTTCACCTCCACCAATAGAGCGGGAACCTCTGCACATCATGCATTGCCCTCTCAAAGATATCATCAATACGCCACGTTAGAGGATGTACATTCCCCTACCTTGCCGCCAAAGCCTGGAATGCCCTTCCCCTACACCTCCACACTGCACCCTAAATGACGCACTTCAAAAAGGGACTGAAAACCCAGTTTTTCAAATAAACCTCTGCAACAAATGCCTGGACACCCACTTGCGTGACAAGCCGCACTATACAAATAACACATCACTGATTGATTGATTATGTCTAATAAGGAGGGCCTGATATGCAAAGCTAACTGTTTTAATAACTGATATTTCTGCCTTAAGATTGAGTTTGACCCATATGGAGAACCCACCCCGGCTGTCCCATGAGGTGAGGCTATAGCTGCACAAGAGTAACAGGCAAGACCCCTGCATGAGAGTGGTATAATAGACCAAGACTCCTGCATGACAACAAAATCAAATTTGTCAATAAAGGCCAATCAATCCAGATTTAAAATGTAATCTTTTAATCCAGCCACATTCAAACTCATGATTGAGAAAGAATGGCCAGGCCTAGCCTCCCCTACATCGAGCTTCTTTTCCAAAATTACTGCATCCCTAGAAGTTTCAGTTAGTAGACTCCCCGAAGGGGGATGGGACAGTCAATCCACTTCTGACAAAACATTGTATTGGTTCCTAACAGGTACATTAAAACAAACAATGGAACAGACACATGGGGCAATAGCGGAAATGGGTAGTGGAGTGGCTGGCCCAATCTGTTGCAGGCCTGAACTCCAGGTGGTTCTGATGGGGCAATGATAATCCCAGAATCCCAATGAGAACTGACAGGGCAGCAATGAAGGACACACTGCAACCCTAGGAGTTTCCAAGGGAAAGGGTGGTTGGGGTGTGAGAGAAACAGAGAACTACCAGGACGTCTGCATATTTAGATTTCTTTACTCCGGGCACTGCTGGGTTCAAGGATATCTGGATTCTGTTCCTGGATTCAGGATACTAGCAATTAGGATTATACAGATACAAGGGTCTGGAATCGGGTTTCCCTGTAATTAAACTACACCTTAAAACAGAAAAAAACTAATGAGATCTTTGGCATTAACTAACGTCAAATTAACATACCAATAATTCACACTAGAAACATTTCCCAATTTAACTCTAGTTTTAACCAGGAATTATCGTGAACTGGAATTATCATGTACAAGGATTTCACTGAGAGAAAATTACAGGGTCAAATACTTCAAATTCTTCAGTAGTTCAAGAGTCTCAAGAGTTTCAGGTTCATATGCAAATATGTATTGGCAATCAGATTATAGTTCTTAATTGTCCCAAAAGTCTTTAGAACACCAACATCAGATTCTGATCGAGAAAACACAGATTAAAAACCAACTATGAGCACAAGATCCAGGAAAGCACAGCTTTTACAAGAAATATGACTCTTCTCTAAAGCCTTTTCAGTCACAAGATTGATCCGAATATTATTGCTGGCTTTAGATAAGTTTGGTTAATCAGCGCTGATCAAGATCCCAATTTAAACAGAAAAACTTCTGTTACCTTATTTGGGATGACTCATGTCTTTTTGCCAGCGCAAGAAAGCACAATTAGAGAGATGAATTGGAAGCCGCCCGCCTTTTACAGCTATTGTAGCAACTGCGGAGAAGATTGGAAATACTAGTGCTAGCGCACCTGGTCCTTAGTAAGTAAACTTGCAAGGGGACACGTATAGGCTGATGAACCTTTTGAATCGCATGGAGTATCCCAGTCATGCAGTGACCATTGGATCAATAATCGGTATCAATAATCAAGAAACATCTTGTACGAAAACCGCTCAAAATCATCTACTCATGAATAACCACAACTCTGTAAAGAGTTAACGACTTTTTTTCCCTATTGCTTACAATTCTAAATCATCCATTAGTTCAATCTTTATTCAATTTATGAATTCATTAATAGAGAACATCATCACTTGAGGAAAACATATGCGAAAATGCAATTCCATAAGCTAAGAATATCAGGCATTAATAGCGAAGTTCAGCAATTAAGTTTGTCAGGCAATTGTCACTGTCAATGTTACCCTTAATTGCCTACCTAACCCAGATTAGCATCAGCATGTGAGTCTTCATGTGAAAACAGTTTCAGAAAACATCAATTTGGAAAAATCTCCCTAAGTGAGAATTTCTATAATCAGCGCAGTTGGTACCTAGAAGAAAAGGCATAAAATCGTCAGTCACATTTTCACAGCTACCTATCCAGGATGGATCAGCAACAAGTCAGTCTTTGTCTTCAGGTCATCAATTGATCAGCTACGCATCAGGCTCACAGATTATAAGCCCAATATTAGCACCTCAGACAGCGTCTCCTGACGTCATCAATTCTTCTCCCGCAACTCTTTGATTTTAGCCCCTTGTCACGACTTTTTATTAGGGTCTCCCAGTCCATCCCCCTAATTGCTAATTGGTCAGTCAGTCGGCAGATATGACTTTAACCTATACTTTTTGTTTACCAAGTCTACTAATTTTCATATTCATTCGTTCACAAGATGTGGACTGGTTCTTCATGCAATGCCCTCATCATCCGGCTCGTCAGGTATCGAAATTGTTGCATATTCCTCTTCAGTCAGTGCCGCTATTGTTCAAGTCCTGGAAAGTACATTTAGCCTGCTCTACACATAATTGTATCAAATTGTCTTCATCATCTCCTGTCCACCGGTACATTGCAGAAAATTCTAGCTAAGTAACTTGAACTTCGAGCAGGTCAAGGCTAGACCATAGCAGCTTCCAGTCCTTTGCAAAGCGTTCAGTATTTCAGGTTTTCGAGTATGCGAGACCCAGAGGAACTAGGCCTTTAGTCCAGCTAACTTAATACTACAAATTGAGAGGGGCGTGGCTTCGGGCGTCAAGATGGCGGTCGCACTCTGAGAGTGCTCTGGACCCCTCAGTCATCCGCCCTCAGAAGCCGCCATCGAGAGGTCTACCATGCTGCCCTGGCCGCCCCTGTGAGCTCCTGGACCTCGGGGAGGCCTCCGGCGCTAGCGCTGGCTCAGTCCGAGCCGTGAGAGCTGTGAAGGCTGGATGCGACCGGGTCGGTGGGTCTCCTAAGATGGCGGCCGGGCTGACGGCGCCGGGATGCGCCTCGGCGTTGGAGCCCGCCCGCTGACGGGGCCTCCTCCGGCGCGGGTGCCGTGTGCGGGGCTGGAGTGCCTGGGGCGAGCTGAAACCTGGTGCCCCCGGGGGACGGGAGAGCGACGAAGCCGGCGTTCTCCGTTGGTCCTCGGAGGGCCGGACTATGAGGTGCTGGACCCGTGGGCCCGGCGTGAGGCCCGGAGAGAGTGAGCCCCGGGAGAGGGGCTCCCCTGCCTGACTCGAGTGGACGTGGTCGGGCCCCTGGACAGGGGCTTGCCCGCTAAGAAGACCGCGCGGAGTGTCCTACGGAGGGCGTCTGGACCGGATTCTGCAGTCCGGAGCCCACAGGCCGGCTTGTGATACCCTGCCTATGCGAGGGGAGAGTAGCGAGGACGACGTGGAGGAGGTGAGCTGTGCGGCTAAGGGGACGTGACTGTGCGGCACGGCCGCCGATCCTGGGCGACCGGGGTGAAGTGGACGCCCGCGGCCCCCCTGGTCCGCCCGCGCAGGAGCGCAGTTGCCCCTCACGCCAGAGAGGAGAGGAGGAGGGGAGAAGAGAGATCGGGGCCCCCCTCCCCATAAGTAAGCAGCGTAATGGGATCTCAGTAGGGCGCAGCGGGCCTGAACATTAAGGCTGTGCCCTGCGATTCACAATCCTTAATTTTAAAGAGACTCCCCAAAGGCTTGCCCCTATTCCGCAGCCGCAATTTTGATAAAGCACGCCAATAACCTCGGAGATGGGAATTTAATTGCGACGCGCTGGGGCTCGTGGATGGTCATCGAGCCCCACGACTTCCCGTCTTTCCAAAACTGTCTGATAGGAGAAGAAACCGTCCACGGGGCAATCCAGCTACACATGACTGAGTGGAAGCCAACAAATTCAAAGGTCCTTGACATATTTCGCTGGCACACCCTGTTGGGGCCCGACCGCTGTGTCTTCCCTGTAGATGCGCTTAGGGTGCTGAATTTGGACGGAAGAGCTGCATAATTCGATCTGGGTTCTCCATCCCCTCCCTCCGAGATAACATGGGGAAAGACAGAGCAAGTAAACACCCTCCACCCTCTCAACCAAAGATTGATCAATTTGCAACGCCAACAGGTCCGAGAGGGGGCGGAGAGACAGCCGCGGGGGACCCAACACCAGACGGAGTGAATGCCATCCTCCTGGCAATCCAGTCTTCGCAATCAGCTGTAGAGACTAAAATCGGAGAGGTGCGTGAGGAGATGGGCCTTATCAGGCAGGACCTCAGAAATGCGGCAAATCGGATCACTAACGTGGAGGGCAGAGTCTCTTGCAACGAAGACGAACTAGCCGACCTTAGAACCAAGGTGGCCCAGTTACAAACTCGAACAGCAGAATTACATAGCCGGGCAGAAGATGCGGAAAATCGATCGAGACGAAACAACCTACGTTTTGTAGGATTCCCGGAAGGCGCGGAAGAGGATAAAGCCACAGAATTTTTAGAGCAATGGATCAAAAGCTGGATGCCAGACCAATCTCTTTCACCTTGGTTTGCAGTGGAACGTGCGCACAGGGCCCTTGGTCCTCGCCCCCCTCCGGGCGGTCCAAAACGGCCGATGATTGCCCGAATCCTCAACTTTAGAGATCGTGACAATATCCTCAAAGAGGCGAGGCGCTCTGAAAATCTTCAGTGGGACAACTACAAAATCTTAGTATTTCCAGACTATACCCGGGAGGTCCAGGTCCGCCGCCGCTCATATGAGCAAGTGAAACAAAAACTTAGGGCGATGCAGCTTTCGTACATGCTCCTTTTTCCTGCGAGACTCAAAGTTATTATGGCAGACAAGGCGTACTTCTTCGATTCCCCGGAAGAGGCATGGGACTGGCTGACTGAGGAGGGCGTCGGGGCTCGGAGGGGCCCGGCGGCGCGAAGAGGGGAGCCCTTCCGGGTGGATCCCCCCCCCGCTGGTGGGCCCTGGCAGGGTCGTAAACGTACTAGGTCTCGAAGAGGAAGACGAGGACACTTGGACACTTCTGTGAACGGAGAGGCGGTGGGAGAGGCTGGCCCACAAATGGGAGGGTTGCCCGTTGAGTCTCCGACGGGACAGATTTAGGCGCAGGCCGAGGAGGAGGGCCGTCTGAGTCAATCCCCAGCGCTTGGCTGACGTGTTCCATGGAGCCCCGAATGGAGCGAATGGGGAAGTTTGGAGAGTCTGGTCCACCTTGAAGAAACCCGTGATGGGCTACAGCGGGGATACAGGCTCCCCTCAAGTACTGTAAAATATGGCTTGACTTCTAGTGAATAATTGTAAATGATCCGTCTTAATGGAGGGGTCCATCACTCCACTCCTATGGCAGTCCTTATGGCTGTCTTGTTTTGGTTGACGGTTAGGGCGACAGATGCTTCCTGGGTGGGAGTATGGGGTGGGGGGCGGTTTTGGGGGAGGAAGGTTAAGTTAGGGTTAGATAGATGTATTTTGAGTATTGCGTTATTAAGTTTTAATCGGTCAATCCTTAGCCCACTGACTGGCATCCAAAGCTGTAAGACTCCTACGCAACCCACGTCTGGTCCACATTGACACAAATCATTTCTTGGAATGTGAACGGGCTGCTAGATAAGATCAAGAGATCTGCAGTAATTAACACTCTCCGTAGATATTCCCCATTGGTAGCCCTATTGCAGGAAACACACCTCATGGGAACTAAATGCCCTATGTTGGCCCGAGGGGGATTTGATAGGGTCTATCACGCAGGCTTCTCTAGGGGATCAAGAGGGGTAGGTATCCTGCTTCATCGCTCACTGCCCATGGTGGTAACATCTACGAGATCCGATCCACAAGGCAGATCCATAGTAGTCTCAGGACTACTTTGTGGCGTGACATTGAATCTTGTATGCGTATATGCCCCCCCAGCGGGATTTGACACCTTCTTATGTTCACTTCGACATGTGGTGGCGGGACTCCCCCAAGGAATCACAATAGTAGGAGGAGACTTTAATGCGGTTCTAGACCCTAGATTAGATGTGTCAGGAGATGTCACAGCGGGCAGGTCGGCCCGAGCCACAGGCCTTAAGAGTTGGGCAGACAGCCTAGGCCTATGTGAAGTGTGGAGAACTTGGCACCCTATGGAGCGTCAATATACGCACACGTCTGCTGCCCATCAGACACACTCTAGAATTGATCTAATATTTCTGCCGGCCATGGACTTCTCCGGTGTCACGGGAGCAGAGATACTGTCCCGTGGGGTGTCGGATCACGCACCGGTGCGAGTCCGACTGGGCGGAGTAGACCTCACCAAGCGCCCGGTATGGCGCCTAAATGCTTGGCTCTTGCAAGATGAAGATTGTGTCCTCGAGATTAGAGATCGTCTCACGCAGTACTTTGAACTGAATGTGGGAACAGTCCAGTCGTCAGGCACGCTATGGGCTGCCTACAAGGCTACCTTGAGAGGGCAGGCTAAGTGCCTCTTGCGAGCACGTGAGCGCATTCGTGAGTCACGTGTGTCCGAGTTAGAAGCGGTAGCGTTAAAACTGGAACGCCAGCAAGCAGTCTTATCCGAAATCTCCACACTGAGGCAGCTCACCAGGGTCCGAGAGGAAATTAAACACCTAACACTTGAGTCAGCGAAGCATATGTGGAGGGCATCGTCCGCCCGAATTTAAGGCTGGGGGGACAAAAATGGGAAGCTCTTACACTGGTTGGCCACTCGACCCTTAGCTAACAGAATCATTCCCGAAATTAGAGATAACACAGGTACCCTTCACAAGACACCCATCGAGATTGCACAGAGTTTTGCTTCCTATTATGCATGCCTATACGCAGAACACCCCCGGCCTACGGTTGAAAAAGCTTCCCCCCTCCTGAACGACATAACACTCGCCAGAGTGTCTCAGGCGACTAGGGACAGGCTGGACGAAGCACTTGACCTAGCGGAAGTAACGAGTGCGATCGCCAGTCTGGCTTCAAGCAAGACACCAGGTCCGGATGGGTTTCCTGCGGAACTGTACAAGAAATGTAGTGACATTCTGGCCCCACACTTACTTGAGATGTAGAGAGAAGCCGAGCAGAAAGGTCACTTCCCCTCAGGGATTGACCTTGCTACAATAGTAGTAATCCCGAAGACCCAGCCCCCATCGCCAAATTGCTCGGCTTATCGGCCTATCTCCCTCCTCAACACTGAGATCAAGGTGCTTGCCTTGATCCTTGCCAATAGATTAAAAGAGGCAATGCCCGTCTTGGTGCACCCTGACCAATGCGGCTTCATGCCTACGCGGAGCACCAGGCACTGTATTAGGCGTCTACATTTAGCCTTAGCACACCGTAAAATCCTGTCACACACCCCTCTAGCGCTGCTCCTACTTGATTTCGAGAAGGCCTTTGATACAGTGGATTGGTCCTATCTTGAACAAGTACTTATAAAAAACGGCCTTGGACCCAAGTTCCGAGGTCTTGTGGGACTGCTCTTCTCTAATCCGACGGCTCAGGTCCAAGTAAACGGAGTGGTCTCAGGGGTGTTCCCGATCGGGCGTGGTACCAGACAAGGATGTCCACTATCCCCCTTACTCTTTGCATTAATAATAGAACCCCTGGCGAAGTTATTTCGAGAGGATCCTCTGATGGAAGGCTGGTCTTGGCCAGTGTGTCCAGAAGACCGTGTGGCACTTTATGCGGACGATGTCCTATTATACATAGCCAATCCGGCCAGGAGCGGTCCCCGTATCATGCAAATTCTGGATGTCTTCTCGGAGGCATCGGGTCTCGCCCTAAACCCCCAAAAATCCCTGTTGGTTCCGCTCCATCAATCTAGAGATTGTATGGACTGGCAACAAAGTATTCCAGTGCGAAGAAATAGCTTTAAATACCTGGGGGTGCATGTCGCAATGCTCCCTGAATTAGCATGGGAGCTCAATGTCACACCTTTAACCAGAAGAATCAAAGACGATCTTCAACGTTGGAAGGACCTTCCTCTTAATTTCCTGGGAAGAATCGCACTCTATAAGATGATGGCCCTTCCCAGACTTCTCTACCTCCTTCAAAACTATCCTAACCCTATCCCCATGAAATGGTTTAGAGACATGGACTCTCTAGCACGCCAATTTCTATGGAGTGGTACCCGTCCCCGGCTAGCGCTTAAAACCTGTCAGAGAGATGTTAATGAAGGGGGCTTGGGAATGTCTAATGTCCATTACTACCACCTGGCGACGCAACTACTAGTGATCAACGACTGGTTGGGGGGGGGTTGGACAGACCCGGCATACCGTCTGGAACTCCAGACATTGACCTACCCCAAGATCTTTGACGCCCTATATGGTGGTAAGATCACTCGTGAGACCCCTGGGGTGACAGGGGTGGTGCTGCAGGGATGGCGGACGGCTCAAAAGATCTCGGGATGGTGGGGACGCCTTACTCAGCAGACCCCACTGTGGCAGGGGACCTGCTTGGGCGAAGTTGTGGGTCTTGAGGGATTCCAGAAATGGGATATTATAGGCATCTCTACTCTGGGTGATGTATGGGAGGGCACGAGCATGCGTTCCTTTGAGGATCTCCAAGAAATCTTTGCACTAAATAAGACACAGTTCCACAAGTACCTCCAAGTACAACATGCCCTTCTGACGCAGGTCCAGCCAGGGAATAGCATACCCGTAAGCAGTCCTATGGAGAGGAGGGCTCTGATGGGGAATCTGGGCAGGGGAGGTGTCTCCCAGGTGTATCGCACATTAATCTCTACTACGGCCTGCTCCCTGGAGGAACTTTGTCAGAAATGGGAGGGATGGGTGGGCCCTCTTGAAGAGGAGGACTGGACTGAAGCTTTGGCAGCTCCCCACTCCCTGACTATGACGACACGTCTCCGACTAGTACAGACATATTATCTTCATACTGCTTACCTTGCACCCTCCAGATTGCACAGAGCAGGACTCCGGCCTACGGCTGATTGTCCCCGCTGTATGAGCCCTAAAGCTGATTTTTTCCATATGGTGTGGTCATGCTCGGTTATCAGTACATATTGGAAGATGATCTCGCGTGAGGTCTCGTTGATTCTGCAAGTAGACGTCGCGCTGACACCATTGACATCCCTATTAGGTGTTATGGGAGAATCGGGACTACGTAGAGCAGAACGTACCTGGCTGGGGGTGGCATGCCTAGTGGCCAAAAGAGACATCGTGTCGGACTGGAAAGCCACTATGGCTCCGGCCCTGACCAAATGGAGGAGGGGAATGGACTGGTGTGCCCAATGTGAAAAGCTCGTATATGAGGTTAGAGGGTGTCCGAGTAAGTATAACAAGATCTGGGGGAAGTGGGACGGAATGAAATTTTAACCCCCTGGGATGCGGACCGACACAGTGGAAAGAAGAACCCTTACACACTCCACCAACCCCTTTGGAAGGAAATGAGACACATACGTGGCACGTTGGTATTGACATGTACCGTCTATCTACTCAAGGTGCTGTCTGGGGCTTTGGAGCTGACCACTGTTTGGTGCCCATTGGCGCCTTGTTACTTTATTTTTAGTATATAATTGTATTGTTTGTTTTGTATTACTTTATTTTATTGCAAAATCAATAAAAATTCGTTATAAAAAAAAAATACTACAAATTAATGCAAAACATAGGTTATACATCTCATTATGACATGATTATTACATTTTTTCACATATATTTTCATTATTTCATACAATTTCAGTCATTTTAGTACACATGGTGATCACATCCCGAGGGCACATTTTCAAACGTGCACATTATTTCTCTGTGATTAATTTCTCTACACATTTTCTCATTAGTAATTACATATATATCATTAATAATTTTCTTAATCAGGATATCTGCTTCAACAATAGGTTGCAACTCAGGAAGCGTATTGCTGCAAGGAGAAGCCTGTTGCTGTGAAGATATGGATGCCACTGTGAAGAGGGGACTGCCGTTGCGAAGGGAAGGCTGTCGAAGACTGGAGATGTGTTCGCATCAATTCCAAGTTAAATGAGGCTAAGCAGGATTTAGTCTGAAATGTCAGCTTATATAGCTGGCCCGAACCAAGTGCAAGGAAACACATGGGGAAATTAGAGAAATTTGTTAGTCATTATTGAAATTGCACATGTTTCTCAACTGTCTTTTTTCCATTAGGAGGATCAATTAAGGAACCGGCATTAGTCGACATTTGACATGTGCTTCCTGGATTACCTAGGTGAGGCCCAGGTGGTTGTAGACAGTTCACATGTTCTTTCTGGATTACTTGATTGAGGCCCAGGTGGTTACGGACAGTTAATATGTGCTTCCCGGATTACCTGAGTGAGGCACAGGTGTTCAGATGTTATCTTGACAACAAGCATTGGTCTCAATCTGCTTTAAACATTGCCCTTATGTTAATAACTGAGTTGCCAAGTTACACACGGTTTCAAAAGCAAAATATGATTCACACTGGTACTGTGATGAAATTAAAATAACAACATCTCTGATATCATTCATAAAGAGGGGGAATAAGGCATGACTAAGTCATGACTAGCCCTGCTTACAGCTGGGACCATAACAGTTGCCCCTCCCAAAGGCTGACCAGCAGGTTTAGTGGAGTTCAGAGCATAGAAATGTTAGATCACACAAGGGGCATGAACAATGAAGCTGGTTCCCAAGAGCATTCAGAAGGGGGGTAACCCTTACAATCAATCAAAACATATTTTTTTCCTTGAATGCGCTTTATGTCTAGGATACATTTTACTTCATATTCTTTATGATCTCCTACTACCACTGGGGTAGGTAGTATATCCTTTTTTGTGTGTGAATGACTTGGTTTTATAAGAGAAACACGAAACACTGGATGTATAGCATATTCATCTGGTAAGTTTAAACGTAATGTGACAGGTGTCAGACTATTAATAATCAGAAAAGGACCTATGAATCGTGGTTGAAGTTTCCTTGGTCCCTCAAGTTTGATGTTGCAAGGGGATAACTACACCATATCTCCTTTCTTATATTAAGGTTCAGGAGCTCTAGGTTTATCAGCTTGTTCTTTCATAATTAGTTTGTTTTGTGCTAAACATTTATGGACATATTCTTTCCGGTGAGAAAGAAGCGCAGAGAGCACTCCAAGGAGGTATGAACACTATTAATAAATGAGAACTCAGCCAATGGTAGGACCTGGTCCCATTGACTAGTAAGAGTGGAGGCTAAACACCTAAGGATCTGTTCTAGAGAATGGTTGACACTCTCCATTTGACCTTCTGTTTGGGGACAATAGGAGGTTGAAAATAGCCAGCTCAATTCCTAATGTAGTACATAGAACTTTCCAGAATTTTACATGAATTGTGAACTGTGATCTGAAATAATATTAGGTTGTATTCCATGTAAACTAACAATTTGTAGTAAGAATATATCACTAAACTCCATGCCTGAGGGTATCTTTCTGAGAGGAATGAAGTGGGCCATTTTGGATAACATATCTACCATTACCAGAATGATGGTCAATTTGTTAGATTCTGGTAAATCAGTGATAAGATCAAAACTGATCATATGCCAAGGAGCTAATGGAATGGATAATGACTGTAGAAGACCCAAGGCTGCTAAATGTTGAGTCTGATTACGAGCACATACAGGGCAAGAATTTACATAAGGTTGAACCTCTTTTTGAATATTTGTCCACCAGAAACTTCTTAAATTTTTCTCTAGGGTCTTCTGGATACCCAGGTGCCCAGCTAAGGCTGAGTCATGGTGCCATTCTATGATTTGGTGTCTCAAATCTCTCTTGTGGTATAAACATCTTTTGGTCATAAAAAAGGTCACCTTCTTTTATGCTGTGCTTTGGGTTAAGCAACCAATCTAGGATCTTAACTGTTTTCTATTGCCTTCTTAACTTCAGTCAATAAATTATCGGCAATTGTCGCTGCCACGATCTTTTCAGAAGGGTATAATACAATGAGTCGGTTTAGAGTTCTCCTTGTTTTCTTCTTGACGATAAGTGATAGGGAAATCAAAATCACTAAAGAAGTGTAGCAAACACATTCGACAAGGTGGAAGAGGTTTTATTGAGGTAAAGAACTGGAAGTTCTTATGATCTGTGAAAATTGTAATGGTGTGTTTTGCCTCCAATAGGTGATGACTCCATTCTGAAAAAACTGCCTTGGTGGTTAATAACTCTCTCTCTCTGCCACTTTGTAGTTTTGTTCAGCAGGAAATAGCTTTTGAGAATAATATGCCAAAGGGTGCAGATGGCCAGTCTTGGGATTTCTCTGAGACAACACCCCACCAATGTCATTTTGTGAAGTGTCCACCTCAACAAAGAAAGGCTGAGCAGGATCTAGATGTGACAGAATGGGAGCTGTAATGAATTTCTGCTTTAAGGTAGGAAAGGCCTGTTCAGCCACTTCTGACCACAAGAATGTTTGTCCTTTCTTAAATAACTGACTACATCAATATCTGAAAAACCTGCAAAAATCTCTGATACAAATTGGCAAAGGCAAGAACTCTCTGGATCTCTTTAACAGATGTAGGTGATGGCCAACAAAGAATGGCATTGTAATACCTTCCAGGGACAGATGGTTACCCACAAATTCCACTGACCCAGAGTAAAATGTACATATATATCTAATTTAGCGCAGAGAATGCTCTCTCAAATGCTAATTTAGCCTACAAAGAATGCTTTCTCAAATGCTGAAGAATAGTTCTCACGTACAGGACATGATCCTGCTCAGTCCTAGAGAAAATCAAATTATCGTCCATCTAGACCATTGCACAAACACCCAAGAGCTCATAGAGAGCTTCATTGATAATATACTGAAATGCTGCTGCGGCATTGCAGAGACCAAAAGGCATTACAATATGTTCCAATAGGCTACATTTTGTTCTGAAAGTTTTTTTCCACTCATATTCAGCTGTAACACATATGAGGTGGTAAGCACTGTGTAGATCCAACTTTGTCTAGATAGTGAAGCCACATATTTGTAGTATGGGAATGAGTGGTAATGGGTAACAATTTTTAATTGTGACCTTGTTACCTGTGTAAAAGGCCTGTAATTCCCCACTCTGTTTTGGGGCACAAAAAGAGGGGCGAGGAAACGGAAGAGGCGGAATGCCTTATGAATCGTAGTTCTAGCATTTTATCCAAATATTTACATAAATGTTGGGTTTCTGGCTCAGTAAGGGCATAAATTCTACTGCATGGGAGTACTCCTCCAGGAATGAGATTGATTCTACAATCATACACCCTGTGAGGTGGTAGCTGGGTAACTTTGATAGGATCAAAGGCGTCTGAAAAGTAATGATATTCCTTGGGTAATGTGCTAGGGTGAGAATGATGTGCAACCGCACAATGAATTGGTGGGACTGGTTCCTGAGCTTCTTGATAACACGTTGTCCTACAAAAGTGGGAATCCAAAGTTATAGTTCTCAGTACCCAATCTAGCTTTGGGTTGTGATGCTCTAACTAAGGGATGCCTAGAATCACACCAAAAGTTGGTGTGTCAATAATATCAAAGATTACGTGTTCTGTGTGACCGTTATCCCAACCAAGGTCAATGGTGTGATATTAAACCATATCAGTCCAGAGAAAAGAGTTGAACCATCAAACTGCTCTCACAGGTTCTGGTTCTGATTTTGTCACTGGGGAGATACCAAATTTTTCAGCCAGGAATAGTTCAAGGAAATATCCAGTAGCCCTGGAGTCAATCAGAACAGGAAGATCATGCCACTCATTAAGACCCCGGCGGTCCAAAGACCGTCATGGCGGCTGTGGCGGTTTCACCACCAATGGGCCGGATATGAATATCACCAAATTAGGAGTTTGGCAGTTTGGCCGAAGCATACACGTTAATCAGAATCAATTTAAAGCCAGGTTGAAATGTCAGTTGTACACCCAATAGTTCATGTGAATTAAGACATAGTACTGAATGATCACATTTTAATTTCTTGTTCAACAAAATCATAAGAGCCCCCTTAGATCTACCAAAGCCCCCGGATGCAGGCTGGGCTGCAAGAAAGTAAGCCTCAAAGTCTAAAGTGATCAGCTCTTCAGCCCAAGTTTCCTGGAATAAGCATATATCCTGCTTGTTGGTGAAACTGACCCACTCCGGGTCTCCCAACTTTTTGCCGATCCCTGCCACATTCCAGGACATAATGATAAGTTCTGAACACCGGGTTTCAATCCTTGCTCTAGGGTGTGTGACATTCTCTATGTGACCGAGCCGCTCTTCACAACTAGCCCCGGAAGCTGCAGTGGAAATCCCTGAAGGAGAAGCAGTGTGTAGTCAATCCAGGTCAGATAAAGAGTGGGAGGGGTTCTCTGCCATGGTTGAAGGACAGTTCCTATGGAAATCCTGGGACCCAGCCGAATGGACGTCACGTGAGGTGAAACAGCTACTAACATTACCACAAGGTGGATAGGAGTGGAAACTAATACCAGTACCTCTGCCAGCCCTCAAACATCTAGGGCCAGATGTAGAAAGCCTTTTGCGCTTCGCAAACGGTGAAAAACGCAGTTTGCGAGGCGCAAAAGGCCAAACGCGATGCACAACCGCAAATTGCGAGTCGAATACCGATTCTCAATTTGAGGCTGTGATTCGCAAATAGGAAGGCGTGTTCCCTTCCTATTTGCGACCGCATCGCCATGCAGAGTTGCTTTGGGACCGCGAATGCGGTCGCAAACCAACTCGCAGTTACCATCCACTTGAAGTGGATGGTAACTCATTTGCAAAAGGGAAGGGGTTCCTATGGGACCCCTTCCCCTTTGTGAATGCCAAAAAAAATATTTTTTCAGAGCAGGCAGTGGTACTATGGACCACTGCCTACTCTGAAAAAACCGAAACCAAATGGTTTCTGAAGTTTTTCTCTTTGCAGCCCGTTTTCCTTTAAGGAAAACGGGCTGCAAAAAGAAAAAAAAAACTGCTTTATTAAAAAAAGCAGTCACAGACATGGAGGTCTGCTGTCTCCAGCAGGCCACTATCCCTGTGTGTGCATGGACTCGCTATGGGGTTGCAAACTGCGACCCACCTCATTAATAATCATGAGGTGGGTCTTTGCGACCCCATAGCGAGTCGCACAAGGTGTCTGAGACACCTTTCTGCATGCACTTTTGCGAGTTGCAATTTGCGAGTCGCTATGACTCGCAAATTGCAAGTCGCAAAAATATACCTACCTACATCTAGCCCTTGGTCTGCATGTCAAAAGCAATAAGATTATCCACCAAAAGGTTACCCGCGAGGAGGACAGAAATAAAATCAAACTCCGAACCTGGTTGACTATGTCTACCCACCTCCAAGATGTCAGCCCGGATGACAGAGAGACATTTCCTCTGCATACGTAACCAATAGATCACCCTATTGGTAAGGGAATCCTGTGTCTCTCTGCAGCCGGACAACAACCTGGGAACCCCTACCATATAGATATAACCCAATTTCCTCCTCCAGCCATATCCCCCCCTTCAAAACAGCCTCCTGAGTTAACCTTGAGGGACTGAGGGGTTGTTTAGAATTTCTAACGGGCACCTGCACACCTGTGTCTCCCTGAGGACCCTTGGTGGCATCAGCATAACGGGATATAATCTGCTTCCCTGGTCCATAAATACTCCCATTTTTATTTTTATTTGGGACTAAATTAGACATCCGCCCAGTTGGAAGTGGCTCAGTTGGACTACTTTCCTCTTTACCGTTTACCGCCATGCTTTCTGACCTTACTTTAGACATTAAGCATACAGGAGGGCTAGCCTCTTTGGCACAGATGCCTGTCGCAGCTGGCATAGAAATCGCCCCATCAGAAACAGGAACAAGGACATCCTCGCTAGACTGTTTACAATTGCACGCTGCCTTCGGTTCATATGAACCAGTAAATTTGTTCAGAATTAGTAGTACCAAGGACTTTAAATCGTCCAACTTCTGAGAGATGATAGCCAAATCAAGTTCTCCATTAAGTTGTGCTTTCCTATTCTGTGGCAAAGATGTGTGAGGAATAAAATTCCCCATTTTAGATGTATTGGGCGATGTGTGTATGCTGCATCCTAAGGGTTCGCTATATGCGGACAGGGCAGAGTATCTATTAGAACAGGGAATATCAGTGATGACCAAGGCCTCAGATCCTTAGGGAAATACGTCCCCAACTTGAGAACATTCAACAGGCTCCACACGCTGTGGACATCTCTTCAAGGGGGAAGGTGTTGATATCTGAACTGATGGTGGAGGATGGAGATCCACCTCTATGGGCAATTTAGGCACCTGTGGCCTATTCTTAAAAAGGTCAGGAATCTTCTTAGAAGAAATAGTGTCAAGGCTTGGGGAGAGAGGGATAGAGGGGCTCTTCAGCATAGCCTCCACCTCCTGAAAGAGCGTGTCAATGGCTTTGAATCTAGTGGTGGTGTTATTAGGATGACCATCCATTTTCCCACTTGACCGTCTCTTGTGCTTCTTTATACCAGAGTGGGGCACAGGGGCGTCGGCTGCCTTCCGCTTCCCCATAACTTAAACGATGTAGTGGAGAGTAATGAAACGAAAGGGGGAAAAGGTAAGGACCAGATGACAGAGGAGGTGTCATTGGCCACCTTACCTAAGGCACTACACCCCAGAGCTTGCAAGAATAGCACAGTTCACACTTAAACACACAATAACTGACAAAGCTCTGGACCCCAGAAGTAGGCCCAAAGATACAAGAAGGCTGGGGGTGCAGTCCCTTCCTCCCCCTAGAACAATGACTCAGGACCTTGGAGCACACTGCAGTTATTAGCATCCTTTCCAGCTCAGATAGCACTTATAATGGGGGTGGCCCAGCCCGGCCTCTTCCGGTCACTGACGGGCATAGGACGGGCCCACTCTTGGCCCGGGCTTCGCCCAGGTGCTGCCCACGCGCATCCTGCAGCGTGGGTGTCGAGTAGCGCTAAAATCGCTCGATGGTTCAGGCCCCGCCCCCTGGGCGCTTGGAGGAGTTCTGGGACAATGAGTCCCCTTCTGCTGCTGCGTCTGCTGTCCCACGGCACGGGTATCGAGTAGCGCTAAAAGTGCTTGATGGTTCAGGCCCCGCCCTCTGGGCGCTTGGAGGAGTTCTGGGACACTGAGTCCCCTTCTGCTGCCGCGTCTGCTGTCCCGCGGCGCGGGTGTTGAGTAGTGCTAAAAGCGCTTGATGGTTCAGGACCTGCCCCCTGGGCGCTTGGAGGAGTTCTGGGACACCGAGTCCCCTTCTGCTGCTGCTGCCGCGTCTGCTGTCCCCCGAACGCACTCATACACACAGACATACGCACACACACACACACACACACACACACCATCCCCCGTCGGATGATCCACTTACCTCGTCCGTTGAGGAGGTTGCCCGGGAGGGAACGTGTCCTGACACTTTCACCGTTGGTAGCGCCTCACCATCTGGACACCGCCAGAGCGTACTACAGGTTGTAATACGGTGTGTGGTCTATTTTTGATGTGGCAGTACCGGTGGCATTACTGCCTTTGCACTGCTGACTGCCAGCACGACTGGTCTAGGAATTCCACCCGATTGCAGGTGGAAGTCAGAAATCAGTTGTATTAGGGTAGTTTTAGGACCTTCAGCACTGGCGGTATTTCAGCTTCAGCATTTTTGGAAAAGACCGCAGAAGTAGTGATGAGGGCCTATGTCTTTTTTGTGGAGACAGAATAAAAGTCATTCAAATGGTTATGTTTCTTGGGACTCAATTAATAACATTAGCCACATATTGTGAGATCTGTGGAAATGTAACTCTTGAAGAGGCGATCTTGTCTTTCTTTGAGAGTGTTAGTTTTACTGCACTGTGTCATCTGTATCTATGCAAGCTACGGTCATTTTCTTTTTGGACCTGGCTGTATAATCTGGGGCAAAATGACCAGGCTTGGCACAATAAACACAAAGGCCCATTTTTATGAAACGTTTGCACTGCTTTTGCATGATTTTTTTTGCTGCAAATGAGGGGCGCTAACTTAACTCCATATTTATATTTTGACGGTAGACCCAGCTAGCATCAAAATATCAGAGTTAGCTTCATTTTTTGCGAGCGCCAACCCATCTTGTGTAGTATTGTGACAATGATATGCAAGGTAGGCGCTCCCTTTAAAAAAAGAATGCTAGCCCTCCAGTGCCATATTTACCTCCAGACGTAAAAACAATGCACAACGATTAGCTTCAAAATTTGATGCCTTGCCAGACCAGGCATTTAAGTGATGTTGGGCACAGTTCGATAGGTACACAGTGCAAACACCTTGGAGTCCACCATGGTGTCAATATTTTGGGCACATAGTGGCCCACCCCAACCCCCAGCATCTCCACCACCCACACCACAGGGACACTACAAGTGGAGGGAGCCCATCATCCGTAAGTATATATGCTTGTCTGTTGTGTGCTATTGGGGAACTCTCACATGGGACCCGAGGCTGGTGCTGGTTCTGTTGGGGTTGTCCTGGGGACACGGTCCCCTATATTGGACATTGTGGGTGTGGTACTGTCTCCTGTCTATTCTTAGACAGGCGTCAATATTTGGCTGCTTGTGCAACTGAAAAATGACACTAGGCTGACTAGTGGCAGAAGTTTGCGGCTAATCAGTCAAGCGTCTTTTTTAACCCACTAGCTCCATTTTCTGGAACGCCATCCATCACCGGCTAGCTTCAATTTCTATGACGCTAACCGTTCCTTAGTGCCATTGTGTGTGATTTTTAAAATATGGCGCACGAATGGCTCTAGGGAATGATGGTAGTAGTCTTTAAAAAATGTGTTGCACAACTGCGCTAGTGCAGTTTTGTGTCATTTTACATAAATTTGGGCCAAAGATTAGCCTTACGTTGTCTGTCCTCTTCTGATGACAACGGCCCCCTGATCCCTCCAATTTGCAAGGGTTCTGTTTCAGATGCCTTATCAACCTTGTCTTTTCTCTCTGTTTTCAGGACTACTACTCTTGTATCATTTCGTGGCTACTCACTTCTACGGACACCTACTCTATGGTCCAGTTTAACAACCAGATCAATTAATTCTGTGCAGTTCTCAGGTAATTCTACAATGTGTGCAAGTGAGTCTTTTAAATCGTCCTTAACGCCTCTATAAAATAAAGATGTACATTTTTTCTCAGACCAATGTGTGTCAATAATAAGGTAATGAACTAGAGTAATGTAGGTTAAAAGATCTTTAGAGCCCTGTTGCAAATTTAATAGCTGATTATCGCTGGCTAAATGAAAACATTTTGCGCAAAGAGAGTATTCATCACTGCCTTAAAGGCTATGAAATTGTACAGAATAGGGTCATTGATTCTATCAATGGAATGGCCCAATTAGTGGCCATACCACCCTGATAAGAAATAACAAAGGCAACTTTGGCTGCATCAGTAAAAAATCTAGTGCTTACAAATGAAATGTAATTGGCAATTGTGTGCTATCTCCATTAAAGCCTTCTGGGTTAACAAGAGGAACTGGACAATGGGGGCATGATTGTAACATGTAAGTTTTGGTCTGGGTGAGATGAGGAAGGGGGGGCCACAGAGGGTTTGGAAGTATTAACAAACATAGGTGGGCTTAGGACTGGGTGACTCCCTTTCTGTGAATTGTCCCTTAGCTGTGTGAATTCAGTTTTGCTTCTGGTTAACTCCTCCCTTAATCGTGCATTCTCTTATTTTAGTTGTTGAGCTTCTATCTGAAATGTGTGCAATACATCTGTTATCTGGGTAGTCTCAGAAAGTGTCTCAGCTAAGGCTTGGACTAAGGTGTCCATGGTGACGTTGTCACCCAAAGGGAATATTTTTTATGGCTTAGCCTTCTGTTGCAAGCCACTTACCTGAACTCCAGGTGGAGCTGATGTGGTGACGATAATCTCCCAATCGTAATGAGAACTGACAGGGCAGCAATGAGAGACATACTGTAACCCTAGGAGTTTCCAAAGGGAAGGGGGGTTGGGATGAGAGACAAGGGGAAAAATATCAGGACTTCTGTGCATTCAGATTTCTCTACTATGGGTACTGCTGAGCTTAAGGATATATGGAATCTGGTTCTGGACTCAGGATCCTGGCAATCAGGATTATTCAGAAATAAGGGTCTGGACTTGGGTTTCCCTGTAATGAAACCACACTTTAAAACAGGAAAAACTAAACAGATCTTTGGCATTAACTAATGTCAAATCAATTTACCAATAATTCACACTAGAAAAACCCCACAGTATGATTCAAGAATTAACATCATGTACAAGGTTTTCACTAAAAGAAAGTAATTGGGTCAACTACTTCAAATTCTTTAGTAGTTCAATAGTCTCAAGAGTTCAAGGTTCTAAAGTAAATATGCAATGGCAATCAGATTATGGTTCTCATTTGTCCCAAAAGTCTTTAGAACACCAACATCAGATTCTGATCAAGAAAACACAGATTGAAACCCAGCTATGAACACTAGATACAGTAAGGTGCAGCTATTACAAGAAATACGTCTTTTCTGTGTTTTCAGTCACAAGATTGATCTGAATATCATTGCTGGCAATAGATAAGTTTGATTAACCAGCAATGATCAAGATCCCAAATGAAACAGAAAAACTTGTATTACTTTATTTGGTATGACTCATGTCTTTTTGCCAGTGCAAAAAAGCACGATGTGGAAAATTAGTTACAAGCTGCCCACCTTTTACAGGTACTATGGTAAGTTCAGAGAAGATCGTAAACACTAGGGCCGATAGTTATATTTTTTTTGCTCCGCATTTGCATCATTATTTGATGCAAAAGCGGCACAAACTTACAAAATACAATTATATGTTTTACGCTTGTGTTGCTTTTGTGTCAAAAAATGACGTAAATGCAGTGCTAAAAAAATATAAATATTGGCCTAGGTCGGAACTCAGGAAGCATGTCACTGCAAGGAGAAGCCTGTTGCTGTGAAGGTATTGATTCCACTGCGTCTAGAGTCCTGGCGCAGTTGGAGACTGGAGACAGTTAAGCATTGCTTCTAAGTTAAACGAGGCTAAGCAGAATTTAGTATGAATTGCCGGCTTTTATAGCCTGCCCGAACCAGGTGCAAGGAAACGCATAGGGAAAACACATGGCGACCCTTGACCCTGCTCTCAGACAGGTCGCTCCCCTGCACAGCCTTTCCTCAGCTCTCTTCTCCCCACCGATGCGTCCCTGCGGCCCCGCCCCCCGCCCCCCACTTCAAATTCTTCTTCTCCCGCCGCTGCGTGCCTGCTCCCTGCGGCCCTGCCCCCGCCCTCCACTTCAAATTCTTCTTCTCCCGCCGCTGCGTCCCTGTGGCCCCGCCCCCCTCCACTCTAAATTCTTCTCCCGCCGTTGTGTCCCTGCGGCCCCGCCCTCTGCCCCACACTTCAAATTCTTCTTCTCCTACTGCTGTGTCCCTGAGGCCCCACCCCCCACTTCAAATTCTTCTTCTACCGCTGCTGCGTCCCTGAGGCCCCGCCCCCACTTCAAATTCTTCTTCTCTCACCGCTGCGTCCCTGCGGCCCGCCCCCCACCCTCCAATCCAAATTCTTCTTCTCCCGCCGCTGTGTCCCTGCAGCCACGTCCCCGCCCTCCACTTCAAATTCTTCTTCTCCCGCCGCTGTGTCCCTGCGGCCCCCCTGCCCCATTGGCTGCCCCTCCCTCCTCCGAGCTGCCCCTCCCTCCCACCTCCTCTTATATGGCAGCTGCCGCGCGGACTCGTCACTGGCACGCCAAAGGCATGCCTAAGGCAAGCCCGTCTGCGCCTGTCCGCGTCCAGGCAGTGCCCAGTGCCAGGACGCCTGGTCCCCAAGACCACCACGGCCAGCAACGCCATTACACCGCCAGCAACCTCCGTGCACTCAACACCGGACGATCTGATGCCTGCTTCCTGGCCTCCCCTAAGCACACTCAGGGACCCTTCACCTGCCGGAACTGCAACTTCACCAGCCTCCAAATCACCAAACCTCCTACCGAGCCTGACCGCAACTACCTCCGATGCATCCTACTCAACACCCGCGTCGCACGCAAACACGTTGTCGAACTCTGGGACCTGCTCGACACCTCCACCCCGGACGTCGCCTTCCTGACGGAGACCTGGATGAACGCCTCCTCAGCCCCAGACATAGCCATAGCCATTCCGGATGGCTACAAGATCACCCGCAGGGATCGTACCAACGGAGTCGGAGGTGGAATTGCCATCGTCCACAAGAACACCATCAGGGTCACAACCTGTACCGATGACACCCTCAGCACCGCTGAACACCTGCACTTCCAGATCCACACCAACCCCAACACCACCATCAGAGGAACCCTCATCTATAGACCCCCCGGACCACGGCCTCAGTTCTCCGACTCCATCGCCGACCTCGTCAGCAGGCACGCCCTAGCCTCCGCCGACTACGTCCTCCTCAGCGACCTGAACTTTCACCTGGAGAATAACAACGACCCCAACTCCACCACCCTAATCGACAACCTCGCCACCCTCGGACTCAACCACTCCAACACACTCTGCTGGCCACACGCTTGACCCCATCTTCTCCGCTAGCCCCCACGTCACCTTCAGCCACAACACCAAACTTCCATGGACCGACCACCGCTGCGTCCATTTCACCTTCCAGAAACCCATCACGCACCACCGCACCCAACAGATCCCCCGCCGCAACTGGAGCAAAATCAGCCAAGACCAGATGAACACCAGCCTCACCCGAAAACCACCCACCGAACCCACAAATCCCGACCTCGCAGCCTACAACCTCTGGCGGTGGATTGACAACTGCGCCAACACTCTCGCCATGCTCAATAAACCCTTCAACAGAGGTGCCAACACGGGAGCCAGCTGGTTCACTTCGGACCTTCGAGCCTCCAAGCAAACCTGCTGGAAACTGGAGAGAAAGTGGCTCCTCGAACAGACACGGACAACCATGCCGCCTTCAAGAACGCCATCCGCAATCACCATCACCTCATCAGATCTGCCAAGAAAACCTCCTTCAAGGACCACCTGGACAACAATGCACACAACAGCAAGGAGCTCTTCAACATCGTGAATGAATTCTCCAACCCCAGCTCCAGCACAAACGACATCCCACCTTCACAAGACCTGTGCAACTCCTTCGCCACCTTCTTCCACCACAGGATCACAGACATCTATGACAGCTTCAACATCCAGACCACATGCCAATTACCGAATCCTCAGACTCTCCACCCACCTTCAACAACGACCCCCTGCTCGTCTGGCCCAACGTGAACGAAGACGACACAATCAAAACCATGAGCACCATCCACTCTGGATCTCCGTTAGACCCATGCCCGTACCACATCTTTAACAAAGCAAGTGCCACCATTGCACCCCACCTCCGCAAAGTCATCAACATCTCCTTCGAGACCGCGACCTACCCCGATAGCTGGAAGCATGCTGAGATCAAACCCCTACTCAAGAAACCCATGGTGGACCTGAGAGACCTCAAGAACTTCCGCTCCATCTCCCTGCTCCCATTCCCGGCCAAGGTCATCGAGAAGATCGTCAACAGACAACTGACCAACTACCTCAAAGAAAACAACATCCTGGGCCCATCCCAGTTAGGGTTCCGCAGCAACCACAGTACCGAAACCACCCTCATCGCCGCCACCGATGACATCAGGGCCCTGCTTGACAACGGTGAAACGGCAGCCCTCATCCTCCTGGACCTCTTGGCCACCTTCGACACCGTCTGCCACTGCATCCTACGCACATGCCTCCACAACCCAGGGATCCGGGACAAAGCTCTGGAGTGGACCACCTCCTTCCTCCCCGGCAGAACCCAGAGCGTCTGCCTCCCCCTTTCTGCTCCAAAGCATCCAAGATCATCTGCGGCGTTCCCCAAGGTTCGTCCCTCAGCCCTACACTATTCAACGTCTACATGGCCCTGCTCGCCCGCGTCGCCTGGCTACACAACCTCAACATCATCTCCTACGCCGACGACACCCAACTGATCCTCTCCCTCACCAAGTTCGCCCTCACCACCAAATCCAACCTCCACGAAGGAATGAAGGTCATCGCCAAATGGATGAGGAACAGCAAATTGAAGTTGAACTCAGATAAGATGGAGGTCCTCATCCTCGGCGCCAACCCCTCAGCCTGGGATGACTCCTGGTGACTGACCGCTCTGGGAGCAGCCCCAACACCCACCAACCACGCACGCAACCTAGGCGTCATCCTCAACTCAACACTCTCTATGACCAAGCAAGTCAGCGCCGTCTCCTCATCCTGCTTCAACACCCTCCGCATGCTCTGCAAGATCTACAGATGGATCCCCACAGATACAAGAAGAACAGTCACCCAAACCCTCGTCAGCAGCAAACTTGACTATGGAAACGCCCTCTATGCAGATGCCCCGGCTAAACTCCGCAAACGACTGCAACACATACAAAACACTGCCGCACGCCTGATCCTCGATGCCCACCGCCACATCCACATCACTCCCCTTCTGAGAGACCTACACTGGCTCCCCGTCAACAAAAGGATAACCTTCAAGCTCCTCACCCATGCACACAAGGTGCTCCACAACACTGGCCCAGCCTACCTCAACAGACGACTCACCTTCTACACCCCCATCCCCCCAACTCCGCTCAGCCAACCTCGCCCTCGCCAGCGCCCCCCGCATCCGAAGAACGACTACTGGAGGCAGATCCTTCTCCCCCCTCGCCGCCAAGACTTGGAACACCCTTCCCCTAACCCTATGACAGACTGAAGACCTGCTGACTTTCAGGAAGCGGCTCAAAACCTGGCTATTTGAGCAGTAGCAGCACCCCTCTCCTCCCCTCAGTGCCTTGAGACCCTCATGGGTGGTAGTGCGCTCTACAAAAACACTGATTAATTGATTGATTGAAAGGAACTTGTTAGTCATTATTATAATTGCACATGTTTCTCACCTGCCTATTTTCCATTAGGAAGATCAATTGAAGAACCAGCAGTTGTTGACAGTTGCCATGTGCTTTCTGTGGTACCTGGGTGATGCCCTGGTGGTTGTAGACAGTTGGCATGTGCTTCCTGGATTACTTGAGTGATGCCCAGGTGGTTGTAGACAGTTGAGATGTGCTTCTTGGATTACTTGGGTGAGGCCTAGGTGGTTGTAGACAGTTGACATGTACTTCCTGGATTACCTGGGTGATTCTCAGGTGTTCCGAAGTTATCTAGAAAACAAACATTGGCCTAGATCTGCTTTTAACATTGCCATTGTGTTAGTAACTGAGTTTCCAAGTTACACAAGATTTCAAAAGCATAACATGATTCAAACTGGTACTGTGATGAAAAGAAAATAACAACATCTCATATCACTCACAAAACGGGGAATAAGGCATGACTAAGGCATGACTAGCCCTGCTCACAGCTGGGACCATGACACAACCTCGAAGGAACTTCAGCCAGATCATTGCCTCTGACCAGAGTCTGTGAATGCTGAGGCTTCACAGGAGCAGTGTGTGGTTTATAGTAAAACCCAAGGGAAACCGGGTGTGACGGGCTGGCCGTAACCCGCCCGCACATGAATCTGACTTGTGCTGACGCTGCCGGGGCTACACCGGAACATCCCGGCTTCACCACCAATGAGCGGCAGGCCTCTGGAGCAAGGCGGGAAGGGGGAAGGTTAAATCAGTCGGCGTCAGCAGAGAACGGAGAGGAGGAAAACGGCGAGAGAGAGTACGGGATGAAAGAAGGACGAAGCGGCGAAAGGACGGAGGACGAGGAGACCCATCGAGAAGAGAGGATTTGGAGGTCGGGAGAGTGGTTCCTTCCCAATCGACGGGAAGAGATCAACATAGCGGCAGACGGAGGTCCAAACACCGCAGTAGCCCGGGAAGACGGAGCGCAGGATCCCGCCACGCTTCTGGAGAAGCATGGCATATCCAGGTGTGAGGGGAAACTATCCTGAGGGAAGAACTGTATGTTTCACTGGGGAAGGTGGGGTGGGGATCAGGAAAGAAAAGAAGGAAGCAGAAGAAGGAAAGTCAGAAGGAGATAGAAAAGGGAAAAAACAAAACAAATGAAATAAACCACTTACCATTATCTCTGTTTCTCTTCGCATGCGCTTCCCAGGAAACCTATGAGACGGAGGGAAACAAGGAGAAGAGTGAGAGCCAGGAACCTGCATAACTTCAGCACACAAAATCCAGAAGAAGCAAAGAGGAGAAAATACCTATCACAAGAGCACAATTCCACTGTATATCAAATAAATACCACTTATATACCTGACGAACGACTCCTGCGTGATTCATGCCCTCCAGTGTCGCCACACCGGGACTGTAGAACTTGCCGGGCAGTCATACTTGAATTCCAGCCCAATATAGCCTGTGCCACTGATGGTGGCCTGAAGTTAATGATAACACAGTCCCCTTGGATGGTAATAGGCCCAGGCCTATCCAGACAATCCTCCAGGCAAACAGGATTTTGATAGAAAGAGCTAGAGGAAACCCCTGTGCCATAATAGCCAATTCAAAACCTTGTTGCACAGTTCCCCATATGCCTCCACACAATGCTTTTGTAAGTGGGGATACACTACTCAGAACCACTACATAGGAACACACAGCTGGAGAAGATCTAAAATGGTCAGGCTAGAGGACAAATCGGAGTTGACTGCATTACCTGTAAGAACCCTCACCTTAAGAATGTTTGCTAGAATGCTCACTGGTACTTGAGAGTGCAGAGGTATGCAGTGGGGAAAAGGACGAGCAGAATGGGCAGCACCACTTGTGGAAAAGCGTACTCCCACCAACATTGTCAGATGCTTGTTAGCAGGGTTTTGCTGGTGGACTGGAACATTACTGCTGAACAGAATTTCATTAGAGGGGAGATGCGGAGACGATGCTTGTTCAGCCAACAAAGGGCAAAATCTGGGTTTCAAGAGCACCCAAAAGCGCAATAATAGGGGAGAGCTCGGTCTGTCACAATGCCTCAATTTTAGCAATATAAACATCAACAGATGGCTTTTTTCATCCAGGATCAGGTAGGGGAATAACATATTTATCCCTGAGGGCTTTGTTGACTGAGCTGCTCTGTTCATTCACTATGTCCAAGGTTTGGCAAGGACACAGTGGGGGCATATTGCTCATGCAGCTTGTGTCAGCACTAATGTTGCCCCTAATTGAAGATCTATATGGGTGGCTGCATCAGCTATGCCACACGGTTGGACCTTCTTAGTTTTTTTTACACTTTACAGGTACCTTGTTTTCTCCAGAGTGAGAGTTGACAGCCTTTCCTATCTGTGCAGAGACATTGTTAGAACAAAGGCCCCGGAGGCTAGACAAAGGGACCAGAGATGCATCATCCACAGGCACAGAACTAATACAGAAATTTAGAGACAATCTCCTCTCTGTAAGAGCAATTTCTGCTTATAGCCCCCACTGCCCTTTGCGACATCCGATCGATTGAGGTGCACTTTAAAGGGGCAGCAGGGGTAAGTAAAGCAGCACATGCTTTCCTTTTCACCATAGTAGAGCACAATATAGTGACTGCAGGAAACACTGGCAGTACACTGTAAATCACCACTATTGGATGGATGGGAGCAACAACAAGCAAATAGGCAAAACTGTGAAATTTCAGCTGAAAGTTTCTCCTTTTAGTGTCTCTTTAGATTTATTGAGCCAAGAAACCAGAACAGTTTCAAACTGCCAAGTTCAAGCACCTTGTCGCGTTGCGATAGGTACCCACTCCAGAAGGCATATAAGAGGTCCTGCTCCTTCACACAATAGGCAGAAAAACTTGAGAGGGGACTGACAAACCAGCTCAACTGACCCTCTAGTTAAAGATAAAGCACATGTCAGTAGGGATGTGAACAAATAGGCTGCCACCCTCTGTAAAAGCTAAATTATGTATATTAAAGTGAATTTGTGAAGAGGAAGGCCATGAAACTTCACACTCACCCTGCCAGCCCAGAGTTCAAGGCCGTAGCTGCATACAAATGCCACCCCAACTGAGCTCTAATAAGAAAAAAAATACAATGGAGGGCTGAGAATGCAAAACACAGTACCTGGCTGTAATAGAAGGCTACAAGATGATCCAAGAAGCGTGTTGCGACAAGGAGGTGGACCTGCCCTGCCTCTTCCTGGTGCTGATGGGTGCAGAACGGGCAGCCCTTGAACCGGTCTTTGCCCAGGCGCAGCCCAACCTCAGCCCCGGCTGCTGGAGTGCTCAGTGCATTATAAGTGCTGGGGGGTAATGGTACTCCTCCCCTTGCTGGAAACTGATGCCTCCTGGCACGGGCAGCAAAGGGTTCTGAGACTGGGAGTTCCTATAAAGATGAACCACTCCAGTAGTTTACCCCTGTGCAACTCGAAAAGCATGAAAAGTTGCATTGGTTTATTGATATTTCTCCAGCAGGAGCACCACCAACAACCATAAAGCCCCCCAAAAAATGTTACTAAAATACAGTGTATAACTTTAAACAATGAGATAAATGAGGCCATTTAAATACTGATGGAGGGCCCACTGGAACAGCACATCAATGGAATTCATGGTCTCCACTTCCCCAGTGTAGGAATAGCTGCCAAATTTAGAGATCCCCGCCAAGTAGGTGAGGATCTTAGTGCAAGCCAGTGTGACTGCTCCTCTGAAAGCACTAAACTTTGTTGAGCAGGTCTCATGTTTGTTGCACCCGCAAGGCAAAGATTTTATGTTTTCTTCAAGAAACAAACTCCCAAAGCTGGAGTATGTTTCTTGAAATCAAAAGAAAAAAAAGCAATTGCCCTGAGATTTTGTTCTATGCACTGGGGCCATTGTTCATTTGCCTGTCTGGGACAGGCGTGCCCCTTGTCGGTGATTGGCACGGAAACTTAAGGGCATGTTTACAAGCCCCTAGCACCACCAGAGCATCACTTTTTGTGACGCTCCGGTGGTTCTGTGCACTTATTTACAAACACCCCTAATGCTACATCCCTACATACATGGATGCCTATCCATTAGTGAATGGTTACATTAGTGAATTGATCAACTTAATACACTTATGTGTAAATCCTTTGTGTTTGCAATGGTTACCCACTATTAATATGATAAATGTAGCATACATAATTATAAAGTTGTCACACATTGAATATAAATGTATACGAGCATGTAAAAAGTATATACATGATGTATACAAGGTGGAGCCAAAATGACGTTGCTCCAGGTCCTCTGATTCTCAACAATCGAGCAACTGCTTTATGATTGATGGTTGTCTTTTATCCAAAATAGTAAGTAGATATTACAGACTATATTTAACAGCTGGTTTGCTATAGAGAATACAATACAAGTTAATCCAGAAGGTTAACTGTTAGACTTGACATGTTTGGCATTGCATTCCCCTAAACCGTTTGCCTTCACTCCCTTACTTTGCCAAACTTGTTTTTGTTGGCATTCTTGTGCACTTTACCCCTGTTAAGCAATGCTAAAGTGCTCGTGCTGTCTCCTTAAAACAAGGTAAAATTGGACTGTATCTAATTGGCACTCTCAATGTACTTGTAAGTCCCTAGTAAATGGTACTAACTAAACCCAGAGCCTGTAAAAAAAAAAAAACTACTTGTGGACTGCAGCACTCATTGTGTCACCCACTAAAATAGCCTTGTAAAACATGTTTCATGTCTGCCACTGTAGACGGTAGTGCAGTTTTAAATTGCCATTATGATCTGGCAAAATAAACCTTTTTGCCCTGCCTCAACCTTCCTTTTAATCCATATAAGTCAATCCTAAGGTAGGCCCTAATGACTCCTGGTACAGGGCGCAAGGTATTTAATAAGTAAATTTAAATGTTAACTGTCCCAAGAGTAAAATTGTTTTTCACTGTTGTTCTCTCCCATAGAGTAACTTTCACATTTAATAAATGGGATCATGCTGTTTGCACTCAAATTAATTGTAATTTCAAAGTCCTCTCTAAATGTGAAGTCTTGTTTAAGTTACAATTCTGAAAGACAGTTGACATTTTCTTGCCAGTATCCTGGGTCACATGAGCTGTACTAGCACTGCTGTTGAAGTTTGTGTATTGATTCCATACAGTAACACAAAGGAAGCCTAGTTGTAAGGGGAGAGTGTCTTCCTGACAGGATGGCTTGGGAAGAGCTGCCCTGATTCCAATTCAAAGAGCTACCTGCAGCACATACAAAGAAAAGTAACATCAGACCTACCCAGCCTTTTGTTACGCTAGACAGGTTGAAGCCAGGACACGGGGAAGGGTAAGAACTGACCAGAACCAGTTTTGGTTGTAGGTTGAGGAATTCCACCACATAGAGGCTGGCAATAGCTATAAAATAAGGACTTCAGAACCACTCATCAGAACACTCCTGGACCTGTGGAAGATTCAGAATGAAGACTGCCCTGCTGCCAGTAGGACTGTTTTGCTGTCTTGAGAAGTAAGACTGAGTCAGCTTGGCTTGAGCCGAAGCTACACAGAAAGGCTCCAGGAGTCAATTGGTGGACCTCCTGTTGAAGCTTCAGGGACACAACAGGCTTCTGGATGCCTCCCTGCAACTGCCCAGCCAGACCAGCATCAACTGACCTGCCTGGAGCTGCCTGCGTTTTACTGCTCCCTTCTGCTGGAGTGCCTGATCCTCAAGAGGCACACCAGGGCCTGGACCATTGGTTAACATAACTGAGAGCTAGTTCTGAGAAAAATCTTGAAAATCCTGAAGTTTGGGCTCTTTGCAACTGCAAACGGGCCCACTCATGCCAAAACTCTGCTACCCGTGATGAGTGCCAAAGATATGCTCCAGTGAGATTTGTAGTTCGTGCTGTGGTGACCAGCAATACAAGACCTGCACTTTGTACCAACAGCAACCATCCGTGATGATCAATCAGTGTGAGACTCCAGTGACCACTCTCTCTTCAAGCTACAGAAACAACCATCTGTGACGCTCAACCTCCTCTTCGTACCAAAAGCCTCCTCCTTGCAGCCTCTTCTAGTGCGAACATAACTCTTTGTGCTAGTCAGTGGGTCTAACCTGGTCCCTGTATTCAAACCATGCTCCAGTGCAGTTGGCCATAACTTGTGACTTTCCCTTGGTCTAACGCAATCAGATAATCATGAGTGGCACTTTCGGCTTCTTGGCTCCATTTTGACTAAACATTTTACAAACCACAAACTCTGGTTCTACCGATTGTATTTAGTTAGGTTTAGTGTAATTTTATTTATTGAAATGTACTCTATTTTCCAAAATGGTTTTGGGATTTTTCTCATGTTGTGTTTTCACTTTATCACTGTATGCTGCTTATATACTTCACATGTTGCCTCTAAGTTTAACATGAATGCTTTCGTACCAGGTTACCAGAGTGTTAAGCTCAGATTAATTTAGTGACATATCAATACACCTAAATATGGATTGTAGTTGTTGCGTGAGTGTGGCTTCCATCTTCCTCAACCAATAACCCAATTTCTTATATTAAAAATATATTAGACTGTGATGGTAAAGTAAGAAAAAACTCTGGCCTAGATTTAAGAAGGCCTGGCGCCATTCCAACTGCACATTATTGCCATTTGTTTTACACCAATGTGGCATTGGAAGGCCAATAACGCTGTGCCATATTTACAAAGTGGTGCAATGCTTGCACTTTGTAACTCTTGCGTCACATTATACCTGCGCCAGGCTTAATTTATGGAAGGGGCGAGTTCTGGCGCTAGTGGGCCCAAAAAATGGCGCAAAGAAATCTAAGAGATTTCTCTGCGTCATGTTTAACAGCATTTTTAATGCCTGCTAAGAGCAGGCATTAAAGGGAGGATCCCATTGTTTTTAATTGGCCTCTGGTTGCTTTGCAGGATTAGCATCAACATTTTTTAGGCTAATCCTGCAAAGCGCCAGAATAGTGTCAAAAATGATGATGCTAGTACCCCTGACTACTGCCATGGTGCGCCGTATATGGTGCACACATGGTGGCATTGGTGGGGCACCAAGCGGCGCAAGAAGTGTGGCGCTGCACTAGGTGGAGCACCACTTTTCCTCAATCTGCCCCTCAGTCTTTAATAAGTTAAGATCAGGTGGTGGAAGGTCATCCACTCTTGCAACTTATGCAGTGGTTGGGCAAAGAACCGTGTATCATTGGGCACGATCTCAAAATAGAGGTATGCTTCATCAGGATGTTGGGTATAATAAATCCCTGAGTTCTGCACTAAGATAGCACTTTTAGGAACACTCTGGCACTTGGAAACACCACTAGAAAAGCAGTTCCCAACTTTTGAGCTGCTGAAGGTGGTTGGTTAGAAATTAAATACCTATATCACACTTTACTACATAAGCCTTCCATCCCCTCCTGCACCTTACATCTCAACCCTATTCCATCTCCTTTGCATTAGACAATCACCTACATTCTACTCCACCTACAAAACTACCTTTAAACTAGAATAATATATGCATCCTACATCACTACTTCCACACTACACTCTACATCACCGGGTACTTTCTGCTGTAAAACTCATGCACTCCACACCGATTGACACTTTAGTCATATACCGCATGAACCATAAACTGCCACCAATTACTACCTACTCTTTACACTATCTACATCCTTTACACACCGTAGTCCCTCTTACATCTGTTACAATGTTTACACCTACAGTGCTACCACATGCAGGGCTGGTGCTACATTAAGACTGCTGAAAGAAACTCAGTTTTGAGAACTCCAGAGAGGCCAGAAAATAGCACCAAATTGTAGTAACACTTTGCATGAAACCATAGCTTTGAAACTAAAATGAAGAATCACAGTAATGACAAACTCTCATTTTGGCTGGTGTGTTTCAATTGTTTGCATTAGAGCTGACCACACGCACCACCACACATTACCACAAACAGCACTGCACACTCAACTGATACACATATGCCACTACAGTCAGTCATTCTTTTAAAATATTTATTGGAGACACATATATTCTTTCATTATTTCCTAAATACCTATGCTTACAAATATTTTTAAAGGAATTTTCTGCTTTTCACAAACGTTTAACTGAATTTCTTTATGTGGTAATTTGCTAACAGCATTGCAAAATGGTCAACTGATTATTCCAACTAAGGGAAGCAGCAATAAAATAGAGTTGCCAAACAAACATTTATTCAATCCCTACTTAAGGACAGTTAAAGCTGGTGTAGCTGAGATGTCAGATGAGGGGGAAAGATGAACCAAATAGGTTCACCATTGAGAAGCGAGCTAGGATGAAAGTTTAATTTCAAGGTCCACCTGCTTCCTTACCCTCATGGAGTACTAAATAGTATGCTACTACAGAAATGCGAACATAGGGCCAGATTTAAGAAAAGTGACTCGGCACCCAGGGTGGCACCACTTTTCTTGCGTCCCTTAGCGCCCCCCTAACGTCACCATGTGTGTACCTAATCTAAGATATGGCACACCATGGCGGTAATTAGGGAACTAGCATCAACATTTTTGACGCTCGTTTGGAGCTTTGCAGGATTAGCATAAAAAATGTTGATGCTAATCCTACATAGTCCATTGAGCCCCATTGTAAACAATGGTATGTCTCCTTTTAACGCCTGCTCTGAGTAGGCGTTAAAAGTGCCGAATAAAATGACACAAAGAAATCTTTTAGATTTCTTTGCACCATTGTTTCATCCCCCCTAACAGGGGAATGCCTCCTTTGCATATGTCATGCCAGGTGCAGGCATAATGTAGGTCAAAGGGTTCTAAAGTGGCGCATTGCATGCATTGCTCCACTTTGCAAATATGGCGCAGGGAAAAGGCCACCTTAGCACCACCTTAGCATTAAAAAAATCATGCTAAGGGGGCACTACTGACGCGATAGGCCCTCTTAAATCAGGGCCATAGAGATCAAATGGGTCAGGATGTATGCCATTTATGAGTCTGGCGAGTGGAAGTTTCACAAGTGAATACACACAAATGGGATACTAACAGAATTCTTGTGGTCCTGATGAAAGCCCAATATTCTGGTGAGGCATCCATGTGATGGCTGAAACTTGCTGGCCCAGGGATACAAAGGTTACTAAGGGCCTCCTTTATGAGGCAGTGGCACAGCGCAGTGCTGAACCAAAATTGGCAGTGCTGAGCTGCGTCACTTCAGAAATGCAGGGATGCACTGTGTTTACAAAAATACAGCGCACCCCTGCATTTCCCCAAGCGATGGTGCTACATTTAGCTGCCTTATGCCAACACAGGCACAGATAGAATTAGCAAATCATCATTATTTAATGATTGTTTATGTGCTGGAAGGGACACCTTCCCACACGCAAACAATCATTTATGGTGTTTTGCTCTTTCTATGTGTGCTACGGAATGCAGCACACATATAAAAAGCAAAAACGAGGAGAAATACAGGTATTTCTCCTTGTTGCACCATGCTAATGCCACCCCTGGGGTGGTGTTAGTTTTTGGCTTTGCCTCAGGTTTACGATTCATCAAAAATCTGGAGCAGTGCCAAAATGTAATGGGTGTTGCAGTGAAGAGCCCACAGCAACACCCATTGCATGCCCCTCCCATGCTAAGTGACGTCTGTGAAGGTTCCGTATTTACAGGGTGGCAATAAGCTACAGCAAGTGGCTTAACGCTGCCTTGTAAATATGGTGCAAGGCATTGCGCCACCAGAGAGTCACTAAAAGTGACGCTCTGGTGGTGCAAAGGCCTCGTAAATGAGGCCCTAATTTCTTCAGTGCATCCCCACCTGTTTTGAATTTTGTCAGGGTGACCTTTGAAAATAACTTTAACCCTCAGTTCACCTTAGACTATTTTAAATCTATGGTCCCACCCAATAACCAAAAAGCTTCCTTGGCTATCAAGGTTGAGCCCGTCCAGATACACTAGGTATATGGATGAGGACTCTATGAGGATGCCACTTGGAATCCTAGTGGGTGATAGTCCTTTTAATACCATAGGGTGATCCCTTTGGGCTGATATAGAGAGATAGGCTAAGCCAAGGTAGGGGTTCCCTCCTGTTGTTCTTGTATGGTTAGTGTTTCGGGCAGGTGAGCAAACCCTGAATCTCTTCTCATGCTCTCCTTCTTGGCATATAGTAGCTGAGACTCACCAGAAAAAAAACTTTCAAAGGGTTTTTTTGCTACACCAAATGTATCTTGCTGGGTTCTATGAGTAAGGTACAATGTGACGTATTATCGCAGAAACACAGATTTGAGTGGATATAAGCCAATTGTGTACAGATCCCGAGCCTTGATTTGCAGGGAGAAATTGTTTCAGAATAAAAACAAACACAAAAAGTGTCTTTTAAAGAACTAGAGAATTGCTTGGTGCCTTCAGAGTAAAGAAGGAGCCAGATCAAACAGGAGTGCGCCATATTCCAATCCTGAATATTGTAAAACCTGCTAGATAAACAAAATCCAAATAGAAGTCTGACCCAATATCGAAACTCATCTCACCTCCTGGAATTCATATTTCCAGCTCCGGTATTTTACTGTTGATATCACTGTTTCTCAAATCATCTCGAAAGCAAAAACCAAAGCAAGGAGCTTCCAAACGAATTATATCCATCACCACAATCAATACTGTGGGATCAAATTGCCCCCCCCATTAATCTAGAATCCCCATTTTGTAGCTTCTCTCCCTGCACTGTATTTGCAATTTGCACTGCTGGTACTGATTCTACTGTGCTACATGCCTTCTATAGACGAGGGAGGCTTGCATCCTTACTTCCCATGCTGCACCTGTTTTGTGTGTGACAGTAACGTGCACTACTGTATTTAGAATTATCCTTGATTGTTTTTTGAGGTAAGTTTATACTGCTGGTAAATATTTTGGATTTGATTTGCATGTGAAAGAAGCTAGCTGTGCTGATGCTTGATTATGCTCATAGACAATGTAAAAATACAAAACTAGGGGCCAGATGTAGCAAGCAGTTTGCACGTCGCAAACAGCAAATTTTGCTGTTTGTGATGTGCAAAAAGCACTTCGCAATGCACAAACCTCGTTTTGAGATTCAGTAACCTGGTTACCGAATCGCGAAAAGGGTTTGCAATTCACAGTTAGGAAGGGGTGTTCCCTTCCGAATTGAGAGTCGCAGTGCAATGCAGGATTTGTTTGTGACCGCGAACGCGGTCGCAAACCCATCGCATTTTGCACCCTTTTGAAATGGGTGGTAACCCATTCGCAAAAGGGAAGGGGTCCCCATGGGACCCCTTCCCCGTTGTGAATGGCATTGTAAAAAAAAATTCAGTGCAGGCAGTGGTCCTATGGACAAGATAAATTGATCATTGTTAGGGCTAATGTGCAGAAAGTATGGTATTGCCAATGTGTTGAAAACACAGGTGCTGAATTTACAAGAGCACTAATGAGTTATTGAAGTAGTACTCCATGAGTACTACTTCACTTACTCATGAATGGCTTTCTGAATGGGCCTGAATTGTCCAACTCCCTAATTGTACTAATTGTATATAAATATACTTAGTATATTTCCATGGTATTTCCATTCTATTCCCATTTTAGATGTGTTTGTGTCAATTCACAAGGGCGTTTAAGAGGAATTGAAGTGGTACTACATGAGTACCTTTTAACACACTCCTAAAAGTTTTTGTGAATTGGCCCCATGGTGTTTCAGACTGTAATTCTGTTCGTAATTTGCCAGTTACACATACTCACATAATGTCGATAGAACTGTTTCTGTCTTCCAGATAGACCGCAGCCGGTAGTTAATCATTCATTTCTTAATAATTAATGCTAAGAAAAATAGATGAGCTTGAAGCAGGCTTTAAGTTAGAAATCTCATTTAATGCTTTCATTTGTTAAACACCACTCCACATATTTTGAAAAAGCTTATTCAAAAAAAGATGGACAGTATTAGAAATTGGGTCTTTGGTTGGCAGTCAGATTACCCCCTGTCCAAGCAAGGACCCTCACTCTAGTGAGGGTAAAAGAGAATCACCATCAGCTAACCCCTGTTTACCCCATTGGTAGCTTGGCACGAGCAGTAGTCTTAACTTCAGAGAGCTAGGTGTAAAGTATTTGTACCAACCCACACAGTAACTTAATGAAAACACTACAAAATGACACAACACAGGTTTAGAAAAATAGGAAATATTTATCTAAACAAAACAAGACCAAAACAACAAAAATCCACAATACACAAGTCAAGTTATCAATTAAAAAGCAAAAAGAGTCTTCATGTAGTTTTAAACACACACTAACACTGTTAGCGTGAAAATGTACCTTGGGTGTGTCAAAAATAACCCCGCACGGGTGAGTGTGCGTGAAAAAGGGCTTGTGAAGCGTCGGTTTCACTCACGAGTGAGACCTTTCGTCGTTTCTCCTTTCATCGGGTCGGGGCACGTCGTTTCTTCTCTCTGCAGGAGAGCGATGCGTCGATCCGGTCAGCACTCTTGGGTCCGGGCAGGCCTTGCCTTGTTTTTACACACCCAGTGGTGATTGCGCCGTAAATCCAGCTGCACTATGATCCAAAAACCACGCAGCGCGGTTTGCGATCTCACCAGCCTCCGTCAGCGATGCTGCGTGTCATTTCTCCAGCTCAGTGTCTCAATTCCTCGGTTGCGTTACAGGTGAATGTCGATTTTTCAGCCTCAGATCGGAGTTGCGTCGATCTTTTCCCCGCACGGCATTCTGTGTTTGGATTACTTCATCTTAGGCTGCAAGCTTCCCCTCTCAGGGTCCCAGGAACTGGATGGGCACCACTTGGCAGAGTAGGATTCTCTCCAGAGACTCCAGGTGCTGGCAGAGAGACGTCTTTGCTGTCCCTGAGACTTCAAACAACAGGAGGCAAGCTCTAAATCAAGCCCTTGGAGATCTTCACAAGATGGAAGGCACACAAAGTCCAGTCTTTGCCCTCTTACTCTGGCAAAAGCAGCAACTGCAGGATAGCTCCACAAAGAGCAGTCACAGGCAGGGCAACTGTTCTTCCTCAGCTCTTCAGCTCTTCTCCAGGCAGAGGTTCCTCTTGGTTTCCAGAAGTCTTCTAAAGTCTGTGGTTTTGGGTGTCCTTCTTATACCCAATTTCTCCTTTGAAGTAGGCCTACTTCAAAGCAAAGTCTCTCTTGAATGTGAAATCCTGCCTTGCCCAGGCCAGGCCCCAGACACTCACCAGCAGATTGGAGACTGCATTGTGTGAGGACAGGCACAGCCCTTTCAGGTGTGAGTGACTACTCCTCCCCTCCCTCCTATCACAGATAGTTCATCAGGAAATGCAGACTACACCCCAGCTCCCTTTGTGTCACTGTCTAGTGTGAGGTGCAACCAGCCCAACTGTCAAACTGACCTAGACAGGGAATCCACAAACAGGCAGAGTCACAGAAATGGCTTAGGCAAGAAAATGCTCACTTTCTAAAAGTGGCATTTTCAAATACACAATCTTAAAATCAACTTTACTAAAAGATGTATTTTTAAATTGAGTGCTCAGAGACCCCAAACTCCACATGTCCATCCGCTCCTAAAGGGAATCCAAACTTTAATCATATTTAAAGGTAGCCCTCATGTTAACCTATGAGAGGGACAGGCCTTGCAACAGTGAAAAACGAATTTGGCAATATGTCACTGTTAGGACATATAAAACACATTACTGTCTGTCCTACCTTAACCATACAGTGCACCCTGCCCTTGGGGCTACCTAGGGCCTACCTTAGGGGTGTCTTACATGTATGAAAATGGAAGGTTTATGCCTGGCAAGGGGTTACACTTGCAAAGTCAAATTTACAGTTAAAACTGCACACACAGACACTGCAGTGGCAGGTCTGAAACATGATTACAGAGCTACTTATGTGGGTGGCACAACCAGTGCTGTAGGCCCACTAGTAGCATTTGATTTGCAGACCTTGGCACCTCTAGTGCACTTTACTAAGGTCTTACTAGTAAATCAAATATGCCAATCATGGATAAAGCAATCAACCATTCACTTTACACAGAGTGCGTATGCACTTTAGCACTGGTTAGCAGTGGTAAAGTGCTCAGAGTTCAAAAGCCAACAGAAACAGGTCAGAGAAAATAGGAGGCAGGAGGCAAAAAAGATTGGGAATGACCCTGCAAAAGGGTAAAGTTCAACATGACCCCCTACCAGCCTAAAGCCAGGAGAGAATAATCAATACCTTGATGTACTTCCCTGATAGGGGCATGTTCCAGTTCTACACCTTTCTGACTCCACTTGGATCCCTCTGTCCATACTCTCAGGGCACACTAAGCTGACTCATGGTGAACCCTTCTCCACATCTGCAGACGCCATCTGTGCAGCACCTAACTTTACTTTGCTCACAGATATATCCCAGAGGGCAGATAGTACCACCAGGGCCAACACAGTGGTGTTGCCCACTCCACCCTAGGGGTGTGACTCTTGTCCCCCCCAGGATTGACTCTGTCCGCCAGGACAGCAAGCCACAGTGACCTCTGACAACTGTCAGGGATGAGAGCCCGACCTCAGGCCTGTCCAACCACTGTGACTGTAGAGAGTTGGGGGCGGTAGCCCCAGGTGCCTGGCACCCCTTGACCACTCTCTCTTCCACCAGGTCAGGGATGACAACCTGACCCTGGTCCTCCCCTCTGGGGCTCTGTACCCTCCCTGCATGAGCGGCACCCCCAGAGTCCAAAAGTGTCAGGGTGCTTGTAAAAGCAGTACTGCACAAAGGGCAAAATCCAATACACAGCATCCATGTTGAAATGTTTCTCCATCTTCTCTAAGTCTGTGATTTGAGTTCCTTAGAGGTGGTAGAGTACTTTGCTTTTGACCTCTTTTTTGCCAAGTGAACAGCATAATAATTTTTTAAACATCTTATGTTGTGCCTACAGAAAGAGGTGTATGAAGGTAAAATGGGGTATGCAAAGAAATCAGTTGAAATATTCACATGACAATATACGTAAAAAAGCCATACACCACAAGAAGGCTGGTGAAAACAATGTCTCACAGTGAGAAGTGTTATGCTCACACCCATATCCTGCATGCAAATGACGTTGCACAATTGCATTATGTGAAATCTCATCAATTTCAACTAACGCAATTTCACATTGTTTTTCCTGGGTCTATTCCACATTTTACATTTTATGCATTCTATAACACATCTGGTCTTCATAAGACTCAAATTTAAGTTGTGCAATAGTACCTTTTCTGCTTGGAAACCAATTATCTACTCGTATAGAAATTGTAAGATTTGTTACAACTGATGATTTAAAAATGGATTGACCAGTTCAATACTGAAGATAGTAGATTAGTCAAATTGCTAATGTGGGACCAATATATAATAGTATGTTACAGAAATTCAAAACATCTCCTAAATAGTCTGTTTTGCACACTTTAACTTGGAATGCATAAAGTGGAATTTTATATCGACTTTTGTCAAGCTGAAATTTCACAGTGATGAATGATAAACCTTTTTGTGACTTTATCATGCATTAGTTCCACCTCGCTGATATTAGTCCACCCGGGTCTCAGTGATCTTTGGAAAGGCGGACTCTGGTCCATGCTTTTCCTTGTTTCCAGAAACTCAGGTAGGTGGTGGAAAAGCAATTGGGGCTTCACTGTCACTCCTCCTCTCCAATTTAACCCACCCACTTCAGGCCTGAGGGAAGCAATGGAATAGCAGGTGTTGCTGACATGCTACTATGTACAGACTCCTTTGGCTTCCATTTATCTATTCCTGGCTACAGGAGGCAGCAGATCTAGTCCATTCTTGACTATGACTGTGACAGGCTGTCAGTGCATATTCAGGAATAGGCCACAGGGGTTTGAGGATCCACGGGAGGATCATGTATCAAAGGATGACTTGGCACTTTGGCATTTAGGAAAATGGAGATTGAGGAGTCGTGACTGCAGGTATTGGCATCGTACCAGTCTTAAGATGGTGGAGGTTCCTGATATAGTTAAAAGGGGTTAAACCAAAGCAAGATGGCATGGAGGTTTTCCTGGGGTAAAGTTGTCAGGATGACAATTATATTTCTTTTAACATATTGGGAGGGAAAAAGGACATTTGGGTTTTGCTCCGTTGTGATTCTTTTCCCCTGTACAGCTGGTCTATGCTATTCATTTACAAGGTGAAGTTCTTGAGACGAACGTACACAACATAACATTGTAAATGGTCAATTGAACTCTGGGTGTTTTCCCCTAAATGTTTTACAAAGACAACAGGAACTTTGCTCTCAATCGCTCTGATTTCTCTTGAAACGTCTTAATGTCGCTGCATGTTCATCTAACTGTCTTTATATATTTAATCCTACAGCCACAATGATTTTTTTAGAGTCATATCAGCAAAAATAAATCTCAGCTGTACTTATCGCACAATTTGATATCGAAGTGGCTGCACCTTTCATGTTTTACATCTGATCATCACGCCACCGGGGCTCTTATTTTATGACATAATGTCAGATTTCATATTTTAAATAGCATCACTGGCTGGATTTTACATTTTAACACTACGGCTTTATATGCAGAGTTGCAGATCTACAATGCTGCATTTCAGCTGCCTCTTTGCCGTACTGACTGTGTGGGTGGTTTGAAGTTATGATGTGTCCCACATTGCCCCACATTGAATAGTTGACCTTTATGCGCATTACAAGTCTTTGTGCACTGATACCGTGCTCTAACACAAAAGCCACATTTTATGGGGAAAGCACTCAGTCAGAAGTTGAACACATTCTCACTTTCCAGAGGTCTACGATTGCCAGCAATTGGGGGTGGGGTGGTGTCATGAAAATTAAAAGAATCTAAGAGAATAAACGTATTTAGGGGCATATACATAAGCCCCTTCACGAGTTGTGTTAAAACCTTGCAACGGCCCGGGGGAGGAATAAGAGGAGAAATATCTTTATTTCTCCAGGTTTTTTTCCTCTTTCTATATGTGCTGCTGCCTGCAGCACATATAGAGGAAAAAGCCTACCGGCAAATGCCTTTTCCAGAACAAAAACAATCATGTATGCAACACAGGCAGCCCATTGCGCACCAGCACAGGGGAAGAGGGCATGAATGCATTGTATGCTATAGATACGGCACAGTACTGCCTTTTCCTTTTGATGCAGGACAGTGCACCAAGGTGACTTGCTGTGCTGCCCTGTGCCAACAGCCAATGAATAAGGACCCTAGTATCAATAAAGTCTTCAGCAATTGTCCCATATTTGGGAAGCAATAACAGATATTTTCAAATATGAGTGTTTTTTATGAGATTTCTACCACTGTTGCTGATACACATTCATACCCTCCTTTCAAAATGTCTTTAATAATGCACGTGCCCAAATATTTAGTTTTAAAAAACGAATATATTAAATGGCCAGGGAGCCATCGTGAATGATATAATTTCATATAGTTCCCACTTGACAATGACATGTATAACTCTGAAATTATATCTAAGCACATTTAGGGGGATATTTATAGTCCCCTAGCGCCACGTTGTGCCACATTAATGTCATTATTTATGACGTTAATATGGCCCAACGAGGCTGAAATCTCTGCTCCGTATTTACAGGGTGGCACAATGCATGCATTGCTCCACCCTGTAACCCTTTGCCCTACATTATGCCTGCACCAGGCATAATGTATGTAAAGGGGGCGTCCACCCGTAAGGGGAGCCAGAAAAATGGCATAAGGAAATCTATGAGATGCCATTTATTTCAGCACATTTAACGCCTGCTCAAGAGCAGGCGTTAAAAAGGGGCTTCCATTCTTTAGAATGGAGCCCTATGTACTCTGCAGGACTAGCACCAATATTTTGGCGCTACTCCTGCAGAGTACATCAATAGCGTCATGTGAAATTATGCTATTGCCCCCTACCCTGCGCCATAGTGTGCTGTATTTTAAATATGGCACACACATGGTGGCGGTAAGGGGTTGCGAAGAGCCGCAGGGAAAGTGAAGCAGCACTTTCCATAAATCTGCCCCTTAGTTATTAGGAGGCTTGCCTCAATTCGAGGTTGAGAGAGCTACTTTATTATACATTTCCAGAGTAGTTTTAATAAGCTGAAAAAATGTGATTTATGTTCTGACCAAAATAATTATTTTTGTTCACATGATTGACCAAAAGTGTTGATGTGAATTTACTCAAATTATGATCACTGGGTCTATGGTGTAGTTAAGAGCTGAAACTTAGGTTTCCAATGCATTTGTCAGGCTTAAAATAAGGATGTTCAGCATATGTGCTGAAAAGAGTCTCTTGCAAGGGAAAAATACTCATTCTAATTGAAAGAATAATGAGTGTAGGACTTTTCATTCACAAATGGGATTTGCTGCCTCAGAAATTCCATCACTATGGGGCAGCTTCTACTAGATCAATTCTATGAATGGAAGTGGGTTTTGGGATATCCTTTTGGGTATACAAGGAAAATGTAATATCATATGCAAGGCAAGTGGGTGTATGCACATCATTTTTGTTAACGTTTTGTTTCCCCAGCCTGAGTAAACTTCTATATTTACTTATGCCAAGTTCTTAAATAAATTGATTTTCAGGATGGACTAGGGCGTGGGGAATTAGGATTTTCGATTGTGATAAACTACTCATGTCCCATTTCCTTTGCTCAGAGAGCATTGGCCACTTCCCCAGGAGTTAAATATGTTTTATTTGCATCCTGTTCTCCCAATATATAATTCGTAAAAGCTTTCCATGAAGATCCTGCCACTTCCGTCTGACCTACACTGCTTCTTAAACTCCTTTTGTATGGAAATGTTTTGACAACAGCTTGCCTGTTCTAAGATATGGGTCCATGAAGACCCAGTATTGTTGGGCAGCGAAGCTAGGACTGCAGCCTACCATTGCAGATGTACTGACCCAATCCCATTACTGTTCGAAAAACCAGGGTCTGGGGAGCAAATACATCTGTTGTAAGAACAATTGTGGGTAAGAACCCAGTGGCTGAAGCACAGGTTCTCATATTTTGTGAGTGACCCGGTTGAGAGTCTTAGCTGGGTAGTAGCGCAAGTTTATTGGTGGGGTACTAAGCTCTCTCTGCTGTTTTGAGCTGTCCCAACCAACGACTGAAGCTGTGGGCACAGACTCGACTAGCATGCCCTTAGAAACACGTTATCATTGTCAATTCATTGTCTGATTGACTCAGCTACAAGCAGGGTCAGCTTTAGCACTTGTGGTGCCTAGTGCAGTAGTATTTTATGTCACCCCCCACCCTATGACCACCTCCTCGGATTCCCTCACTACCACACTGCAAATGTGCTCCTCATCTCTCCATAGCCCCCCTTTTACATACCTGTATTTGTTTTAATGTCATAGTGAAATTTACAAGATTTCACGCACAATTCTTTCCATCATTTTTAACACCTGCTCAGAGCAGGTGTTAAAATTACACTCCCATTATATTCAATGGGCCTCCGTGTGCTTTGCTGCATTAGTGTCAACATTTTTGCTACTCTCCACTCCATGCACTGGTCCCTCTATACATTTGCACCTGCTCAAAGAAGATGGTAAATGTTGGTGGTAAAACCAGATGGAATGGGGGCTTCTATGTGTGTTTATGGCTAAAATTTGTTGTCCCCTCAAGGTAATTCACCATCCAATGGGATTTTACTCACAATTGCACAATACTGTGGTGATTTAACTGCAAGCATTGAAACAGCCCCACTATTATGTAACAGTGATCCCAGATTTAAGAGGTCCTAGCACCTCCTTGCGCCACATTAGCATAATTCTATATGACTCTAATGTGGCCCACTAGGGCCAAATATGCTGTGCCATATTTACAAAGTGGAACTATGCATGCATTGTGCCACTTTGTAACCCCTTCACCTCATTATGCCTGCATCAGGCATAATCTATGCACGGTGGCCATCCCTTCGTTAGAGGGGGCAACAAAAATGGTGCAGAGGAATTTAAGAGAGCCCACTGTGCCATTTTTAGCGGCTATTTTTAACGCCTCCACAGAGCAGGCATTAAAAGGGGGCATACCTTTGTTTTCAATGGGCCCCCAGTATACTCTGCAGGGTTAGTGTCAACATTTTGGCGCTAATCCTGCACAGTACATCAATAATGTCAAAAATGTTTACGCTATTGCCCCTGCCCTGTGCCATGGTGCTCTGTATATTAAATATGACGCACACATGGTGGTGGTACGAGCGCGCTAAGGGGTGCAAGAAAAGTGGTGTTGCATTGGATGCAGTGCCACTTTTCTTAAAATCAGCCCTTAGCTAGGCCCATAGTATGAAGAGGCTTAACTCATACGTTAGAGGTCAGTCACTATACATATACCTGCATTTACTCTCCCTTCTTTTAGTGCCGAATGCTGTGAGAAGAGGCCAAACCATATCTGACGTCACAGATACGGCAGCATAGCATTTTATGCAACATCTCTATTAAAAAGGGAAACATTACACACATTAGCATCCTGATATGGATAGCGGAAGGATTTTCTGCAGTCTCTTGAGTGGCTTTAGGAGACTTAAGAACTTTGGTGACGTAAGGTAAGAACGAGGAATCTGTCTCAGCAAATATCCCTCGGGGGAAAGTTTCCACCACTCTCCATAAAACATTCATAACCCCATCCAAAGGCAGTAAATCCTCAGCACAGCTTCAGAAAAGGCATGAATCTTTTATGGAGCGTTTAAAAATGGCTATTAAAACTATTTTTAAAGCAAAGTGTCAGTTTATATTTCATTAACAGTGAGCTACTTAGGCTCCCATCTGATGGTGGGTGGGTGTGGGTGTTGAGAGGGCGTAGGGTGAAGGAAAGGAGGAAGGAGAAGACTATCAATTAACAACACAACATTTTACATGCAAATGTAATCGCATCTGCAGGACCGCTCTTCCCTGCCCTAGAGCTAGGACCCCAGTTCTCAGTTATCTGCGGGAGATACCGTGGCTGGAATGAATGGCATAGAGCGGTACCTTCCAGTGAATTAATGGCGGGGATTGCGGGTTATTTCTTTGACTGTGGGGTGACATATGGACATGGAAATACCGGGTCAAGTTTCACGTTTCCCACTTCCGGACAAAATAATGAACCGAAATGCACCATCATTTACTATGTGCTTAGAGCAGGTGAAAAATGTAGTGGGCACTTTTCTTCTGGGAAATCGGAGATGTGGAAAGGGGCAGCAGGATTGCAGGCTCCTTTTTACTTCAGGTGGGATAGCTTCTTCTGCTCCCCCAGCATACGGTAAATCGAGCTATTAAAGCCTGGTGTACTTGTTTATATTTTGTTGCTACTGTTGCATTCATCACCTCAATGACAAGCAAAAGCAGGGCCAATCAATTGAGGGTTAATCAGTAACAGGTTTCCCTGGCTACTCTTTTTATATGTTACTGATTGCAGGGGAGTCATTACTGGGATCATGCCTTTAACACTCTCACTTCTGAAAAGTTTGTGTGCTGTGCATGGAAATTCTAACAATCGTTCAGTGGTACATTTTCTAACATCTTCCTCAACATCAGATCAAAAATGGGCAGAATGTGCACAGTCCTGCTATGCGGAACTCCATGGAGTGGTGGGTGGAGTTCCTTGTCAAGCCCGTTCATGTTGTGTTTTACGTGAAATGCAACGCAAAGTACATACTCACGTTCAAAATCACATGTGTACGGCACCACGCAGTTCACATGAGCACTGCCATCTTGTTTTTCACTCTGGTTATAGAGCTGGGCCTCTTTTTACCATCTCTTAATGGTCTTTTCAATCTGTCACCCTCGTAATTAATCTACCCCTCATTTTTATTTATTGTATTTAGTGTGCCTTCTCCTTCTGTTTCTTTTCTTCACCCCACCATCCAGCACCATAGCAGGCACAGACAAACAGGGCAGAGAGGTAGTGCTAGGCCACCTCAGACAGCTGGCAGTGATTGTCTACCTTGTGGGTGGGGGCGCCAAAAAGGGGCACAGCCCCGGCCCATCTTTTGTGAGGAAGGGGTAGCAGCACTGGTTTTCTACATGCAGTGCCACCTCCCCTCCGTGCTGGCAGCAGGTGGAAGGCCTGGCAGTGGTTACCCCCGCAGGAGTATCGGAAGCATTAGGCTAGGGTGAACAGGTGTGTTCGGGGCACCACCCAGCTACAGCACACCACCCAGCAGCTGACTCACCGCTGGGTGTATATCATCGACTGCAAGCAGGAACTGCTTGGCTTGCTAGGCAAAGACATTCAGGGGCTCAGTGATTATTAACTTTATTATTGTGGTTGTGTTCTACTATGCTAACATTTTTTGCAAATAGCATGCTGCTCACACTCAGGGGTAAGTTCCATTTAAAAATATTATTTATTATGTGATCCAGTTAGAGCTAGGCAGGCACTTCATGCTACATTATCATACTCGTAGGCACTTATAGAATCCTTTGTCCTCCTGTCACCATAGTGAATTAGCGATATCAGTGAGTTAGCATTCTTTATGTAGCTCATGCAGTCCCAAGCAATTTGACAGTGATGTGTAGTGTTAGTATTCATCTATGCATTGCACAAAAGGGAGATTGAGTTGGTCCATCAACAAGTTTGAAAATTGGGAATCGAATCAAGGTTCATTCATTGCCATGCATTAGCTCCAAATGTAGTTTTAGTTAAGGAAATTTGGTTTAATGATTTTAGGAGTATAGTTAACTCAACAATAGTGGAGATAGGTGATCTGATTTAAGCACAATGTTACTGTATTTGCCTGTTACATAATCATTTTGTGGAGATTAACTGTGCCACTAATCTATTTTTTTATCTTCTTTATTTTTTACATTAACACCCAAGGGAAAGGAGAGGGGCCTCACAGAGGTGAGTCCAGCAGGAGATGGGGAAGCGCCGACCAACAGCGCCAACACTGAGAGCTCTATGATTTAATATTATTATTATTTTATTAACTTTTAGCTCTGCGCACTATTATACTACTTTTAATTTTGCCTTCTTTATTTTTTTATACTTTCTCCTTTTTCCCAACTACCCCGTCCAATTTTTGTTTAATTCCTCTTATCCCTGCTTATCTTTTTTCTGTCTTTCATTGACCTTTATATTCCACCCCTTCATTACACTTCAATGATTCTGAGTCATCAACATCATAAGCTATAGCTCTGACCCTCCATTATGCAAAGTTTCTGACATTGTGAACCAACAAAATGCTCAGAGCAATATTTTTGATAGAAGATACTGCAGTGCTAACCAAACTGTAATGATGTATAGCGGTTGCATTTTTTTGTTTAAAAAAATGAAGGGGAGGTGTACCTGGCATCTAAAAAACGTATAATGTTTTTTTGTATCCACACTGATCACCAGTGGAGCAGGCTCAAATTTTGCTGCAGGTGTCACAGTTTTCAATGGGCTTACCGTCGAAGTTGATGAGGGTTGGGGAACAACCCCGGTTATGGCGGGTTCTGCTCTGGCCGAGTTAGGGGCGACCCCTTCCGGTAGCCACGGTGCTGTTTGACAATAGCAAGCCACTACAGTCCGTGCCCTCCAGAAGGAGTCCCAGAGGAAAAACCCCAATAGGGTAAAAAACCTCCAACAGGAACTCCCTGAAACAGAAGGAGGACACCAAGGCGTTAGAGCTGAAGATCCGAGGGTACAGGAAGACTGGAGACGAAGACAGGTCAGGAAATACTGGATTCACAAGAAGAAACCAGCCGGAGCGTGACTACCACCAAAGGAGTGTTGCAACGCAATGAACAAGCAGCTGAATTCCCCTTATATACCCCTAAACAGGAAGTAGGAAACAGGAAGTAGAAACACCACCATCTTGGATTGGGGAAAATAGTATAATAGTGAATAAAGTACATGCGTCCAAACAAAGAGAAACAATGCATGCTGGGAAGAGAGGAAGTGGACAGCATGCTGGGAAAGGGAAAAGGCAGGCATAAAAACACCTCCATGTGCAAGTATTCGACTTTTGCCTGTAGATACTGGTAAGTGGTGAGCAGATGTTTATATTAAATAGTCTGAAATGTAAAGCGCACTAAATGCGCTATGCGCGGCAGGTCTGAAACCCACTCGGGGTCTCAAACCCTGCCGCGTCTGCCTTTGCGGCAGAACTGAAAGAAGGGGGCGCGGCGAGTGCCGCGACCCCTGACCAGGCTTGCAGCTTTTCCCGTGGCTTGTGCGCAAGCCGCGGCTTCTCCCGCGGCCTGTGTGTAAGCCACGACTTCTCCCGCGGCCCGCACACAGGCCGCGGTATTAAACAAATGCCGCGCCACGGCGACCCGAGCCTGCGGGCGCGGCCGCCGCGGGAGCTGCGGCGTGACAGTAGGTCCCCCCCGAGGCCCCAGGTTTGTGAGGGAAGAGTCAAAAAAAGCGACGGACCAAAAGAGGGGCATGAACTGAAGGGGCATCCTCCCAGGAACACTCACTCATAGGGTAGCCTTTCCAATGAATAAGATATTGGAGGCGCCCATGGAAAAACTGAGAGTCACAGATTTCCTGGACCTCGTACTCGGGCACATTATCACCCAACAGAGGAGGAGGACAGGAAAATTGTCTGTGAAAAGGATCAGGGAGGTAAGGTTTAAGTTGAGAGACATGGAATACAGGGTGAATTTTCCACGTCCGGGGCAGGCGAAGACGCACAGACACTGGGTTAATCTTTTTGAGAATAGGAATGGAACCATAAAAACGGGGTTTGAATTTGTTCTGAGTGAGTCGGAGAGGTAGGAATCTAGAGGAGAGCCAGACTTTATCATGGACCTGATATTGAGGAGCCGCACAACGTCTCCTATCTGCTATCCTTTTCATGCGGGACTTAGTGGCCACAAGGTTGGAATGGATAACACGTTGGCCACCCCGTAGCTGTCGAACTTAGGAGGATATGGCAGGAAGATTGGAATTATCTCTCAGGGGAGTTGGAAAGGCCTTAGGATGGAAACCGTAGGAGCCATAGAAAGGAGATACCTTCGAGGCGCTGTGTATGGAGTTTTTATAGGAGAATTTTGCAAGCGGTAAATAGGTAGCCCAATTACTCTGCGTAGCATTGCAGAAGCTACGTAAATATTGTTCGAGGCCTTGATTGAGTCATTCCGTCTGTCCGTTAGTTTGAGGATGGAACCCTGATGATAAGGCCACTTTGATTCCCAATGTCTTACAGAATTGATTCCAGAATCGGGAGATGTATTGAGGACCCCTATCCGATATAATGATCTGAGGTAATCCATGAAGTCGAAAGATTTCTTGTGTAAAGATTTGACCTAAATCTTTTGCCGTGGGCAACTTTCTTAAGGCCGTGAAGTGAGCCATTTTAGTGAAGGAGTCCACGGTTACCATTATTACGTGATTTCCCATTGAAGAGGGTAATGAGCACATGAAATCTGTGGAGATGGTGTGCCATGGACCTGAGGGAACTGGTAGTGGGCGAAGTAACCCTACTGGTTTAGTGCGGGGTGTCTTGGCTTGAGCACATATTGGACAGGATGATACATATTCTTCCGTATCTGTCTTGAGAGTTGGCCACCAGAAGGAGCGAAGCAGAAGTTCTTGAGTAGCTTTCATTCCTCGATGACCTGCGATGGGGGAATCATGGCACATACGTAAGGCTTCAGTCTGTACTCGTTTAGTGGGTAAGAACAGGGCCTTATCATGATAGTAATACCCTTGCTCTACATGAAGTTGCGGCCGCAACTTATTCAATTCTATGTCTTCTAGACGGGCATATTCGGACCTGACTTGGTCTAAAAAAGTCTGTACTAAACCAATTATTTTGTTATTGTCAAATAGGTTCTGAACAGGAGAATCACTGCACTTAGGGTAACGTCGGGATAAGGCATCCGCCAGGATGTTCTGAGAACCAGGGATGTATGTGATATAAAAGTCATATTGGCTAAAAAAGAAAGCACATCAAGCCTGCCGACTATTCTGACACTGAAAGTTTCTTAGGCACTGTAGATTTCTGTGGTCTGTCCGGGTTTCAAAGGGTTCTTTCGAGCCCATCAGAAAGTGTCTCCATTCTGTGCATGCGGTTTTTAAGTCAAGTAATTCACGTTCTAGTACGGAATAGTTCAGTTCTGAGTTGGATAGGATATGGGAAAGGTAGAATACCGGGTGCTCTAAATCATCATCGTCTTGTCTTTGCAGTAATGCAGCCCCAATGGTTCTTTCGGATGCGTCTGCGACCACAATGAATTGCTTGCTGGTGTCTGGGTGTCGTAAAATAGGGGCTTGAATAAAGGCTTTCTTTAAGTCTTGAAAGGCTAACTCTGCATCTTGTGTCCAACAAATGCCCTTTCTTAGATGGTCTTTTTTGAGGGTTTGAGTAATATAGCTGGTTCTCTGTGCAAAGTCTGCTATAAATTGTTGATAAAAATTGGCTAATCCCCAAAAACACTGAGGGGGTCATTCTGACCCTGGCGGCCAGTGACCGCCAGGGTCACCGACCACGGGAGCACCTCCAACAGGCTGGCGGTGCTCCCAAGGGCCTTCTGACCGCGATGGTTCAGCCGCGGTCAGAAAGGGTAAACCGGCGGTCTCCCGCCGGTTTACCGCTGCCCCATTGAATCCTCCATGGCGGCAGAGCGCGCACCGCCGCCATGGGGATTCAGACACCCCCTACCGCCATCCTGTTCATGGCGGGAAACCCGCCATGAACAGGATGGCGGTAGGGGGTGCCGCGGGGCCCCTGGGGGCCCCTGCAGTGCCCATGCCAATGGCATGGGCACTGCAGGGGCCCCCGTAAGAGGGCCCCACAAAGTATTTCAGTGTCTGCTTTGCAGACACTGAAATACGCGACGGGTGCAACTGCACCCGTCGCACCCCTGCAACTACGCCGGCTCAATTCTGAGCCGGCGTCCACGTTGCAGGGGCATTTCCGCTGGGCCGGCGGGCGCTCTTTTGGAGAGCGCCCGCCGGCCCAGCGGAAATGTTTGAATGGCCGCCGCGGTCTTTTGACCGCGGTGCAGTCATTTGTCGGCGGGACCTTGGCGGACGGCCTCCGCCGTCCGCCAAGGTCTGAATCAGGCCCTGAGTCTCCTTGATGGAAGAAGGAGATGGCCAATTCAATATAGCTTGCACCTTGTCTGAATCCATGGTGACTCCGGTTTGGTTAATGCAATACCCAAAGTATTTTACTTCCGCCTGATCAAACTCGCACTTTTCCGGTTTGCAGAATAGATGGTGTTGTCGGAGTCGCTCTAGAACTTGGCGAACATGCTTAGAGTGTTCCTATGGGTGAATAGAAAAAATTAAAATATCGTCGAGATAAACCACTACTTTTTGTTGCAAAATATCAGAAAAGATAGAATCCATGAACCTTTGAAATATGGAAGGAGCATTGGTGAGTCCGAATGGCATTACTCGATATTCGTAGTGACCAAAAGGTGTTCTAAAAGTGGTCTTCCACTCATCACCTTCTTTAATTCTTAAAAGATGGTAAGCTCCTCTGAGATCCAGCTTGGTGAATCTTTTTGCCCCTCTGACTGCTTCTAGGATGTCCTTAATGAGGGGTAATGGGTACCGATCCTTAATAGTGATTCTGTTTAATCCTGTAAAATCAATACAGGGACGCAAATCTTTAGTCTTCTTAGGAACAAAGAAGAGAGGGGCCCCTGCAGGTGAAGAGGAGGGAACAATCAACCCGCTCTGTAGGTTCTCATCAAGGTATTCCTTAAGAATCTGATTCTCAGGTTCTGTGAGAGAGTACATTCGCCTGAAAGGAACCACTGTATTTGGTTCTAAAAGAATGGCGCAATCGTATTCTCTATGGGGTGGCAGTTCAGGCTTTTCTGGCTTCTGGAATACGTCAGCATATTCCTGATATTGCCGGGGAACTCCCTGTAGGACGTTAATAGAGCATCCCACCTTAGGGGGTGTGATTAGAAGACTTTTTGGGGACCAATAATCTCCTGCTAGGTAGCAGTGGTGCTGGCAAAATTGAGAGGATAAAGAAATAGTTCTTGTTTCCCAGTTGATGTAAGGGTTGTGTCGTGTGAGCCATGAAATTCCCAGGATCATGACGTGGTGTGGTGATGAAATTAAATCAAACAAAAGGTTTTCTTGGTGTTTTCCAAACTGTAGGCAGAAAGTAGGGGTGGTATACTGTACGGGTCCTGAGGCCAAGAGTGACCCATCCACCGGGTGTACTTGTTCTGGTACTTCCTTAGGTAGTTGTGCTATCTGTCCTTCTTTGGCCCATGCTTCATCTAAATAGATGCCACTGGCTCTGCAGTCTAATAAAGCCAGGGTTCTTTCTTCTCGGCCATCAGTCAAGTGAAGGATAACTGGTAAAAGAAAAAGAGCAGTTCCTTCCTCCCTGGAAGAACAAATGGAAGGTATTTCACGATATCCCGTCCTCACCCTTCTCACTGAGGACGGGAGTTGGCGTTTCCCAAAGGCTTGGTCGGACGAATGGGACAGGTGCGAATTAGGTGACCAGCTGCACCACAATATAGGCAAAGTCCCTTTCTTCGTCTGGTCTCTCTTTCACTAGCTGATGAAGGTCCTAGAGCCGTATCAATTTGCATTGGCTCTTCTTCGGTGGCTCCCTTGGGTTCAGGACGGACTTCCTCGGTACGATGAGAGAAGGTTCGAGATGTCACTGAGTGTGATGGCAAACGACTCTTCCTTTTCTCCATTCTTCGTTCATTCAAGCGATATTCTATAGTCAGAGTCTGATCCATCAATCCTTTAAGGTTATCTATCCTAGCAGAGTGCACCAGTTCGTCCTTAATGTCCTCTCTGAGACCTCTGCGGAACAGTGTCACCAAGGTACGTTCCACCCAGGATGTTTCTGCTGCTAATTGTCTGAAGCGGGTGATGTATTGTAATACATCTTGATTCCCTTGTTGGATATCGCAAAGAGCTTCTTCTGCTGAAGCCTCGCGTCCATGGCGCTCAAACATCTGTTTAAAGGTAGTGACAAAGGTGGAATAATTAGACAGGCAGGGATCATTTCTTGTCACTAAAGGAGTGGCCCAAGCCAAGGCTGGCCCTGATAAGGCGCTAATCAAATACCCCAACTTGGTCTTGTCTTGTACAAATTGCGAGGGGCGAAAGGCAAAGTAAACCGTCAAGGCATCCAGGAATTTTCTCAATTTGTTAGGCTTCCCGGAGAAACGAGGTGTAGTGGCAGATACTGAGGGGACGTCAGTAGTCCTGGATGCAAAGGCTTGTCGATAGACGGTATTTTCAGTACGTAGCTGTTGGAGTTCTTGAGCCTGTTGTTGTATTGTCATGAGCAGGGTCTGACTGGTGGGTTCCGTATTTTCCACTGGATTATCCATGGTTCTGGACTGCAACTGGATTTTTTGGCGTTGCAATCTGTCACGGTTTTCAATGGGCTTACCGTCGAAGTTGATGAGGGTTGGGGAACGACCCCGGTTACGGCAGGTTCTGCTCGGGCCGAGGTAGGGGCGACCCCTTCCGGTAGCCACGGTGCTGTTTGACAATAGCAAGCCACTACAGTCCGTGCCCTCCAGAAGGCGTCCCAGAGGAAAAACCCCAATAGGGTAAAAAACCTCCAACAGGAACTCCCTGAAACAGAAGGAGGACACCAAGGCGTAAGAGCTGAAGATCCGAGGGTACAGGAAGACTGGAGACAAAGACAGGTCAGGAAATACTGGATTAACAAGAAGAAACCAGCCGGAGCGTGACTACCACCAAAGGAGTGTTGCAACGCAATGAATAAGCAGCTGAATTTCCCTTATATACCCCTAAACAGGAAGTAGGAAACAGGAAGTAGAAACACCACCATCTTGGATTGGGGAAAAGAGTATAATAGTGAATAAAGTACATGCGTCCAAACAAAGAGAAACAATGCATGCTGGGAAGAGAGGAAGTGGGCATCATGCTGGGAAAGGGAAAAGGCAGGCATAAAAACACCACCATGTGCAAGTATTCGGCTTTTACCTGTAGATACTGGTAAGTGGTGAGCAGATGTTTATATTAAATAGTCTGAAATGTAAAGCGCACTAAATGCGCTATGCGCGGCAGGTCTGAAACCCACTCGGGGTCTCAAACCCTGCCGCGTCTGCCTTTGCGGTAGAACTGAAAGAAGGGGGCGCGGCGAGTGCCGCGACCCCTGACCAGGCTTGCAGCTTTTCCCGTGGCTTGTGCGCAAGCCGCGGCTTCTCCCGCGGCCTGTGGGTAAGCCACGACTTCTCCCGCGGCCCGCACACAGGCCGCGGTATTAAACAAATGCCGCGCCACGGCGACCCAAGCCTGCGGGCGCGGCCGCAGCGGGAGCTGCGGCGTGACAGTAGGTCCCCCCCGAGGCCCCAGGTTTGTGAGGGAAGAGTCAAAAAAAGCGACGGACCAAAAGAGGGGCATGAACTGAAGGGGCATCCTCCCAGGAACACTCACTCATAGGGTAGCCTTTCCAATGAATAAGATATTGGAGGCGCCCATGGAAAAACTGAGAGTCACAGATTTCCTGGACCTCGTACTCGGGCACATTATCACCCAACAGAGGAGGAGGACAGGAAAATTGTCTGTGAAAAGGATCAGGAAGGTAAGGTTTAAGTTGAGAGACATGGAATACAGGGTGAATTTTCCACGTCCGGGGCAGGCGAAGACGCACAGACACTGGGTTAATCTTTTTGAGAATCAGGAATGGAACCATAAAAACGGGGTTTGAATTTGTTCTGAGTGAGTCGGAGAGGTAGGAATCTAGAGGAGAGCCAGACTTTATCATGGACCTGATATTGAGGAGCCGCACAACGTCTCCTATCTGCTATCCTTTTCATGCGGGACTTAGTGGCCACAAGGTTGGAATGGATAACACGTTGGCCACCCCGTAGCTGTCGAACTTAGGAGGATATGGCAGGAAGATTGGAATTATCTCTCAGGGGAGTTGGAAAGGCCTTGGGATGGAAACCGTAGGAGCCATAGAAAGGAGATACCTTCGAGGCGCTGTGTATGGAGTTGTTATAGGAGAATTTTGCAAGCGGTAAATAGGTAGCCCAATTACTCTGCGTAGCATTGCAGAAGCTACGTAAATATTGTTCGAGGCCTTGATTGAGTCGTTCCGTCTGTCCGTTAGTTTGAGGATGGAACCCTGATGATAAGGCCACTTTGATTCCCAATGTCTTACAGAATTGATTCCAGAATCGGGAGATGTATTGAGGACCCCTATCCGATATAATGACCTGAGGTAATCCATGAAGTCGAAAGATTTCTTGTGTAAAGATTCGACCTGAATCTTTTGCCGTGGGCAACTTTCTTAAGGCCGTGAAGTGAGCCATTTTAGTGAAGGAGTCCACGGTTACCATTATTACGTGATTTCCCATTGAAGAGGGTAATGAGCACATGAAATCTGTGGAGATGGTGTGCCATGGACCTGGGGGAACTGGTAGTGGGCGAAGTAACCCTACTGGTTTAGTACGGGGTGTCTTGGCTTGAGCACATATTGGACAGGATGATACATATTCTTCCGTATCTGTCTTGAGAGTTGGCCACCAGAAGGAGCGAAGCAGAAGTTCTTGAGTAGCTTTCATTCCTCGATGACCTGCGATGGGGGAATCATGGCACATACGTAAGGCTTCAGTCTGTACTCGTTTAGTGGGTAAGAACAGGGCCTTATCATGATAGTAATACCCTTGCTCTACATGAAGTTGCGGCTGCAACTTATTCAATTCTATGTCTTCTAGACGGGCATATTCGGACCTGACTTGGTCTAAAAAAGTCTGTACTAAACCAATGATTTTGTTATTGTCAAATAGGTTCTGAACAGGAGAATCACTGCACTTAGGGTAACGTCGGGATAAGGCATCCGCCAGGATGTTCTGAGAACCAGGGATGTATGTGATATAAAAGTCATATTGGCTAAAAAAGAAAGCCCATCGAGCCTGCCGACTATTCTGACACTGAAGGTTTCTTAGGCACTGTAGATTTCTGTGGTCTGTCCGGGTTTCAAAGGGTTCTTTCGAGCCCATCAGAAAGTGTCTCCATTCTGTGCATGCGGTTTTTAAGGCAAGTAATTCACGTTCTAGTACGGAATAGTTCAGTTCTGAGTTGGATAGGATATGGGAAAGGTAGAATACCGGGTGCTCTAAATCATCATCGTCTTGTCTTTGCAGTAAGGCAGCCCCAATGGCTCTTTCGGATGCGTCTGCGACCACAATGAATTGCTTGCTGGTGTCTGGGTGTCGTAAAATAGGGGCTTGAATAAAGGCTTTCTTTAAGTCTTGAAAGGCTAACTCTGCATCTTGTGTCCAACAAAAGCCCTTTCTTAGATGGTCTTTTTTGAGGGTTTGAGTAATATAGCTGGTTCTCTGTGCAAAGTCTGCTATAAATTGTCGATAAAAATTGGCTAATCCCAAAAAACACTGAGTCTCCTTGATGGAAGAAGGAGATGGCCAATTCAATATAGCTTGCACCTTGTCTGAATCCATGGTGACTCCGGTTTGGTTAATGCAATACCCCAAGTATTTTACTTCCGTCTGATCAAACTCGCACTTTTCCGGTTTGCAGAATAGATGGTGTTGTCGGAATCGCTCTAGAACTTGGCGAACATGCTTAGAGTGTTCCTATGGGTGAATAGAAAAAATTAAAATATCGTCGAGATAAACCACTACTGTTTGTTGCAAAATATTGGAAAAGGTAGAATCCATGAACCTTTGAAATATGGAAGGAGCATTGGTGAGTCTGAATGGCATTACTCGATATTCGTAGTGACCAAAAGGTGTTCTAAAAGCAGTCTTCCACTCATCACCTTCTTTAATTCTTAAAAGATGGTAAGCTCCTCTGAGATCCAGCTTGGTGAATCTTTTTGCCCCTCTGACTGCTTCTAGGATGTCCTTAATGAGGGGTAATGGGTACCGATCCATAATAGTGATTCTGTTTAATCCTGTAAAATCAATACAGGGACGCAAATCTTTAGTCTTCTTAGGAACAAAGAAGAGAGGGGCCCCTGCAGGTGAAGAGGAGGGAACAATCAACCCGCTCTGTAGGTTCTCATCAAGGTATTCCTTAAGAATCTACTTCTCAGGTTCTGTGAGAGAGTACATTCGCCCGAAAGGAACCACTGTATTTGGTTCTAAAGGTATGGCGCAATCGTATTCTCTATGGGGTGGCAGTTCAGGCTTTTCTGGCTTCTGGAATACGTCAGCATATTCCTGATATTGCCAGGGAACTCCCTGTAGGACGTTAATAGAGCATCCCACCTTAGGGGGTGTGATTAGAAGACTTTTTGGGGACCAATAATCTCCTGCTAGGTAGCAGTGGTGCAGGCAAAATTGAGAGGATAAAGAAATAGTTCTTGTTTCCCAGTTGATGTAAGGGTTGTGTTGTGTGAGCCATGGAATTCCCAGGATCATGACGTGGTGTGGTGATGAAATTAAATCAAACAAAAGGTTTTCTTGGTGTTTTCCAAACTGTAGGCAGAAAGTAGGGGTGGTATATTGTACGGGTCCTGAGGCCAAGAGTGACCCATCCCCCGGGTGTACTTGTTCTGGTACTTTCTTAGGTAGTTGTGCTATCTGTCCTTCTTTGGCCCATGCTTCATCTAAATAGATGCCACTAGCTCCGCAGTCTAATAAAGCCAGGGTTCTTTCTTCTCGGCCATCAGTCAAGTGAAGGATAACTGGTAAAAGAAAAAGAGCAGTTCCTTCCTCCCTGGAAGAACAAATGGAAGGTATTTCACGATATCCCGTCCTCACCCTTCTCACTGAGAACGGGAGTTGGCGTTTCCCAAAGGCTTGGTCGGACGAATGGGACGGGTGCGAATTAGGTGACCAGCTGCACCACAATATAGGCAAAGTCCCTTTCTTCGTCTGGTCTCTCTTTCACTAGCTGATAAAGGTCCTCGAGCCGTATCAATTTGCATTGGCTCTTCTTCGGTGGCTCCCTTGGGTTCAGGACGGACTTCCTCGGTACGATGAGAGAAGGTTCGAGATGTCACTGAGTGTGATGGCAAACGACTCTTCCTTTTCTCCATTCTTCGTTCATTCAAGCGATATTCTATAGTCAGAGTCTGATCCATCAATCCTTTAAGGTTATCTATCCTAGCAGAGTGCACCAGTTCGTCCTTAATGTCCTCTCTGAGACCTCTGCGGAACAGTGTCACCAAGGTACGTTCCACCCAGGATGTTTCTGCTGCTAATTGTCTGAAGCGGGTGATGTATTGTAATACATCTTGATTCCCTTGTTGGATATCGCAAAGAGCTTCTTCTGCTGAAGCCTCGAGTTCATGGCGCTCAAACATCTGTTTAAAGGTAGTGACAAAGGTGGAATAATTAGACAGGCAGGGATCATTTCTTGTCACATTAAAGAGTGGCCCAAGCCAAGGCTGGCCCTGATAAGGTGCTAATCAAATACCCCACCTTGGTCTTGTCTTGTACAAATTGCGAGGGGCGAAAGGCAAAGTAAACCGTCAAGGCATCCAGGAATTCTCTCAATTTGTTAGGCTCCCCGGAGAAACGAGGTGTAGTGGCAGATACTGAGGGGACGTCAGTAGTCCTGGATGCAAAGGCTTGTCGATAAACGGTATTTTCAGTACGTAGCTGTTGGAGTTCTTGAGCCTGTTGTTGTATTGTCATGAGCAGGGTCTGACTGGTGGGTTCCGTATTTTCCACTGGATTATCCATGGTTCTGGACTGCAACTGGATTTTTTGGCGTTGCAATCTGTCACGGTTTTCAATGGGCTTACCGTCGAAGTTGATGAGGGTTGGGGAACGACCCCGGTTACAGCAGGTTCTGCTCGGGCCGAGGTAGGGGCGACCCCTTCCGGTAGCCACGGTGCTCTTTGACAATAGCAAGCCACTACAGTCCGTGCCCTCCAGAAGGAGTCCTAGAGGAAAAACCCCAATAGGGTAAAAAACCTCCAACAGGAACTCCCTGAAACAGAAGGAGGACACCAAGGCGTTAGAGCTGAAGATCCGAGGGTACAGGAAGACTGGAGACAAAGACAGGTCAGGAAATACTGGATTAACAAGAAGAAACCAGCCGGAGCGTGACTACCACCAAAGGAGTGTTGCAACGCAATGAACAAGCAGCTGAATTCCCCTTATATACCCCTAAACAGGAAGTAGGAAACATGAAGTAGAAACACCACCATCTTGGATTGGGGAAAAGAGTATAATAGTGAATAAAGTACATGCGTCCAAACAAAGAGAAACAATGCATGCTGGGAAGAGAGGAAGTGGGCAGCATGCTGGGAAAGGGAAAAGGCAGGCATAAAAACACCACCATGTGCATGTATTCGGCTTTTGCCTGTAGATACTGGTAAGTGGTGAGCAGATGTTTATATTAAATAGTCTGAAATGTAAAGCGCACTAAATGCGCTATGCGCGGCAGGTCTGAAACCCACTCGGGGTCTCAAGCCCTGCCGCGTCTGCCTTTGCGGCAGAACTGAAAGAAGGGGGCGCGGCGAGTGCCGCGACCCCTGACCAGGCTTGCGGCTTTTCCCACGGTTTGTGCGCAAGCCGCGGCTTCTCCCGCGGCCTGTGTGTAAGCCGCGACTTCTCCCGCGGCCCGCACACAGGCCGCGGTATTAAACAAATGCCGCGCCGCGGCGTCCCGAGCCTGCGGCCGCCGCGGGAGCCGCGGCATGACAGCAGGAGCAGATGGAACAGAGGGAGAAATGGCGGCTGGGACGGGCGCTGATAAGTCACATTGCTTGCTTATTGTCAATTGCTATTACTCACTAGCTACAAGGGCGTTGGGGTGATCGTGAATCACCTGAATTATAGCTGCAGTGGTGGTTGGGTTACTTATGGTCTCTTCTATCTGAAACTCAGTAAAAGCACACATAGGGGGTCATTCTGACCCTGGCGGCCGGTGCCCGCCAGGGCCACCGACCACGGGAGCACCGCCAACAGGCTGGCGGTGCTCCCACGAGCATTCTGACCGCGGCGGTTCAGCCGCGGTCAGAAGCGGAAAGTCGGCGGTCTCCCGCCGACTTCCCGCTGCTCGGGGGAATCCTCCATGGCGGCGGAGCGCGCTCCGCCTCCATGGGGATTCTGACACCCCCTAGGAACAGGATGGCGGTAGGGGGTGCCGCGGGGCCCCTGGGGGCCCCTGCAGTGCCCATGCCAATGGCATGGGCACTGCAGGGGCCCCCATAAGAGGGCCCCACTGTGCATTTCAGTGTCTGCAATGCAGACACTGAAATACGCGACGGGTGCAAACTGCACCCGTCGCACCCCTGCAACTACGCCGGCTCAATTCTGAGCCGGCGTCCTCGTTGCAGGGGCATTTCCTCTGGGACGGCGGGCGCTCTTTTGGAGAGCGCCCGCCGGCCCAGAGGAAATGTCTGAATGGCCGCCGCGGTCTTTTGACCGCGGTGCGGTCATTTGGCGGCTCCCTCCAGGCGGGCGCCTCCCGCCGCCCGCCGGGCTCAGAATGAGCCCCATAATGTACGCTAAAAACGATGGCTTGTTTGAAACAGGAAAGAATGGAAGGTTAAAAGACAGGATGGGTGAAATAAGTGAAAGGAAAGGAGGAGTGGGTGGGTGAAAGGAAGCATGGGCGAGTATTGGGTAAATGGATGGATGAGTGAAAGGATGATTGAAAGACAGGGTGGATAGTAGATGCTGAATGGATGGATGGATAATGGATTGTGAATTTTGGTGAAAGACTGGACGAGAGAAAGTAAAGCTGAGTTTATTGATTCTAGTGACAATATAGTAGCGTTATTTCTCTGCTTCACTCTCCTTGTCACAATTTTAATCCTGTTCTGCTTTATCATCCTGGTTATTGCAATACATGCTTTTTTATCTAAGATGCAGTTGCTTCCTTAAAAACCTTATTGAAACATATACTGCCTCTGTTTGTCATTGTGTATGTGAGTCCAATGTAACTGAGAGAAACAGATGAGATCTGAGTGACCACGATTTCCCTGAGGAATCAATTGTGTCATGCGCTCGGGTGCTTAATCACCCCTGTTCTTGGTTAGGGGTGAGGCACTGCTAGTTGGCCAGAGCAAAACCCGGTTTTGGGTGACAGGTGTCACCTGTAGTGGGTTAGACCCAGTCTCCCATACTGCAGGCTATTCTGCCGCTCAAATCCAGTAGTCTCATTAGAATAATGAGAGTCTAAGTGACATGGCGCCACCAACGTTTGGCCAGGCTCTAATTTTTCATCCTCCTGAGTATCTCTGTCTCACTACATACAAGGACACTTCAGTACTATATACGGAGATGTCCATGGTACTGAGGATTTTCCTCCTCAGCTAAATAGGCAGTACCTAACTAAGGCTGTAGGTTGTTCAAGCTTGAACTCTAAAAGGATAATCCCCATTTGGTGTGCTTACCTCTGAACAAAATTACCATTTAATGTGTCAAATCCACAACAGGTAGCAATTGCAGTCAATATGCAGTCAATATGAGACCACTCCTTACTGCCCATCTACTGGCACATGGCCTAATGGGCCATGGGGTTCCAGTCACATTTGTTGTTGAGGGTCATGCAGCATATAGAACAGAACTTTTCTATTCTTGGGTCACATTTCCAGCAGTTGATGGGAACACAAATGCATGTAATCACTATACACCTGCAAACGTACCTGCACAATACAAAGCATATTTATATTTAGAAATACCTCTCTCTTTTCAAGAACTTTATAATGGCTTGATGGTGCCCTACCCCACACTATTTTACATGTTAGGTTAGGTCCTCTAAGTAATGATGGTCCTACCTGGCCTTTATTGGCCACTTTTATACCTCACCCTGCTGCAGCGAACCTAACAGTAGCTGAGGTCCGCCGCTTAGACGCTGAGCTGACAGAAATATATAGACGATTAGTGCAGTTTGTAATGCAAACATTAAACACAAATCCAGCACGTGCTGCTCCAGCGCAACCACATGCAGTAACGCCAGGCATTAACTCTGCGACTGTACATTCGATCATGGGTAAAGTACCCGCCAAACGAAAAGAAATTCCATTTTGGTTAGATAAAAAAATAAACGCGATTGAAGCAGTATTTCCCCATGCGGGACATCAGGATAAACACAGAATACTAACTATGTACTTGCCATTTGGGATGGTTTCCACCATAGATAACTGTAATACATAGGGCACTGTATTTGCCACCCTGTATACAACTGCACACAGTACACCAACACTTGCCAATTTACCAGAAGTGTTGAAACAGATTCAAGATGAATACGGGGGTGCCCTGGCCCTGGATTTGGGGATGCAACTAATGGACAACTTTGCCATGGTACCCTCAATTATATTAAGTAACCTAAAAGGGGAAGCAGTCGCATTAGTGGTGCACATGCGGCTCTGGGACGTTCCTCCACAGGATCAAGCACGTGAGCTGCCAAAGATTATCGCAGAGACCTACTCTAGCATTGGTCGAGATAGTCTGGGGGCCAGACCAACAAAACCACAATTTCAGGGCAAATCTAATAAAGATTCTACCAAGCAAGCTCCTGAGGGTAACAAAAAATTCTGGGATAAAAAACAACAAACTCCTAAAAAAGAGAGGGGATAATCTCCGCATACAGAGACCACACAGAATAGATACAATCTCAGAGATAGAGATAATATAAAAACACCTGACAGATATCAATATACTGATACACGCCAATCTCGTTAATTTCAAGACTCATCGGAAAAACACAGTGAGAGAGGTGGGCGGTCAGAGTATGTGAAACCGAAACAGGAATCACAAGGCTCAAGAGAAGTTTCTGTTGAAAAAGAAGAGAAACTTCCCCAAAAAAAACTAATTCAAAAAGAAAAAAGTGGCAGCGATTGCAGTTCGACATGCCACTCAAGAAAAGAGCTCTCTTGAAGAACAGGAAGTGGGCACTAGCGCTATTAGATAGCGCAGCAGAGGTCATAATAGTTCGCCGGAATATTCTAGAGCATCTGGAGGTGAAAGCAACTGATAACTTCTTACAGGTAGAAACTGCAGACATGCGTGTCTCCATGCCTGATAGGGTGTATAAGTAACGCTACAGTTAGAAGGAGCCATAGAGCGCACAATAGACGCAATCCAATGGGACCGCAATGTAAATATATATGATATTTTGCTGGCCGAACAGGATTGGCCACCTTAATTTGTCCGTACTTGCCCATACGGGAAAGGTGTTAATAAACCTTCTTTCTCGCCCCTTGTTCCAGAGGAGCTCGTAGAATCCTATGCCATCGATTGGGCATTGGCCCAGGCATCCGCGTTGTATCGCAACCACGTAGGGTGGGATAAAGATTTCCTCTATCATGTAAACCCTATCAAGAATCAACCCCAACCTCAACCCAAATATCCAATAAAACATGATGCTAAAACACCCATGAGGGAAATCCTCAGACAACTGGAGTACCAGGGAGTAATTGAACCCTGTGTCTCACCAATGAATAATCAATTATTCCCAGTTGCTAAACCGGACCATTCATACAGAATAGTATTAGACTACAGACATCTAAACAGTCATACACGTACATATGCTATACAAAACTCACATAGCACAGCACTCATGAACAACATAGTGCGTAAAAAATACAAAACAACACTAGACATTTCATACACGTCATACACGTAAATATGCTATACAAAACTCACATAGCACAGCGCACATGAACAACATAATGCGCAAAAAATACAAAACAACACTAGACATTTCCAGTGATTTCTTCTGCCAAAATATAGTGTCTGAGAGTTGAGACTTAACAAGTTTCGGTGCTCTAGGCTCTCAGATAAAATTCTGTTATTTGCCCCAGAGGTTCAAGAACAGTCCAGGAGTGTTCGCGGCTCGTGTGACTTCAATACTACATGACATTGACCCTAAAGCATTGTCCTATGTAGATTATATCTATCTCACGGATGATGAATTGCTGAAACATTTAAGACGGTAGCCCGCATTGTTGAAGGATTTGCTGAGTTTGGCCACAAATTCAATTTAAAAAAATATATATATATCCTTCCTTAGCGTTCTGTTTCTGGGATATGAACTATCAAGTGAAGGAAAGAGCCTAGCGCCACAATTCTTGGAAAAAGGCGCACAGTTACAACCTCCAAATACAATAAAAAATCCCCAATTCCTATTGGGTTTCCTAAATTGTGGCAGAACCTACATTCCTGATTATGCAGCACGCATAAAACCTTTATACAACTTAATATGTCCTGACTTTTCAAGTAAATTCTGGACAGTCGAACACACACATATACTCAGAGCTTTGCCAACAGGCAAGTTTCACCTCTCTAACTTTCAATGAGGGTGAGACTATCCCAATGGCATACAAATCACATTTGTACTCAGCAGCAGAACAATGCTTTGCTCCCACTGAGAAAATTCTCACTGCTGTTCAGATGGCGGTCATTAAAGAAAGACCTATAGCCCAAGGCAAACGCATTATTGTCATCTCTCCAATTCCAGCCCCTGATGCTGTTACCAAAGACAGCGTTACATTCATGTTGGATTCAATGGGCAACTTCTCTGACAGCCACTGATTAGACTACATCTTTGACCCAAAGTGACAAACACAATAATTTTTGCAAGATGAACTAGAATGCCCAGTTTCTGCAACTACTTTGCCTATTGATCAATATCAAAGAGTCATGTACACCGATAGCTGTGCACAACCTGCGGTAGGCACAAAACATCAGTACTCCGCTGCTTGTGCGGTCGTAAGTGTCTACATGGAGGATAATAAATGTTGTCCCCAGCATACATTCATGCAAACCCTAGGGGATTGTACAGCACAACTAGCAGAGCTCAAGGCTCTGGTGAAGGCACTGGAGCACACGGGTCCTGCACAGTTAACACTGATTGTCTGTGATTCGTACTACTGTGTCCATTCCTTCAATGAATACCTGCATTGCTGGTGCCAGAATGGGTTCAGAGATTCTAAAGGCAACACCATTAAACAGACTTCTGTGGGGGAAAGTAGCGGATCTGAAGGAAATGCTACTGAACGTCAATGTTGTACATACATTTGGACAGCAGCGCATTGGAATACACGTCGCTGGAAATACACTGGCTGATGAAGCTGCAAAGTCAGCAGTAGCTACAGCCACGGTTGCTGCAGTAACCTGCTTAGGTGCGAAACCCAACGAAAACATATGGGCTGCCGTGAAAGCTATGGCTGAAATTACGCCCTATCCAAAAGCATTTCCTGCTAAATATTCCTACCAAATGGGAGGCTGCCTAAACACTGAGGTAAAAATACCAGGCATAGGGGTTCGAGCAATTCCCAACAAAGATATAAGATCAGAGTTGATTAAAGCAGCACATGAGGGGGTAGCATCTGCCCATGCTGGTGTGTTGGCTACAATATCATTGTTGCAAGCACGCTATTGGTGGACAGGTCTATACAAACAGCCCAAGCAGTATGTCCTTTGCTGTGACATCTGCCAACAAATTAAGGTTTCCACTGCTAAACGCCCACCGTAGAGATCCCTCCTAATTTCCAACAAACCATTACAATGTGTGTACTTGGACCATTGTGGTCCCCTAACACCGGATAGTGCATGCAAATACATTCTAGTCGCTGTTGACTTCTACTCCAGATTTCTATGGGTGTGGCCACAATGCTCGGCTGGCGCTCGGACTGTTATAAAAGATTTGCGAGTCTTTATCGTTACATATGCAGTTGCAGCTTTCCACTCGGACCAGGGCCCTGCTTTCACCTCAAGGGCCTTCAGGGACACCATGGTTTCATTAGGGGTCCAACTCCATTACTTTTCTCCATTTCATCGTGAGGGAAATAGTGTTGTGGAGCGACTAATCCATATTTACCACTAGGGAATGATTGTGATTGCCTATTTTGTCTACAAAAACCTAGATACACATAGACAACCCTTTCTTTAGTAGGAGGTAATTACTAACTAAACAAGTTCACTTCAATCCATAGTTCTTCTCTTATCTGAATAGATAAAGTGAGGGAGTCTTCTTACTGCAGGGCTTTTCCCAAGATTGCATCTTAAGGGGGTGGTAGGTAGTAGTAGTAGCAGGCTAGCACACTAACAGAGAAGACAGAAGGTACCACTCTGACCTATGCAAACTCCAACTGAAGGATTAATCAAAGGGTTATCCATCACTGTCAACTAGATTGAAAGAAAACAGAGAGATAGTGGGTCATATCATATTATAATTACTTTAGGAAGACTGAGACCAGACTACCACAATAAAAGTACATGACACATATAAGAGAAAACCTGATATGATAATAAAAACTACCAATATCAGAGCAATGGTAGGGGGGCTAGTATTTCTGAACTTAGGAAATGAAATCATGGAGTAAGGAGAAGTGGGCTCATAGTCAAGAGTGGTTGGACAAGGTTAAGCGTTTATGCAACACACAACACAAGCCATAAATGATTATGTTGATGGGGCCAATGTGGAATATTGCTCAAGTAATAGAAGTTCATGCAGTGAGTTGGTGTTGCTTTCACCACATCCACCCCAGCAAGTGTGTGATCAGTTTATGATCAATCAGGCAATCAGGTATTTGTTGAGTACAGCTTGTCACCCGTAAGGGTATCCAGGTATGAAAAATTGTCCTAATTTGAAGAGCCAGTTCTGCCCCTTGCTGAATTCGGTCAGCGAGGGGGAGGTACAGAGGTGGAGGGGGAGGGTGGTCCAGGTATGGTGGCGAGACGGGAAAAGGCATGACCTCTGGTACAGTAAAGGTATGTTGGAGGGATCTGTGTGAGGGCTAGATGTGTGGATTGGAGATTCATGCGGGGGCAGTGGAAGTATAGGAGGCAGTTTAGATAGGTGGGTCCTTAGTTGTGGAGGGATTTGTAGACATGGCTCAGGAGCTTGAAGTGGTATCTCTTCTAGACCGGGAGCCAGTGGAGGTCTTAAGGTGTTGGATGATGTGGGCTCTCTTGGGCAAGTTGAGGGTCAGACCAGGGACTACATTCTGTATTAATTGGAGCCTTTGCGTGTGCATGAGTTTAGTGGTGGTGCCTACATGGAGTATGTTACCATAGTCCTGGTTATAAGGTCATGTGTTACCATCTTCCTTGTGTTGGTAGGGGGCAACTTAAAGATTTTTTGGAGTATGCAGAGTGTATGGAAGCAGGCTGAGAAGATGGTGTTGACCTGGTGTTTCATGGAGAGCTTGCTCTCTAGGATGATGCCGAGGTTGCAAGTATGGTGTTTTGGCATTGGGAGTAGGGCCAAGCTCCAAGGCCACCAAGAGTTGTTCCAGAGTGTGCTATGTTTGCCGAAGATGACATTTTCCATCTTATCCATGTTGAATTTTAGGCAGTTGTCCTTCATCCATTTTGAGATGTTCCTTCTACAGTGTTGGAAGTTCGTTTTGTATGATGTAAAATTAAGTCACACCTCAATAAATCACACAGCCCGGGGGAAGAGGATTAGGGGCTTGATGAATGGATGCAAAAGAGGATTTGGGGAAAAGTGTGACAAAGGCAAACACTACACAAAGGAAACCATGACAATATTCATCGGGCGCTGAGCACCACACCATCATCAACCTGTTGTGGAAGGAAATGATGACAGGATAAGTATAACACAGTTCAGTTAAATGCAATGCAAACAGTCCTTCTGCCACAGAGAGATCCAACATATCATACATCTATATGTTCTGTCTTCTAGGTTTGAAACATATAATTTATGGAGGATTGAAGATAACCCACCCAGTTCTAAAAATTATGACTGTTTAAAGGAAAATTATACTATATTGCCAAATTAAGCAGCACATCTCCAATCTTCTTGGAATATTCATTACTCTTGGGTGACTGCCTGAACTTTCCGGTAGGTAAGCTGGAGTCTTGAGCTTTTACCAAGTTTTGTTCATGCAGGAGAGGACTAGAGAAGGCCTCCATATTGAAAAAAACAATAACTGTATAATAGAGTACAGGAGAAGTATAAAAGGAAGCACGGTAAGCTTCAAGAGGAGTCAGGAGTGTACCAAGAAGACTCAGAGGCAGAGCAAGATCATGAGAGGAGTTTGACGTTTGGACCAGCAATGCTGCAAACACATACTCAGCAGCAATTCTCACCAATGCACCTTTCTCCAGACCACAGAGCTGAGTGATTACTAGGCCTCAGAGACTTTGCCATCATCATGGTTTCTCTTTGAAGTCAAACACTTTCACCTTCTCGATGTTGAGGTAGTCCTACCCCAAGTCAGTCCATCCTCCTCCTCCTGATTCTGGGGAACTCTGTTCCAGTCCCAAATCAGGCAAAGTAGACCTGTGTAGCCAAGAGCACTGCTGTTGAAGAACAAATAGAGAAACAGAACTGGAGTATTTTGTGTAGATTTATGTTTGGTAATGAAAGTTACTGGTCTGGTCTGAGGAGCCAGAAAAAGGAGTGGACCCTGAAGGTGCATTTCATTAAGTTTGAAAGACCAATCGCTTTCAGGATAAATGATCACCCATCAGCCCCCAAACATTACAGATTTTTTATACTCCCTTCTTCACTATCAGTCACCACATACATCAATCATCACTCACAATCACTCAGTATGTCACTACTAATTGCTGCAATAGTTAGTAGTTACCTCTTCTAATCCAAGCATGGTGGTTGAACAAAATATTACTTCCTCCATTGGTAGCAAGTAGCAACACATTGGAATTTGGCACTGACACTGACAGTCTTTTAATCAATGACCTTCGTAGGCAGCCCTTTTAGGAAAGAAAGAAAGAAAGAAAGAAAGAAAGAAAGAAAGAAAGAAAGAAAGAAAGAAAGAAAGAAAGAAAGAAAGAAAGAAAGAAAGGAAGAAAGAAAGAAAGAAATCTAATGAAAAATAATTTAAAAAAAGTTCTATGGTGGCACTGGCATACTTAGTCCAGGAAGGAGAGTTTGTCTTCACACTCAGGTGGTTCACCTAGAAGTTGGTCAGCAAACACACTCAATTCTGACCCATCATCCTCTTCCTCCTCCTGTGGTGTTTCAGGAACAGTGTAATCAGGTGGTATAAAATGCTGGTTCATTTTGACCATGGCTAAACTCTCCACGTTTTGAGGTGAGAGAGTGGTCCACCTCACTGTCACAATTGTACCAGCTGCATACAACACATATTCAGCAGACATGCTGGCTATAGAACAAGCCAGATACTTTATTTCCAGCCTGCTGAGTTCTGGTCATTGGCACATCTTCCCAAACCAATACACCAATAGGTTTTGATCCACATACACCTCTTTTGGATCATCCAGATACTCCTGGAACATCCTCTGAAGTGTCATTGGTACTGCTATTTGCTCAACCTCTTTTGCCTTCCCCTCTGAACTGGATTTAAGACCTGCCACTTGATATTGGCTGCTGTGAGACAAGAGTCCCCTCTCTGGAAGTTGAAGACAGCATACCATAGCTGTGGAGTGGGACTTTAAGGTCCAGCCGTTCTTCTTCCAGTTCTCTGGCTTGCTCAACAATCCACCTCTTGTATCTTGAAACATCCCCTTCAGAAAAAGGAATGAAAGAGAAAATTATTTTTTTTGTAGCGTGGATCAAGTAGGGTGGCACAGATGTACTGTTTGGATGAGATGATGTCATTTTGCAGCCTTGCCTTTCAAGTCAAGGGATAGCTTAGACCCTCAACCAAGGCATGCACTTCTGGGATCTCATTCACACCTCAGAGTGCAAACCTTTCAGATGCCTTCTTTAGCTGGTCCTGTAGCGGATGCAACAACGAGATAGCTTGGCCCATCGTACTATCATCCTTGCTAACTTCCTGCATGAAAACCTCAAAAGAGAGCAGCATCTGTGTCAGGCGTTTGACTAGGCCCTATTTGTCCGCATCCATGGTCATAGGTTTCCCAACTGCATCCCCTCCTCTTGGAATGACATAGGTGGTCATTACAACCCTGGCGGTCGGTGTTAAAGCGGCGGTAAAACCGCCAACAGGCCGGCGGTCAAAAAACTGGAATCATGACCGTGGCGGAAACCGCCAACTTAGACAGACACTTTAACACTCCGACCGCCAAGGCGGTGCAAACAAACACCGCGGCAGTAACCGCCAACAGACAGGCGGAAGACAATGTACCGCCCACATTATTACAAGGCACCAATCCACCACCTTTTCCGATCTGTCTGTACTGCTCAAAAAGGCGTTGCACCATATAATAGGTTGAGTTCCTACCTGTTGGCACCTCCCATATCAGGGCTTTAACTGGTAGTCTGTTACCACACTGATTAATCTGCAACTGTTTCTGGGCTTTAAAAGAATGGCTGAAATGAGTGCAGATTCATGGGCAGGTGGACAGTATGTTGCTGACTATGTTTTCTTTTTTTAGAAGGTCTTGCATAACCAGGTTGATGCAGTGTGCCAAACGGGACCCTGAAATAGCCACTGTCTGCCATGGTCTTGACTATGTTACTGACAATATCCTTGGCAACAAATCCAACTTGGAGACCAAGGAGTTGCAGTCATCCAGACACCTTGCTATTAAAATTGTCCAAGATATTTGCACCTCTGTGTGATTTCTCCATGGTGAACATTGCTACTGTTGCATGCCACCGAACGCTCTTAAACATTTCTTCAGGGGCAAGTGTGTAGATAGTTTCTGCTTCACCCCCATAAAAGAGATCCAGTGTGCAGTGATGCACATGTAATCAGTAGCCTCACAAATGGTCCACATGCCTGTCGTCAGTTGGATAGTATGGACAATACTTTGCTGCAAAGCTTGTCCAACGAATTACAGTACAGCGTGGTGCAGCCCTGGAACAGCAACTTTGGCAAAATAGGTCCGACTTGGAACCTTCCATTTTAGGCAGATGGCTGCCACTAACTCTAAGAATCCCACTCCTTCCACAAAAGAAAAAGAGAGGAGGTCCAGCGCTAACTTTTTTGCCAGCTTCCCGTTGTACAAACATGCCATTGGGTGGTTGCGGTCATATGGCCCCTCCTGCCCAAAATTGTAGCATGGATGTTCTTTTTTGAGGCCACTAACACAGGCAACTTTTGAGATGTAGGTGGTGGTAGACTCAATGTGTGTTGGTGCACAGTCATCATATGCTGTGGTGTCTCCATCTGACTCTGAGTCTTCATGTGCCATAGTGAGGTCACTGAGACTGGTGATTCTAGAGCACTGCTGGGGACAGGGCTGCTTTGCATGAGGATGTCATCCTCTTCTTCCTCACCTTCCACCATGATTTGACCAGTTGTAGCTGATGTTTCCATGCTTGTAGTGAATCCTAGTTTGTTTTAATAGGATAACAGGAGTTAGCTTAGCCTTTGGCTTGCAGACTCGTGCCCCCGTCACCTAGTGACTTTTAACCTACTTAGCTTGCTCTGTCTTAGACCATTTATTTAATTATTCTTCTAAGATGGCTGCCTTGTTTATAGTTAGGCCTTTTTATGTTTAGAGTTATGTTATCAGTGTCACCGTGCTAAGGCATCAACTCATGCAACAAAGACAAACAAACTGTAGGTGCTCACATTAGAAATTACCGTCCCAAGCATGCAGTGTTATCTATTGTTTTGGAACAACCTACGTCAGGGGCCCAAGTAGATCTGTATAAATACATCACACTTTAGACAGATAATCAGAGGGATTCCGACCAGATACCATCGCTGCTACCGATGCTGCACGTCGCATTGACACTGACCCGGACTTCGTGTTCTTCCGAAGTCTGAGCTCGAGACCTCATCCAAGGTAACCAGGGTTAGGGGCTCCTTCCAGGGACATGGCATTGGCAGATTAGGTTTAACATACCCAGCTCTCCTCTAGGTAGAAGGTTAGGCCCATCATGATAGGGTACTAAGAAATACTACATACTTTATGTCTTTCCATGCTAACGCAAGATGGTGGGAGTCTTCATAATTATGACTCTCATCTTTCCAATTCTATTTCTTGCACTGTTCATTATCCTAATCATTGCAGGCCATACGATTCACCATATTGTATTGAATGAAAATTATTGAAACATTACTGCATCTTCGTTATTGCCTGTGTTTGGTTGAGACATGATATATCTGTGAGAAAGGGGTAATCTCTGTTTAACCACGACGTTCCCTGAGATGTCATACTTCTGAGTCCATACGTAAAGACTGCCACAAATCACTTTTAACTGTTTGGGTTGTTGGTGGGTACTGCTAGTGAGCCGGAAGGGTTGGGACTACAGTTGCAACTTGTTGTAGGATAGGCATAGTCACCTACAAACATAAGTACTGTCATCCTTGAACCAGCAATCTTGGCCAGAGCAAGAGTCCAAACTACGACATGGCGCCACCAACGATGGTGTTTAGGCACTAACTTACAGGTACCCCGATTATCACTGTCTCACAGACGACAGGTACCCTAAGTACCATTGTATGGAGGCATCTGTGGTCTTTGGGAAATCCTCCTCAGCTGAACAGGGCACACCTGATTAGGCTGTAGGTTGTTCGAGCTCGAACTCATAAAATGGAATAGACTCCCCAATTGGAGTTCCAACACTAGAAGAACATTTTTTTTCTTCTCTCTTTCCTCTTTTCAAATATGGACATAGACATTCCTGAAAATGCTAGACAAGCATTAACATTACATCTATTAGCGCATGGCTTAAGAGAAGAGGGCGGGGAAGTCACTTTCATAGTAGAAGATAATGAAGCTTACCAAATAGAATTGTTCTATGCCTGGATCATCTTTCCTGAGGAAGACACCAAGTCAGTCACATTTCACACATATAGAATTGCTAATGTACCTCAACGGTACCAAGCATACCAGTATCACAAAATACCGCTCACCTATCAAGAGCATCAGAACTGGTTTGAAGGTGCCCTACCACATGTTACACCACAAGTGAGATTAGGTCTGTTAAGTAATGACGGACCAACGTGGCCTATGTTTGCCACATACACACCTTACCCAGATATACAAAATATGCAAGTAGCAGATCTGCAAAACTTATATAATGAAATTGTAACATTATATAGAAGGCTTGCTCAGTTCAAAATGCGGACTTTAAACACAACACCAGTGCATCAAGCACAACCAGCACCTGCTGGATACCAATTGGCTACTGGGATTAATCCACAAACAGTACATACTAGTATGGGTAAAGTACCCACAGAACGGGAGAAAATACATGTTTGGATAGCCCAGAAAACAAATCAGCTGGAAGCTGTGTTTCCCCATACGGGACCACAGGAGAAACATAGAATTCTAACGATGTGCTTGCCCTTTGGGATGGTTCCCTCGGTAGATGACTGTGCCACATGGGGTACAGTTTTTGCTGCAATAAATACTACCACACATGGTATCCCGACTTGCCAATTTATCGGAAGTGTTAAAACAAATCTAGAATGAGCATGGGGCAGCACCTGCCCTAGATTTAGGGATGAAATTGATGCGTAATTTTGACACAGTATCCTCGATAATACTCAGTAGCATTAAAGGGGAAGTGGTAGCACGGGCTATACTCCAGCATCTCTGAGAAACTCCACATTTGGAACAAGAGAGACAGCTACCAAAAATTATTTCTGATACCTATACTAGTATAGGACGGGATAGACTGGACGCCAAGCCGAATAAATTGGAAGTACACAGTGCCACCCTGAAGGAAGGTACAAAACAGCCACAAGAGGGTTCGAAAAAGCGCTGGGAGAAGCCAAAGCAATTTAAAGAAAGACAGAAGCAGAGAGCAGATTCTCCACATCCGGAGAACTCCGAAAGGAGATATACTCTCAGAAATAGGGAGAATATTAGAACTCCTGATAGATGTACTGATTCATGTCCCTCTCGTTCCTTTCAGGACGCTCCAGATAGGTGTAGCGAGAGAGGGGGCCGTCCTGACCATCATCCGGACTACGTGAAACAAAAGAAAGACTCACCACAGTCTACAGTAAAAAAGAAGAGAAGACTTCGCAACAAAAGCCACAGTTTAAAAAGAAAAAGGTGGCAGCACTATTGCTTAAAAATGCCAATACACTTGAGAACTTTGCTGAAATACAAGACATGGGCATTTACACTTCTAGACAGCTCAGCAGAGGTCACGATATGTCACCAGAGTCTGAGAGAACATCTGGATGCAACAGCAACTAGCGATTTTGTTGCAGTTGAAACGGCGGCGTGTACTCCCAACAGATAGACTTTATGATCTAAAGATCCAAATTGAGGGAGGCGTGGAACGCACCATCTGTGTGATCTTTTGGGACAAACTTAATTGTGACATCCTATTGGCTGAAGGAGATTGGCCGCCCGAACACATCCTTAAGCTCCCACATGGGGAAGATGTAATTTTGCCTTGTTTCTCTAATCTTGTTCCAGCGGCTAAAAAGGAAGCCTACGCTGTCAGTTGGGCTCTAGCAGAGGCACCTGCATTATATCGCAATCATGTAGGTTGGGACAGGGAGTCTCCGTGTCATATAACACCTATCAGGTCTACACCTTAGCCTCAGCCACAATATCCAGTCAAACACAAGGCAAAAGCTCCAGTGAGGGAGAACCTCACTCAGCTAAAATATCAGGGGGTAGTCGAGCCCTGTACCTCTGCAATGAATGACCTGGTTGCAAAGCTAGACCATTCCTATAGAATAGTCTTAGATTACAGACATTTAAACAGCTATACATGCACATATGCTGTACAAAATTCACATAGTACAGCACTGTTAAATAACATGCGCAAAAAATATAAAACAACGTTGGACATCTCCAACAGGGTTCTTCTGCCAGAATTTAGCTGAAGAAAGTTGGGACCTGAGTGCATTCTCTTTTCGCTCACAAAACTGCTTTTGACTTTTACCCCAGGGCTATAAGAATAGCCCAGGGCTGTATTCAGCCTGAGTAACATCAATTCTACATGATATTGATCCTGAGGCATTATCCTATGTGGATGACATTTATCTCATGGACGACGATCTGAACATTCATCTTGTAAGGGTCGATTGAATAATTATGGGGTTTGCAAGAGTTGGTTATAAATTCAACTTTAAGAAAAGCAGGATCGCCTTTCTCAGTGTATTGTTCCTGGGGTATGAGCTATCAAATGAAGGAAAGAGCCTGGCCCGCACTTCCTAGAGAAGTGTGCACAAGTGCACCCACCAAATACGCTAAGGAAACTACAGTCTTTACTTGGTTTCTTTAATTTTGGCAGAACATACATTCCAGACTATGCACAACGTATCAAGCCGCTATAAGACTTAATACGTCCATATTTTTCTACCAGACACTGGACAGTTGAACACAAGCGCATCCTTGCCAAACACTTACACACCTGTGACAACAAGAAAAATGTGGTCATCAGAATAATTGCAGGTGCCCTTGGGTTCATGTATGTCACCTTCAATGAGGATGACACGGTGCCCATAGCATATAAATCTAATTTATACAAGAATGCAGAGCAACACTTTGCGCCAATAGAATTTTTTTTAACTGCAGTTCAGATGGCTGTCATAAAAGAGAGACCACTTGCCCAGGGGAAACGCATCATTGTCGTTACACCGGTGCCAGCACTAGAGGCCGTCACCAAAGCAAGCGCTCCTAATGCCAAGGCATTACACCCAAGCTGGCGACCTCTCTGACAGCTTCTGATGTAGATTATATCTTTGATCCAAAACTTCAGACACAAGAATATCTTCAATATGAACAAGAGTGCCCAGCTCCGCTACATTTTTACCTTTAGACAACTATGATACTGTCATTTATACTGATGGTTCAGCCCAACCAGCTGTAGGTACCAAACATCAATACTCAGCCGCTTGCGCAGCCGTGAGTGGAGTGATGAAGGATGGAATTTTTCACCCTCATAATACCTACACGCAGACCCTAGGGGACTGCACAGCTTAGTTAGCCAAACTCAAAGCCCTTATTTTAGCGTTAGAAAAAAACAGAGACAGGAAGACTGACTTTAATAGTCTGTGATTCATATTACTGCGTTCAGTCTTACAATGATTATCTTAATCATTGGAAACTGAACGGGTACAGAGATTCTAAAGGGAACACCATAAAACACAAGACATTGTGGGGGAGGGTGGCTGATCTTAAGGATAAGCTACCATGTGTCCGTGTAGTACATACATTGGGCCATGTACACGTACAGTACACGTTATCTGTAATACTTTGGCTGACGAAGAAGCCAAATCAGCAGTAGCTACGGCAACTGTGGCTACAGTGACTCGTTCCCATACGAGATTGGATAATGTAATAATGACTGCTGTGAAAGCTTCGGCTGAAGGCAAGTCTCTCCTGAAAGGATACCCTTCAAAATATTTGTACCACATCAGTGCACAGAATGTTGCTTATGCAACACTTCCTGGGGTTGGAGGTCGAGCAAACCCCAACGAAGACCAGAGATTAGATCTATTGAAAGCAGCGCATGAGTGTGTCGCTTCTGCTCATGCTGGTATTTCGGCCACGGTAGCACTCTTACAGAAAAGATTCTGGTGGAGAGGGGTCCATACAAACAGACAAAGCAATATGTCCTTTGTTGTGACATCTGCCAGCAAATAAAGGGCTCTAGTATCAAAGGCCCACCACAGACATCCTTCGTAGTGTTCAGTAGGCCATTGCAATGTGTGTACCTGGACCACTGCGGTCCAGTCCAACCGGATGGTGCATTCAAATACAGTCTAGTTGCTGTAGATTCTTGTGGGTATGGCCGCAGTGGTTGGCTGACGCTCAAACTGTTATTAAAGATTTGCAGGTTGCAGCATTCCACTCGGACTAGGGCCCTGCATTTGCCTCTAAGGCATTCAGGGACACCATGGGGACGATGGGTGTTGAACTCCATTACTCCTCACCATACCATCCTGAGGGAAATTAGGTCGTGGAGAGGCGGAATCGTGATCTAAAGCAGTCCTTGACAGCTAGAGTACTAGGTTCTGGCCGCAGCTGGCTTCATCACCTATATGGGGTCCAGAGAGCACTGAATAATCTGCCAAGACGGTCCTTGGGGGGACGAACTCCCTATGAGGTTCTCTTTGGGATACTTATGTGTGTCCCAGACCTTGATGGTTCTGGTATGGTGGCAGCAGAAACACCTTTTCACATAAATGAACATCTCACGGTGTTACAGGAGCTTCAACAATTTTGAGATGAAAAATCATCCACCAGTGCTGCCACCTTAGGAATAAGAGATATTCCAACAACTTTCACTGGCTGGATTCCTAAAGTTGGGGATCTGGTTCGTGAAAAGATTGCTGTAAAGAAGGAATTCGGTCCATCCTACAGATCATCAGTCAGTCTTGGAAATACAAGGCACCAGAACTGTAATATTACCATCATTGCTTGGCTCCCATGGAAACAGATTTCTTTCAGTTGACAATGTTAAACTACACCATGTGGCCGATCCTGCACAGTAGACCCAGAGGTCCCTTGGGTGGTTCCTGATCCCCTCTCACTACCCAATAGGACATTCCTCTTCAGAATAGAGTGACAAATACTACTATGGACTAATCTACAATGTCCAACATTGCTATAAGTTCGTCCTCGACCATGGGGATGGTGGAGAATGAGCTCTTGCTGGTACAAGTCACCACTTCCACAACAACACCTGGTCAAGAATTGGCCATCGTATACACCAATACAACACAGACTGATGACACTATTTACTGTGGGCCTACTCAGGAAGTAAATACTTCAACAACTACTGAATATCCTCCTGTGTTTGCTAAGACTGGTTCTGGTTATTTCATCAACATTGATGACTTTTCTTTAGACTCATCCTCACATGTGATTGAAAATGATTCAAAGCTACGCAAGCCATATCTATGGCTTAAGAAGAACTATTTCATATATCCCTGGAACTATTTTTGGTTCTGCCTAATTATTTTTTACCTTAGTTCTATGGATTGGCTTTGTGACTGTTTTTTTCTTACTCATAAATGATCATTATATCCATGAAAGTGCAATTGTAGCACCAGTAGATGAAGTTTTAACTCCATATCACTCCTCACACAAGATCCGCAGAGACTTGTCCCTGCTGAATATTTCAGCTGTACCCATTTTTGATGGGAATGTGTGGGACAAAGTTCGTTTTGGAATATACAGGCCTACTGAGGTCATTCAAATTCCATATGTATTCAAAATATCCATGACAGATGTTATCACACCCGATATTTTATCTGATGATTGGGATGTCCAGACAGTTGATTCTATGTTAACTGAAATGAAGGACTATTCAATATTTGAAAGTGATGATGTAAATGTAACATATGTAAATACAATGAATTATGGGGAAAAGTTCTGCTACAATAATTGGGGACATTACTTCCTGCACTGTGCAACTAGACATAGACCTGTACTTAATTACACACAGTGGGAACATTGTTCAACGCCACCAGTGGGGGGCCCAAAAAATTATCTAGAAAAATTCACTTATTTTTCTGAGCATGACACAAGAAATTCCGAGTCATATTTTTTCAAATTGTCTTGTTCAAAAATTAGGAAAATTTTACTAACAGATACAAAACTGATATATTTAGATGCCTTTGTTTCCCGTCTTACCATTGAAGGTTACGATCACTGGAAGAACAATATTGATTTAAAGAGTGTATGTGGACACAGGATTGGAAGGTCTTGTTTAGAGCATGCCTGATTCCTGTACAAATGATTTTTTTGATTTACACTGTTCAACAGACGTCCTGCCTTGGGTTAGCAAAAATAAAAGAAATTAACACGCCCAGTATCCCCACACCGGCTAAATTCAATGGTTGGCAATTCTTTCTGAAAAACACCGAAGAAGAGCTAGATGCAAAAGATCAGACTGGTACCTATAATTCTTCACTTTCTAGTCCCAGCGGGTAGTTCGTTTGGCCGATTGACACCAATGGATGTCAGGCTCGTTTTTTAAACTCCTCGGGGGTTTTAAGATTAGCCAGCCAGATCCTCGCTTTATCTCAGGTCAACACACAGGGATAGTCACTACATACAGTGTGGGTAAACTGTGTCAACAATGGGTACAGTCTAACACGTTAGCCACAGTTAAAGAACACCTGAACACACTTTCTGAAGATATAGACTTGCAGGACTTCCTGTTAGGTCCTAGGAAACAGCGCTCTAAAAGATTTGTATATGCTATGTATAATGAGATATGGAAACTTTATCAGATAGAAGCTGCTGCACGTTTAAGGCAGATAGATAAGGAAAACTTAGAAAAGGCTTTGGCGGTTGTCGATAACGGCATGAACACCCTGTCCAACCGAATTTATTCACTCACAAACATAGGGGGTCATTCTGACTTTGCCACCGTCAGAATACCGCTGCGCGGTCAAAAGACCGCCACGGTAATTCTGAGTTTCCCGCTGGGCTGGCCAGCCCAGCGGGAAACCCCCTTCCACGAGGATGCCGGCTCCGAATGGAGTGGAAAGGGTGCGACGGGTGCAGTTGCACCTGTCGCGATTTTCAGTGTCTGCTATGCAGACACTGAAAATCTTGGTGGGGCCCTGTTAGGGGGCCCCACGACACCCGTTACCGCCAGCCAGGTTCTGGCGGTCAAAACCGCCAGAACCAGGCTGGCGGTAAGGGGGTCGGAATCCCCATGGCGGCGCTGCCTGCAGCGCCGCCATGGAGGATTCCTCAGGCCAGGGGAAAACCGGCGGGAAACCGCCGGTTTCCCTTTTCTGACCGCGGCTTTACCGCCGCGGTCAGAATTGACCTGGATGCACCGCCAGCCTGTTGGCGGTGCATCCGCGGTCCCCGGCCCTGGCGGTCCATGACCGCCAGGGTCGGAATGACCCCCATAGTGTTGTCTACGATTGATATTATTCAGTCAGACATGTCCCATTTATACCATGGACAGAGTCAGCTGTGTTCTATTATGCAGCTTGGTTGGATGTTACAAACATTGAAAAATGGCCGTGTTCCATGGAGATACATTAACAGTAGTGAACTGTTAGCTGCTTTTAATCTATCCGAGAAACAACAGACAATGGCTCAAAGGGAAGCGAGTTTCACCATGCTTCATATAGAGAAGTGGAAAAGTTGCCTTTTGCGATTGCAGAGAGTCCTTTGACTGTCTGGCTCATACATGGCATTATTAATTTGCCCACATCCACCTTTTGTTTTTCAAAATGCTTGAAACATCTTGCCGTGGGAAGGTATGAGCATTTGAGGTGATAGTTATATTAAGGAAGAGTGGGAATTGTCTTTTAATTATAAATGTCTGAACGGCGAAACAGAGGTTTTTCTTAGCGGAAGCGAATGTGAGACTACTGTTAGTCATTCTATGATCTGCAAGCAGGTGTTCCTTCACAGCCACTGCAATGTGGTGGTCACAAACTTGGCCTGTTTTCTGAAGGGTACTTCCATCTCTTTGATTCGACCAGCATTTCATGTGCATTCCAATGGGAATTATGTGGTGTTGAGCGATCAAAGCTGTTGCGATATGTGACCGGGCATAGCCTACACAATTTCGGACTCTAAGGTCATTACGTGTTGTGGACATGTTTTATTCCCCTCCACACAAGAGATAAAGGTATCAGAAATGTGGCCTCACATTGATACTATTAATGTAAATTATGACAAGTTGAGTAGACTAAAGGTGCTACTGTTTCAAAAACAGGTCACGTTGACATCCGCTAGAGAGACGTATGTTCTCCAGATTGCGGGATCATCAGCCAAGATACAATCCCTATTAAATACCAACTTCCCCAAGCACTTTGGTGAGCTGGTATCCAGAATATTCAATGCCTTGAGCACTACTGGGATTGTCCATTTCTTTATGGCTGTCAGGTCTGGATTTGTGTCCGTCTTCCAGACTATCTTCGGAGTCATCCCGTCAGCCATCCATTCACTCTTTTCAAGTGTGTTTGGTGGCTTTCCTGTAATTTTGGCATTATTTGGCGGAATACTACAGCTATTTTTTCTGATTTGCAGTGGTTGTTTCTTTACAGCTACAAGGAGCGATGGAGCCACTGCCACCAGCACAACTGTGCCGTGAACGCATGGTTCAGATCTTCGATGCTTCCTTGCTGGAGGAACTAGAGTGGAATTGGTCATTGTCATTTCGACCACTCCTCTGGTGCGTGCAGCCTGTCTTTCGCTGCGTATAGTGCTTGTTCGAACATTTGCCAACCGTGTGCCTTGCTGTCCTGCCAGTATCTCCTGTGGACTAAGAACTGCTGATGTCCCCGATGAGGGTTCATACACGGTCGTGCCCCATGAGAGTAAGGCTGATCCGCGAGCCCACTTATGAACACTCAGAGTTGGTGGACCTGCACATGAGGCTATTGCGCACTTTTGCTCCGTGAATCCATCTGCCCAAGTGATCGACCTTACATCAGACGATTTGGCCTCATTTTTTGATGACTTTTTACAAGGTGACTTTGGAGCTAGTCTTCAAGATCATGACTATAGTTCCACGCCACAATGATTTACTTTGGTCTGCTATGCTTGTCATGGTTTACTTTAAGTCTCTTTAGTATGTTTTAAACGTTCAGTTTTTAACTATGTTTTTAACTTTGGTTTTTATGCTTTGCTTTTAGTCCAGAGCAGCTTTTTTACCTTTTTGGATTCCCTCACCTTCGGTGGCGTCCAGTACTGGCGTCATCCTTGTTACGGCAATGGGGAGGGTGTAGTAAATCCTAGTTTGTTTTAATGGGATAACAGGAGTTAGCTTAGCCTTTGGCTTGCAGACATGGCCCCCATCACCTAGTGACTTTTAATCTACTTAGCTTGATCTGTCTTAGACCATTTATTTAATAAGTTATTCTAAGATGGCGGCCTTGTTTATAGTTAGGCCTTTTTGTTTAGAGTTATGGTATCAGTTTCACCGTGCTAAGGCGTCAACTCATGCAACAAAGAGAAACAAACTGTAGGTGCTCACATTAGAAATTACCGTCCCAAGCATGCAGCATTATTTATTGTTTTGGAACAGCCTACGTCAGGGGTCCAAATAGATCTGTATAAATACATCACACTTTAGACAAAGGGATTCCGACCAGATACCATCGCTGCTATCGATGCTGCACGTCACATTGACACTGACCCGGACTTCATGTTCTTCCGAAGTCTGAGCTTGGGACCTCATCCAAGGTAACCAGGGTTGGGGGCTCCTTCCAGGGACATGGCATTGGCAGATTAGGTTTAACATACCCAGCTCTCCTCTACGTAGAAGGTTAGGCCCATCATGATAGGGTACTAGGACATAGGGCCAGATGTAGGTAGGTTTCATTTTGCGAGTTGCAAATTGCGAGTACTAGCGACTGAAATGCAGAAAGGTGTCTCAGACACCTTCTGCGACTCGCTAGGGGGTCGCAAAGACCCACCTCATGAATATTAATGAGATGGGTCGCAGTTTGCGACCCCATAGCGAGTCTAGGCACTCACAGGGATGGTGGCCTGCTGGAGACAGCAGACCACCATGTCTGTGACTGCTTTTAAATAAAGCAGTTATTTTTTTTCTTTTTGCAGCCCGTTTTCTTTAAAGGAAAACGAGCTGCAAAAAGAAAAAATACCAAAACCATTTAGTTTCGGTTTTTTCAGAGCAGGCAGTGGTCCACAGGACCACTGCCTGCTCTGAAAAATACTTGTTGTGGCATTCACAAAGGGGAAGGGGTCCCATGGGGACCCCTTCCCTTTTGCGAATGAGTTACCATCCACTTCAAGTGGATGGTAACTGCGAGTTGGTTTGCGACCGATTTCGCGGTCACAAAGCAACTCAACATCGCGATGTGGTCGCAAATAGGAAGGGAACACTCCTTCCTCTTTGCGAGTCGGAATCACATTTTGCGAGTCGGTACCGACTCGCAAAATGTGACTCTGCATCGCTTAAGGCCTTTTGCGCCTCGCAAACTGCGTTTTCCGCCGTTTGCGAGGCGCAAAAGGCTTCCTACATCTGGCCCATACTAAATACTTTGGCCCTCATTCTGACCCTGGCGGTTTGTAACCGCCAGGGCAGAGGGCAGAGGAAGCACCGCCAAAAGGCTGGCGGTGCTTCCGGGGCAATTCTGACCACGGCGGTAAAGCCGCGGTCAGAAAAGGGGAACCGGCTTTCCCCTGCCCCAGGGAATCCTCCATGGCGGCGCTGCATGCAGCGCCGCCATGGGGATTCCGACCCCCTTCCCGCCAGCCTGTTCCTGGCGGTTTACACCGCCAGGAAGAGGCTGGCGGGAACGGGTGTCTTGGGGCCCCCTAACAGGGCCCCATTAAGACACTGAGAATCACGACGGGTGCCACTGCACCCGTCGCACCCCAGCAAATCCGCCGGCTCCATTCGGAGCCGGCTTCATCTTTGCTGGGGCTTTCCCGCTGGGCCGGCGGGCGATCTGCTTGAGATCGCCCGCCGGCCCAGCGGGAAAGTTGTGATCACCGCTGCGGTGTTTGGGCGGTTTCCGCCTGCCGGGGTTGGAATGACCCCCTTTATGTCTTTCCATGCTAACGCAAGATGATGGGAGTCATCATAATTATGACTCTCGTCTTTACAATTCTATTTCTTGCACTGCTCATTATCCTAATCATTGCAGCCCATACAATTTACCGTATTGTATAAAATAAAAACTATTGAAACATTACTGCATCTTCATTATTGCCTGTGTTTTGTTGAGACATGATATATCTGTAAGAAAGGGGTAATCTCTTTTTACCCACGGCATTCCCTGAGATGTCATACTTCTGAGTCCATGGGTAAAGACTGCCACAAATCACTTGTAACTGTTTGAATTGTTGGTGAGGCACAGCTATTGAGCCAAAAGGGTTGGGACTACAGTTGCAACTTATTGTAGGATAGGCATAGTCACCTACAAACATAAGGACTGTCACCCTTGAACCAGCAGTCGTGCCCAGAGCAAGCGTCCAAACTACGACAGGCTCTCCTCACCTTCACCACAGCAACCACATTCAACCATTTTTTAAGGTGCTCCTACCACTAGATTGTGTGATTTTTTTCATATGGGTTGTCTGGCCTCCAGTACCATAATGTGAACGAGGCTTACCACGACGAACACTCGTGTGGCAAATGGAGCATATTGCAAAGTTCTCCTCCTGTTTGCTAATCATAAAAAAGTCCCAAACTGGGGAGTAGTACTTTCTTATTGGGCCACTGCCAATGCCTGAAGAAGAACTGGAAGTAGGTGTTGATTGCCTCTCTGCAGTGTATACCTCTACTGAGGTAAGGGTTGGAGCAGGTCTCTGCTGGGGCCTTGGAATTATGGGAGCTGGTAGTGCTGTCTGTGCCACATCTATCAGAGGAGGTTGGATGGTAATGTTGGACTCCTCTGTGCCAGCTTCCACAATGACTTGCTTGTCGTCATCCTCCTCCTCAACATCATCTTCTTCCATGATGATTCTAAGGCTTTCTGGAACTATTCTTTTCCCTTGCCTCTCCTGGCATCTCCCAGACTCTGCTGGGGTCCACTCCATGTCCCTATGATTATCATCTTGGAGAAGATAGTGGAGTACTACCCTTCCTTTTTCTTGCTGGAAATCTGGGAGCCATTGATTCTAAAAGAAGAGGTACTTCCTCCACAGAAAGCTCTACCTCCTGATCTGCTCCAACTTTGAGAAGATCTGCTATTGCTGGCTGTGGCTACTGTCCACTTGGCTCTGTTTCCTGAAAAGATTGGGTACTGCTTTGTGAAAGAGACAAACCCAATTCAACGTCACTGCTCATCGGTGTCATCATGATTGCAGAGGCAGCCTCACTGACAGACATGGTCCTGGGCTTAGGTTGAGGTGGTGCTATTGATGCAGCACTGCTGCTCCAAGTTCCTCCCTAGAGGCCGATGTGGCAGGCACACGTCTTCAGATAAAGGCTGCGGTTGGCATGGCAATGGCAGAAAGCTGCTTCATTGCATTGGCTACTTTCTTGGAAACAACTTTGTTTGGGTCCATCTTAAGCTCTAAGTTGGCAGTGGCACTAAGATGCACAAGTGGTAGAGTTTGGAGGACCAAAGTAACAGCAAGGCCTTCTCTTAAGCAGTACTGATGGTGATTTGAGGTCTCTTTTCTTGTGCACCTAAAAGCAACCAAGGAAGAAAATCATGTAGTTAATTAAACGTTTCAGTTTGAAATAGTACAGACTAATGCAATCTCAGTGTGTTTGGATACTTATATAATAAATACCAATTTAATAAAACATTGTAAAGTCAAACCACACCACCACACCATAAAATTTCATTTCAAATCAGGCACCACAACACACGGCTATATCTGGGGGCAAGGTAGTTAAGGGGAAATGTAATAATCATTAAAAAATAATTATGCTGCTGATTTTTCCAATTTGTCTGCAGTGCTCCACAGCCAGGGTGTCCAGGCAGAAATGGAATTAATATGCACCTAAAGAAACCAAACACTGTAGTGCGGCTGTGCACCTTTGGTGGATAGATGGATGTGGATGGACGTTTCAAGGCAAAATTCAGAATGAAAAATGAAATAAAAATTGAAAACAAGAACTTAAAAAAAATTTACATTACAATTTAAAATAAAAAAATTAAATAAAATGTAAACTAAAATAATTAAAAGAAAAACAATAAAATGAAACATTGAAATACAAAATTAAAGAACACCAAATACAATTAAAAATTAAAATAGGAAATAAAAATAAAAACCTTAAAATAAACAAATGATTACATTAACAATGTTTGTACGTAAGCCTAGGGCAAAGATACACTCACTGGATGCACAAAATGGCTGCCAGCCACATGGTCAAACAACAATAAGGAGCAAGGAGGCGTGGGGAACAAAGAAAGGACATATGCAAGTCTATGTCAATGGAACACTGGCTACATGTATAAAATGGCCAACAGCCACATGGTCAAACAACAGCAACAAGGAGCAAGGAGACATCGGGAACAAGGAAAGAACACATGCAAGCCTATGTCAAAGGAACACTTGCTGCATGCACAAAATAGCTGCCAGCTACATGGTCAAACAACTGCAAAAAGAACAGTTGATGGACAGAATGTAGACCAAATCAAACATTCACCCCCAAGTCACAGATCTGGGTTTAATCCATCAGTTTTTTTGCTCACCATGCCATTCCAGTTTGGACCAGCCATATGCAAATCAGTCTTGACCCTGCTCCCCATAGAAACAGTCCAGCCTGAACTACCAGGCTAGGTCCTCCCTGGACCAGAAACAAGCATCCTGGGACCAGTTATGGGGTATCACCCCGTTTCAGCCAGTCTAGCTTGAATCTGGTGGCGGGGTGAGCACGGACAAGCAGATAATGGTGAGACATGCTTCTATGATAGCCCATGGTGTCTATTGTTAACACAAAGAGGGTCATTTTTACCTCAGCGGTCTTTTTACAAGACCGCCGAGGGACCGCCGTGCTGAAGACCGCCAGTGGTGGCGGTTTTCCGCTCAGCGCATTATGACTGCTGGCAGCCCTCCGTTTTTTCAGACGGAGAGCCGCCAGCAGCCATACTGGCGGGCGGCGGGGAAGTGGAGGTTGCTCCACCTCCACCACCACGTCAACAGAACACCGCCCACTGAATCACGTCCTGTGATTCGGCATGGCGGTGTTCTGTTGACGGTGTGGTGGCGGGGGAGCAGCCCCCATGGATCCCGTCACTTCCCGGAGGATCAACGGACCAGGTAAGTTGATCGTCCGTTAGGGGAGGGGGGTGGAGAGGTGTTGTGTGTTGTCTGCGTGCATGGGGTGTGCGTGTATGTATGTAGAGGGGGTGTGTGAGTGTGTGTATGCATGCGGGGTGTAGTGTGTTTGGTAATGAGTGCGTGTCTGTCTGTATGTATGTCTGTATGGATGTGTGCGTGTATGTCTGAATGAGGGTGTGCGTGTATGACTGTGTGTGTGGCAGTTGACATGTATGTTGGTGTGTGTGCGTGTATGTGTGTTGGTGGTGCCTGAGTGCGTGTCGGGTGTGTATGTGTAAGGTAATGTGGGGGGCATAGGGGAAGGACTCGGGGTTGGGGGTGGGGGAGACCCCTATCAGTGCCATGGAAGGAATTCCCTGGCACTGATAGTGCTTACCGCCATGGATTTCATGGCGGTTCCAAACCCCATGAAATCCATGGCGATCAGCCGTGTCATAATACCGCTGCGATATTGTGACGACCGCCGGGCTGGAGACCCAGGTCTCCAGCCCAGCGGGCGGAACGGAGAAGTGGCGGATGACCATGGCAGTAACCTCCATGGCCATAATTTCAAAATGTTTACCCCCAGCCTGTTGGCGGTAAGACCGCCGCTTCTCCGCCGACCGCCAGGGTCATAATGACCCCCAAAGTCTTCTGTAGTGTGCAGTCATTGGTAGCATCTTGATCTTTTATAGATTTGCCAACTTCTTTTTCACATCAGTGTACTCCACTCCATGAGACTTCGAGTTGCAATCTCTTGTTTTGCCCTGTAGATGTATTTCAAGACACTGCCAGATATGGGGTAGTGGGTGGATTCTGTACCCTCATGCATAGTTGTAAGGAGAGTAGTCAATCCACTTCTGTATAATGACATGACCGTTTGTAGAGGCAGAACTATCAAATAATTGGAGGACATCCTGTTTTGTATCTTTGAGGGTGAGAGGCTACTGACTCCCACTGTGTGGACACAAAAAGAGGTCCCTCATAGTGAGCACTTCACTACTGTCCCTGCCTGGGGCACAGCAATGGTGGCAGTATACAGTTTTTTGAGAATACCTAGTGTGACCAGACATTTTTACCCGAGTAACTGAAGTGGGGGCCTATTAACCCACTCATGTAAAGTTCTGCTTCTATGTGCTTATCCAGTCTCTTGCGCTAACATCATGAGTTCATGTTATGCCTGTTGATTTGCATAGCCTTTGTGGTACAAGCATTGAGAATGTGAGAGATCCAGAGTATTGGAGGTCAGTGAGTTCCATTTTTGATACCTCTTGTGTGGCTTTGCACAGGATGGGTTTGAAGGTTGTGTTCCGAGACAGGGAAGTGTACTGTTCACATTCCTGATGCTGGAGGCAGGGTACCTTGGCACAGAAGTCTTGGAGGCGGAGACAGGACTTCTATAGATATTTGATCATGCCTTTTGTTTAGCAAGGAGCTGCTGGTTAGTCTTCCTGAACCCCACCATTAGGAGGATAGTAGGGGTCAGGGTTGGGACTACAGGCTCTGTTGAGCAAGCCAAAGAAAGCTTTAGGTGAGGCCTGTCTTTTTGACTTTTTCCTGATTACTCCTCCAGGTGTGTTGATGCAACCCAGCTGTTGAAATCTCTTTGTGGCTCTCTCTCCTGAGTGTTCCAGGTTGGAGACTATCCTGCTGTGAGAAGTAAACCTCTACTCAAAGGCTTGGTCTGGTGAACAGTCTGGGAATTACATTTGAAGGGAGAGCCACTATAAACTGGTCCTAGAGTTTATGACAGTGATACATATCCCCTATCTGTTATTTATGTATGGAAGTGGAACTTGCTAAGCCACCTGTTTTTCCAAGTGCTCAATGAGCAAGGAGAGTACTCTGAAGACTGCTGTGTAGCCAGGGCTGGGGTCTGCTTGATAGCCAGACTCCCAAAGGTGAGGGGACATCACCTGAAGCCTTTATCTCTTGTTGGAGATGCTGGATACATGTCCTAAAGTAGCTAAAAGCTTGCCTGCTTTAAGTGGGTGCAACACACATAGGAAGAGCAAAACATCATTAATGATTGTTTATGTGCAAGATGGTGTCCCTTCATGCACATAAGCAATCATTAAATAATGACGATTTACTACTCCTACGTGTGGTGCATTGTGCAGCACATATAGGACTAGCAAATCGCCATTATTGATTGTTTATGTGCAGGAAGGGACACTTCTGCTAGAGTGTGTTTGTACACAAGGTCCTCTTCACTCCCACACACTGTGGTTCCTGGACATTTCAATCGATGGTTTGGGAAATTACATTTCCTGCTTCATCGCTGAAGTTTTCATTTCTTGCTTCCTCAGAGAAGATGTAGTTTGTGCAGTCTGACAAGCCTGCCTTGTCTCAATACAGAGATGCAGGAGCAGATTTATGGCAAGTGGCGTTGCACCGAGCGCAGCGTCACTTTACCTGTACCCCTTAGTACCCCCGTAACGCCACCATGCGTGCACCGTATTTAAAATACGGTGCACCATGGCACAGGGTAGGGGGCAACAGAGTCATTTTTAATGACTCTATCGATGTGCTCTGCAGGTTAGCGCCAAACTTGTAGCGCTACTCCTGCAGAGTACTTAGGGGCGCATTCTAAAGAATGGAAGCCCCCTTTTAATGTCTGCACTTGAGCAGGCTTTAAAAGGGCCATATTAAATGGTGCAGAAAATCCCATAGATTTCCTTGCACCATTTCACCGACTCCCCTAATGGGGGAACGCCCCCTTTGCATACATTATGCCTGGAACAGGCATAATGTAGCGCAAAGGGTTACAGGGTGGCGCAATGCATGTAAATATGGCATGGGGATTTTGGCCTTGTTGGGCCACATTAACGTCAAACTAAATGACTTTAATGTTATGCAAAGTGGCGCCAGGTGCCTATAAATATGCTGCGTAGTGTTTTAGCAGCAACTGTTTCACAATGTTGCTGCATGAGCTCTGGTAGATGAGCTTTTCCTTGCTGGGACACTGCAAAGGTCAGGTATCCTTTTATCACCAAGACCCTCGATTTCAAATGCTAGAAGTTTCCAATCCAGAACTTTATATCATCATATTTAAGAAAGACGAGCATTGTTAGGGCCTGATTACAAGTTTGGCAGAAAGGGTACCTCCATCTAAACCACCAACTTGGCAGTCCACCTGCCCTATTATGAAGCAAGAGGGTGCATAGTCTAAAGACCTCCATGGCACCGCCGTCACTGCCAGGAAATCTTGACCACATCGGCAACGGGATAGACCAAAGCGTATGTCAGAGGGCCGACTGCCAGTTTCCCAGACAGACCAATCACGATGCTTCTTTTCTCTGACGTGACTGACTCCGCAAAACCTCCACACTTGAGTTGGCAGAAAGTGAGGAATAAAAGGCAGAAACTCACCAGTACTCAACCATACATGTCCTCTCCCCAATGGAGCCCATTGTACAAGTCCTGCTACTGCTGATGCTGCTGGATGGTCTCCAAAACCCACATCGTCATGAACACAATTGATGGAAAGCCACAATCCTACCCATTTTCATTGACATTTCAGTTAACAGATGCACAGGCAAGTATATCTTAGGATGTATGGGGGCCCCAGGACAAACCTAATTTGTTGGTCCCTGTTCAGAACAGCTTTGAATGTATGGTCCAAAATCTTCTGTTTGATGCCCTTTTTGGTCATGTCACTGACATTGCACAGGCACACTCTTCCAAATTCTAAACGTGTACACAACTAGTATTCAGGGACAGTGTTGTGTGCCTACAATATTGTAATGCAACAGTAGTTTCTGGCTAACACTACATCAAATTATCCATGTAACACTCTCCAATTTCTAACGTGCTATGCCCCATATTGATAGAAAATAAAAGTACATACGGATGTCTCATGAAACAGAAACGCACCTTCTTCGCATAATTTCTGCAATGGTGACTCAAACATCATAAACATTAAAAAGTAACTTTTGGAGAATGGTATTTAAAACAATCTGTATAAAAAGTATTGCAAGGTCATCAAGGAAATCCTCTCTGTAGAACAGGGTTGGCTCAATCAGGGGGCCCCCTGAAAGTCTGGGTCCCTGGGCCAGAGGCCACTTTACCCATGTCTCAAAACATCTGTGTGTTGCCCCCCATGCTTTAAGTCTATCAGGGACAACAAATAACATCACCAAGTGCCATGCATATCTATGTAGTGTGTAAGTGCAGGCTATTGACATATACACATCAGTAACAGCATTCTTCACATACAACTAAAGTATGTGTAAGTTACACATGAAATAATTGACACAGGTCCAAAAAAAGACAAAAAGGTATGACAACTAACCACTTTCCAGGTGTTGATGAACAAATTACTCACTTGCACATTCAACACATATCTAACATACATCATAGGGACAACTGCAAGTAAAATGTGGTTGACATTGCTCCAGGCAAGTTGACAACTTTACCATTTAAAATACCATCCAAATGAATGTCTAGTTTATTTTTAATACATCCCAAATATCCACACTTGGAACATTTCCCCTTGTCCTATGCATATCCTGCACTGGTTCCAAGCTTGAAATATATACACCTGGTCATATTGATTGCTAATCAAGGTTGAACATGCACACCTGAAGTCGCACATCTCATTGTGCCCAATCATATCAATTAGGTGGTGCAAGTGCTCATCACTATGATGAATGTCTGCCCACCATCACATACCATATCAAAATATGCATGTAAATAGCAAAGTACAATCTATAACATGGCATGATGTGTATAAACAATGACATTATATCACAATTTGTTCAATGCAACATTGCTCTGTGTCAGAGTCACCAGATCCTCAGGTCTGTGCACGTTCCCAACACTTCCACCACAAGACAGCTCCAATACTCTGATTAGATTTATCACAGAGTCTAAGAGAGTCCAAGTGGGGAAAAGGGGATTAGGACGGGAACAGCTGGGAAGGAGACCTGTAGGAAGCAAAAGGTTAAAACACAACATCAAATTTACATCTCATGAATTCAGTACCATGCTACAACTCTAAGCTTTGTCTTTTCCAAAAAACATGAACAACCCTAGAATAGTCCTAAAACTGACTAGGCTTTAGATGACTGAATACCTGAGGAGGAAACAGGAAAAGTTAAATAGGACTTTCAGATTTGAGTACTTTCTTTAGCATGAGAATCAGGAAACACTCTGAGCAATTTCTAAACAACCATATGAATCTCCTTTTAAGAATACATATCAGGAACACACAGCATTACATCTCGAATTCTGGTATTGTTGTGTTCATCTCAGAAAAAAACATTGGGAAGTGAATTGCGCACATTGCAGATTTTTATATGAGTATTAAACACCATAAAGATTTGTGCACCATGAAATCACACAACATAGATTCAAGGAATAAATCACGCAACGTGTCAACTTGAAATGCTACCAAGAAAATGTCTTAGAATAGTAGCGCACAGTAATTTACATTATTTATACACGAGGAAAGAATTGCACGTCTTGCCGATTCAGATGCCACAATACAAATATCAAGAAATGGTAGCGCACAATGAACAACATGAAAAGCACTCAGGGAAAGAATTGCGCGTCTTGACAATTCAAATGCCACCATGCAAATGCCAAGAAATGGTAGCGCACAATGAATAACATGAAAAAACACTCAAGGAAAGAATCGCGCGTTTCGCAGATTCGAATGCCACCATGTAAATGTCAAGAAAAGGTAGCGCGCAATGAACAACAAAGTTAAATGCTCATGAAACGAGTTGCACGTCTTGCCAACTCGTAAAACATCATGTAAATGTCAAGAAATATCAGCGCGCAATGAACAACCATGTAATAACGAAGTCAAATCTTTATGGAATAAATTGCGCGTCCTCCCTATTTGCAAACCACCATACAAATGTAAAAAAATGGCAGCGCACAAGTAATCTGTTATTCATTTAAGAATTAAAATCAAGAATATGAAAATTTTCAATTACGGTGATAGGAAATGTCCAAACACCGTCTTACCGCCTGGAAACAGTGATCACCAATGAGAGATGAGTGCAGAAGACTGGAAATCCCAAATAGGCCTCCAGGAGAGGAGCTCAGGAAGAAGCTGCTGCTCTGCACCGGGACCTCTGAATAGTGAGCACTGGGATTTGGGCTGACTCTCTTTTATAGAGTCTTGGCCCCGCCTAGAACCACGCCCAGGCATGTTGGGGGAAAGTCTCTGAAAGGCCCTGGAAAGGCACCACACCCTGCCACACCCTAACTCACTCTGAATGTCTGCAGCAATACATTGCAAATGTACAGTATTTATAAGCACCTTAAAAATGAATCTTTTGGATGGAATTCTGCAATGCAAAAGGTTAAACAATAACATATCATCACAATGCATAAATTACATTATCTTAAGAGTGTTGGGTTTTTGCATTCTAGATGCCCGTAGAGCGCGCACTGTCCTGGTGTTGACACTCTGTTCCTATAAATAGCTAGGGAAAAGTAATTAAAGGACTAATGTGTACAATAAAAAACAGAAATGTATTTCTCGATGAACAAATAAAGGGAAAATATAACAAAAGGCCAAAGGCAAGCCCAGTTTGAATTTTTGTGTATTAGCACACTGCAGTGCTACCAAGCATGCCCCAAAAGGCACTGTCAGGGTAACCATCTCACAAAGGGACATCCATTGGTCAGGGCAGGTACCCCAAAGATGTTATTTGGGAGGGGGATTTTGGGTTTGGGAGTGGTGACCTTGGTTTTGGAAGTGGTGCTTTGGGAAGAGGAAGGGGAGGACCTACGTTTGGGAAGGGGTTCGGGAAGTGGAAGGGGTGTAAAAACATTTGACAGAGGTGCCTTGGGACCTGAGAAGGGTGGATTGGTGGATAATAGGGGTAGATTTTGAGGTCAAAGAGGTAGTATTGGGTGTGGGAGGGGTAGGAACCTTCTGGAAGTGGTAGTTGGAGGTTTGGGAGGGTTGATGGCAAGGGAAAAGGAAGGATCTTTGGTAGGAGAGGGAATGGGAAGGAGTGCCGTCTTTGAGGGAGAGCCTGTGTGTGATGTGCTTGGGTCAGTTGTGGGTGCAGCTGCATGTGTGTCATTTGTATATGCTGCAAGTGTGGGTGTGTCTTGTATCCGTGCTTTCTTTTGGGTGCTTGACTGTGTGTATCTGTGTGTCTTAGGTGTGTAAAATGTGAATGGTGTATCTATGGAGGTTATTGCAGTGAAGTGCTTGGTGTGGGTGTTGTGGATGCTGATGTGGTAGAGACAGAGGGAGTTGTTCTGTATGGTGTGTGTATGGATGTGGTGGCAGTTGGGGGGATGAATGTGGGTGTGGTGTTGTCTGTGCAGGCTGTGTATGTGGTGGGGTGGGTACATGTGTATGTGATGTCATCTGTGCTGTGTGGGAATGTGCTGGGGAGTGGTGTGACTATGTGGGTGAGGCGTTGTCAGTGGTAGTTGTGGATGTGATCGCTGTGGGGGTGTCTCTGGGTGTGGTGGTGAGTGCGGTGCCTATCAGTTTAGATGTTTGCCTGTTTTTTTGTGTATGTGCTTATGTGTGGATGTACTTCATGGGTTTGTATGAGTGGGTGTGTGTAAATGTGTGCATGTGCTTTGGACAGGTTTGGGAATAATGTATTGGGAAGGAGAAGGGGCGGTGGGAGGGACACAAGGTAGGGTGGGATGGGAGGCTGTGCTGGGGGAGGAGGTCAAAGCCTGAAGAGATCTCTGTAGGGCAGACATTGCACTGTGAATGCCTTTCAGGTAGGCGACCATCGGCTGCAGATGGCTGCCTTGCCACTAAATGGCATTCAGAATTGGAGTCTGACCTACAGAGATGTTTCTCAAGAGGCCACTAGCCTCCTCACTCTGCGCAGTGGGGGGGACAGGGGCAGGGACCGGACATAAATGATCTTGGAACAGATCCTGTGGGATCCACCACCACTCGGGAGTGTCTATTGGAGGATGACTCTGAAGATGATGAAGTAGAGCTTGTGTCCTCCGTGGCACTCCCCACGCCCACTCAGCCTCTGGATGCCTCTGTGCCCATACTGTCTAGACCGGAACCAATGTTGCCAGCTGTATTTACTAAAATGTGGCTGGCCACTTCTCCTTCACTTGCCCGGGATGAATCTGAAATGACACATTAAAATTGGTTAATTGCATCTGCCTGAACACATCTGACCATCCGATTGAAATACAAAACATTACTAAAATGCATAGATTACACCAGCTTCATGGTTCACTACATAGGCTTCAACATTAGCATGAGCACATGCATGCATGCTACCTTGCCTGAAAACAGTTGGTCACAGTGATGTCATAACTGCAGACAGCTCCAATACCCTGAATCAATGCACCTACACTCCTTTCTTAGGTATATACTGGCATAGTTGTTCATCTTTTATAGTTTGGCCCTTGTAGCATACCATAGTGGACTAATGCAACCAAATATGATGGCTACAAAAACATTTCCACAGTGTCCACATAATGCAATATCACACTATGTCTGATGGAGGTTGTGTGGGTTGTACTGGCATCATATGACAAACCTTTTGCCATATGTGGCACTATCACAGGGGTGACATCAACCTGCCATTGTATTTCTTGTTTGATTTGTTGAATGAAAAAAATCTGGTGATTAATATATCAAAACCTCATCTGAAGAAACCAACTATCTCCACTGTTAGCATGTAAAATAGGCCTGTACAGGGCGAGCATTACTTATGGGAAATTGAAAACAGACCTGTGGGAGTAAGGGGTCTGTCATTATTAAATGACACACCTTGACAATGTATGTCAATGGACTGAAGTATCAGGTCAAAGGGGTTACCTCGGCCACCATTCTAAATGTATTCCAAGTAAAACCAATCAGGGCTACTATTGTTTGTGGAAACTCTTTTTGTGAACATCCAAGGATGCACAGTTCTACAGGGATGTTACTCTGTGCATCAGTTATATATCAGTTGTATTGCTGCACTACCTCTGTCCCAGTCTGGCCTATGGTTCAGACTGGGTACAATTCATTGTCATGCTTTGCTTCCTGCAAGCAGAACATACTAATCCCACATGAACATTTCATTTCCACCAGTTCAACATATTAAATTTCAGCTTGTGGCCATACAATATATGAGCTCAAGGCTGTGTGGCACTCTGAAGGGGTCTGTGAGTTATTGGTAGCTCACAGACAACAGTTCGGAGAGTCCTGACCTAGGCTGAGTGAAAAGTGGAAATTTACAACTACCTAACATCATACTCAACTGCTTTGTACAGAATACATTTACAGCTCATGCTGTAAATGCCACATATGTGTTTGCACACTTAGCATAATCTGAATAACCATGAAATGTATAAATGCATAGATGGCTATGTGCACCACAAATGGAATCTAGGGGGCATATTTATACTCTGTTTGCGCCGGAATTGCGTCGGTTTTTTTACGCAATTCCGACGCAAAACTAACTCCATATTTAAACTTTGGCGTTAGACGCGTCTAGCGCCAAAGTCCATGGAGTTTGCGTCATTTTTTAGCGTGGACACCTACTTTGCGTTAATGAAATGCAAGGTAGGCGTTCCCGTCTAAAAAATTGACTCCGAGGCATGTGCGCCGTATTTACACTCCCGGGCAAAATTCACGCCCGGGACTGGGCGGGTCAAAAAAAATGACGTCCGGCCGCTTTTGCGCCGTTTTTTAGCGCCTGGTCAGGGCAGGCGTTAAGGGACCTGTGGGCCCACCCCCGGAGGACACCCAAGGCTGGAGGGACCCATCCCAGGGACATTAAGGTAAGTTCAGGTAAGTTTTATTTTTGTTTTTTTGTGGCATAGGGGGGCCTGATTTGTGCCCCCCTACATGCCACTATGCCCAATGACCATGCCCAGGGGACATAAGTCCCCTGGGCATGGCCATTGGGCAAGGGGGCATGACTCCTGTCTTTGCTAAGACAGGAGTCATTTCAATGGGGGTTGGGAGTTGAAAAAAATGGCGCAAATCGGGTTGAGGCGAAAAATTTGCCTCAGTCTGACTTGCCCCATTTTTTGGCGCACAATCTCCATATCCCCCTACGCCGGCGCTGCCTGGTGTACGTCGTTTTTTTTCACGCACACCAGGCAGCGCCGGCGGCTAACGCCGGCTAACGTCATTGAATAAATATGGCGCCCGCATGGCGCTTCAGAATGGCGTTAGCCGGCGCTAATTTTTTTTACGCAAAACTGCGTTAGCGCAGTTTTGCGTCAAAAAGTATAAATATGGCCCTAGGTCTTTCCACATCTCACACACCCAAATGATAATGTTAAGTACACAATGTATAGTGCTGAACAATCCCTGTAATCAGACTTAACACTTTAACTCAGAGACATATTGTAGCCTGTGGGAATGGAAATGATGAAATAAAACAGAGTAACATATGTATGTAAGATAGTTACCTGTTCCTCTGGTGAGCAATAGAGCTGGCCATACAGGGAAAGGACCTCATCAGCCAGCAGCTCCAGTTTCTCAGGAGAGAAGGCATATGCCCCCTCACCTGCTTGACCTGCCATGATTGCTCCCAGAATCAGCAAGCAGCAACTAAAAATGTAGGAGGTGTTGATAGCAGCAGCGTTAGGAGACAAGTGTGGTATTTGTACATGTGTGCGACGTATGCGGTCATCAGCATTTACGGACACAGCCATTGGCCCGCTAGTGTCACAAACACAAACGTTAGCCTGTGGCTATGCCCTTCATGGACTCAACCACCGACTGCGCAGTTGACCTCTGACGGGGGCATCAAATGCACAATGTCCAATATGCGAGGTCAGGCAGCCGCAATTTTAGCGGTTGAAAGTATTGTATTGGTGACTGTTAACTGCATCACTACCACTCTAAATGAGGGGTTACATGTTCAAACATGTACAAATCCAGTGACATTTACATTTGATTCCACTATTCATAGTGCGCTAGTGTGCTTATAGGCTAAATTCGCGCTGTGCAGTGTACACAGTCATTGATGGTATTTTGTCTAAAAACAAATGTTCATAGAAAAGTGGTGCAAATAATACATCCAAGATGTAATTTTTACACAGTAATGGTCAAGGCAGATGTCAAGGCCACAATGGGAACTGGTGAGGGATATTGTACAATTCACTATTTAAAAATAATATGTGTATATTGCAATATGAAACAGTTATTCACTGTCACATGAGCTTTGGCTGACACATTTCTTACTGTGGGCATTGTGAAAACTTTTATATACTGTTTTCAGTTCACAAATAAGTACCCTGCGAGAGGGAGAAGACAGCCTCCAATGTACCCCCCATTTCCAGACCTTCAGATCATGGAAGAAAGGATATCGACAAAGTTTTGTTTGAATAAGCAAACCATACTGGATCTATGTCATCAGTTGGAGCCTGATCTCCTGCCTCAAAACACTAATCCCACATGTATCACACCAATTATGTAACTTATGGCAGTATTGCATTTTCTGGCCACAGGTTCCTTTCAACATACAGTGGCAATATGTGGTGGTATGTCACAACCAATGTTCTCTTGTGCACTAAAAGATGTGCATTCAGCAATAATTAGACACATTGACAGCTACATTCAGTTGCCCATGCGTGAAGACTCAGCTAATGTGAAGGTTGGAGTCTATGGATTTGCTCGACTGCCACATGTTGTTGGAGCCACTGATGGCACCCATATTGCCTTAGTACCACTGCAAGCCAGAGAAGACGTTTACTGTAACAGGAAAAACTTCTGTTCTATCAACGTGCAAGCTGTCTGCTTGCCTGATTTGTATATCTCAAACGTCTGTACCCTATTCCCTAGATCAGACCATGATTCCTTTGTCAGCACTGTACCCCAGCTGATTTCACAACTACTACCTGAGAAGGCCTGGCTTTGTTGATAAGTATGATCTGTCCTAACTTTGTGTGGGTAATGTCAGGTAGTATAATCAGGAAGTCTTTAACTTATTGTTGTACTTATGTTTGTCTTCCATCTAGAAGACTCAGCCTATCCCACCCAGTCATGGTTGTTGGCCCAGCAGAGGAACCAAACAATACCAGGGGAAATTTGCTTCAGTATGGCCCATGGAAGGAAAAGGCAGGCAGCGGAGCGGGCTTTTGGGCTCCTGAAGTCCAGATGTAGATATCTGAACAAGACTGGGGGAGGCCTCCTCTTCTTGCCTAGGACTGTGTGTCAGATCACCATGGCTTGCTGCAAACTCCACAATGTAGCCCTGTCAATCAATCAATCAATCAATCAAGTAATTTCTTAAGCGCACTACTCACCCGGTAGGGTCTTAAGGTGTTGGGGTGGAGGTAGTGGACGGTTACCGCTCGAAAAGCCATGTTTTTAGGTGCTTTCTGAATGTTAGTAGGTCTTGGGTCTTGCATAGGTTGGTGGGGATGGTGTTCCAGGTCTTGGCGGCGAAGTGGGAGAAGGATCTGCCGCCGGAGGTGGTGCGTTGGATGCGGAGGGACTGTGGCGAGGGCAAGGTCGGCGAAGCACAGCTGGCGGGTAGGTATGTGGAAATGTACTCGTTTGTTTGAGATAGGCCGGTCCGGTGTCGTGGAGGGCCTTGTGAGTGTGGACGAGGACTTTGAAAATTATCCTTTTGTTGATGGGCAACCAGTGTAGGTATCTGAGGTGAGAGGATGTGTGTTCGTGGCAAGGGAGGTTGAGGATGAGTCGTGCGGCTGCGTTCTGGATTCACTGGAGTTTTCTTTGAAGTTTGGCTGTGGTCCCAGCGTAGAGGGCGCTGCTGTAGTCCAGTCTGCTGCTGATGAGGGCGTGGGTGACTGTTCTTCTTTTTCTTCTGTTCTTGTGACTGAACATCACTTACATCACAGAGGATTGAGACCATGAAGTGCCACCGGGTGAGGATCCTAGAGTGCTAAATGATGATGATAGTGATGAAGAGGAAGGAGCTGACTTGCATCAAGATCTCATCAACAACCTCTCATGAGTGTAAGTATTATAGTCAAATATCATAATTTTGACTATTACAGCAAATCTTTTTGTGATGATGAGAGAAGTATGCTTGGGAAAATTATCAGGGAGGGCAAGCTCTGGGTAATCCAGGTGAAAGATGTTTGTTGAACAAGGTTATGGCACAGGGTCATTTTGTTTGTGTTGCTTTGTTTTGCTCAGATTTTTGTCATGGACTGTGTTCTCCAGGAGTTGACTATGTGATTTGTCCTTATATTCATGCTTTGATAGCTAATTTTCTTGTTTTGATCTGGCACCTTCACAATGACATCTTCATTTGAACATTTCAGAGTTCTGACATGTGCGGGTATATGATGCTGTTTGGAAGTACAAAGGGGACATGGGTTTTTCCTCGGTATGACAGACATAGGGGGTCATTATGACCCTGGCGGAAGGCGGAGAACCGGCGGTAAGACTGCCAACAGGCTGGCGGTCTTACTTTGTGGAATTATGACCATGGCAGTTACCACCATGGTCATCCGCCGGTTCTCAGTTCCGCCCGCCAGGGCGGAAACGACCGCTGGGTTGGAGACCTGGGTCTCCAGCCCGGCGGCCGTCACTAGACCGCCAGCGGTATTTGGACCCGGCTTACCGCCGTGGATTTCCAGCGGTTTGAACCGCCATGAAATCCATGGCGGTAAGCACTATCAGTGCCAGGGAATTCCTTCCCTGGCACTGATATGGGTCTCCCCCACCCCCACCCCCACCCGACTCCCTCCCCTACACCCCCCACCACCCTTGCCACCCCCCAAAGGTGGCAGGGCCCCCCTCCCCACCCCGACCCCCAACATCACATCACCCATACACACACGACACGCACGCAGGCACCACCTACACACTTACACGCACACACGCCAACATACATGCCTACATCCACACACACAGTCAGACACGTACACCCACATTCAAACATACACGCACACATCCATACAGACATACCCACAGACATACACGCACTCATTCCCATACACACAACAGCCCCGCAAGCATACACGCACTCACACACCCCCTCTACATACACACACGCACACCCCCATGCAAGCACACAACACACAACACCCCCCACCCCCCTCCCCTCATGGACGATCGACTTACCTGGTCCGACGATCCTCCGAGAGGGGACAGGAGCCATGGGGGCAGCTCCGCCGACACCACACCGCCAACAGAACACCGCCACAGCGAATCACAGGACGTGATTCGCTGGGCGGTGTTATGTTGGCATGGCGGTGGAGGTGGAGCAACCTCCACTTCCCCGGCTCCCGCCAGTATGGCTGTTGGCGGCTCTCCATCCGTAAAAGGACGGAGAGCTGCCAACGATCATAATAGGCCGAGCGGCAAACCGCCACCACTGGCGGTCTTCCGCACGGTGGTCCCTCGGCGGTCTTCAAAAAAGACCGCCGAGGTCAAAATGACCCCCATAGTCTTTTGGTGTGCAAATCTGGTACCAAGACAGCTTGCAAAGTGATACTTTGAAAGTCATGAGGACTCATTTAGACTTGCTCCTTGTCATGTGGTGGCCCTAATGCAATATGTGTGCCATCATATGCTCCACAAATGTTGTTGTGGGGAAAGAGCATGATATTCTCCATTCACATTGGCTAAACCCTCATTGTGTGTATAGTATATGAAGCTGTTGATGTGTCTCCTCATTGTAGGAGAAAGTGCTTGTGGCAGAACAGAGATATTTGTTGGTGACATTCCACCAGATACTGGAACAATGGATTGGAATCACCCCGTGCTCAGACAATGTAGTACTCACATGTGTTTTTCTATTGGTGTTATTTATGAGGGATTTCCTTTGTGGGCTAGGCAATATGGATCCAGCTAACGAGATATACCAATTTTAGTTTGCCTGTTCAATAGATAATTGTTAGATGTATCCCCTTCTTCCATGTTGATAATGTTTGCAAATGAAAATGTGACCACTGGAACAAATTATTGGTGTTATGTATGATTAGCTATGTTTCTGGCATAATGCTGGTGCAAAGGAACAAAGACGGTATATGAGAAAACACTTGTATGTTTGTTTTGATAAGACATGGTTGTGATCCTGAACTAAACATTGTGTACATCCAACGTATCCATGCTTACACAAGTAGGTATTTATGCCATTGTCAAATTCATATGGAAGTACATATATACATTGCTAGGTGTGAAATATGCTACAGCAGTCAATGAGTTTCTTACTAGTGGAACTATTTAAGGGAACAAGGAGAAAATAAAACATGGTGAAAGCCAAATAGGAAAACTTAAAAGTGAAGAACTCTGTCATGGTGATTGAAGCCATAGTTGTAGGTGCTAAATTGTTTGAAGTATAATGTCCAAAATACTACTGCCATCAGAAATGTAGATGTGTCCAGAAATAGTCCACAGAGTGAATATGTTACACACACTGGAGGAAATTAGGTTTGAGTTTTTTTTGCTGCTGGTGGTGGAGGTCTTGCCATCTTTAAGTCCTGGTAACTTTGGTGAACGCCTCTGCTTGCCAGTGCTGGGGGTATCCACAGTGGCATGGGACAAACAGAACCTCCCTTCCTGTGGCTGCAGCAGATGTTGATGGCCCTGATGTAGTTGGACCACAGGAAGAGGTAGATAGTGCTGGAAAAGCCCTGCACTGGTGTGTGTGAATGTCCTGCAGCACCCCAATTAGGGAGCTCATGTTTGAGTTTTGGGCCTCCATCTGATGATGTATGTTTCTCTGTAGCTGCTTCATCTCCCAGGTTTCAGTGAGTACCTGGCCCATCATGCCTTGTGACTCATGAAAGTCTCCCAAGACTTTGTCAAAGGTGTCCTGGGTGTGAGTGGCTCCAGTGGCCTCAACCTCCTAGCCCACAATTACCCTCCCAGAACGCTTAGCAGTACGAGCTTGTGCCCTTGGCTCAGGTTGCCCTCTCCAACTGGTTCCTGGCTCCTCTGTAACTGGGTTGGTGATTGTCACATCAGGATCCAGCATGGGGAGCACACAGTGGTTGTTACTATGCTAGGTGCACAGGTTGTGGGGAATTATGTTGACTGATGTGTTGTGGCTGGGGTGGGAGGTGTTGCTGTGTGTCCAGTGACACTCACTATTGCCACTTGCCCACGCTGGCCAGATCAAGTGGATCAGCACCGTCACTGTCATCCTGATCCAGATCACCAGGAGTGTTGTCATCACTAAAGGCTTGCTCCTGGGGTGGAATAGGTGGCTCTTCTGTATCTAAGCTCTGGGCAGGTGCTCTGCAAGATAGACCTGTTGTGAAATAGAGAACATTGCTATTGGTGGAAGTATGGTATCTACATCCAAATCTTTTGTGACACAGCAAGTAGAAACCTAGAAATATACAACATAGGTAGAGTTTACTATTGTGATATATTTCAGTGGTTTTAAACTTGTTGACAAGTCATTGTAGATGTTAAATACATATACTTGAATTAATCAGCTCATGTGATGTTCTGAGATGTTGTTTTTTGGATTAAGGTATAAACATGCCATCTCCCAAATATTCAAGCCAACACAGTGGAGAGTTAACATGTGCATTTGACCTTTCTAAGGGCTAGTTGTGTACAAAACAGGCGATCACACACCTTAGATGTATATTTAGCATTAGTCATCATGTGAGCAGTACAGAGTCAATAGGTCACCTACAGCTTCTAATCTGCTGAGTTAACTTCATGCCTTGCAAATATTTGGGCCTTATTTACAAGGCCCTATCAGGCACATTGTGCCACCAGAGCATCATTTTATTTCATGCTCCAGTGGCGGCCCCTATTTACAAGGCCAGACAAAGCCACTTTGCATTGCTTTTCATGACCTTGTAAATATGGCCCCCTTTCAAGCATAACTCTGCATATGGGAATTTTTGATAAATCACTTCTTTTGTACACAGAGATATTGGCTGTTGAGAGAAAAATGCTTGCAAGACTTGTGATTAATTCTCTGTGTTTCTGGAGGAGAACAGCATAATGCTGAATCCGTGCACGACAGGGACTAATGGCCAGATGTAAGACCATTAAAGACTGCGATTTGCAATGTGCGAATTCTAGCAATTTTCTAATTGCAAGTAGCAATCTCTAATGTACAACAGTGTCTGAGACACTGTTTGCAATTTCCAATTGCAAGGGACCTGCCTCAATATTATTCATGAAGCAAGGGACCTGCCTCAATAATATTGATTAGGCAGGTCTCAATTTGCGACCCATTTGGAATGGCCTGCACTCACAGGGATGAGGGACTGCTGGGGTCAGCAGACCACCATGTCTGTAACTGCTTTTTAGATAAAGCCTTTTATTAAATGCAGCCCATTTTCCTCAAAGTAAACCAGGATGCATTAAAAAAATTAAAAGTTTTCTTTTCAGTTTTTTAGAGTGGGCAGTGGTCCGTGGGACCACTGCCTGCTCTGAAAAAATGTTGGAGCTCCTATTTACAACCCCTTTCCTTTTGCGAATGGCTTACCACAAACTGAAGTTGGTGGTAACTGCAAATGTTTTGTGACTGCATTCCCCGTCTCAAAATATTCCTACTTGCCAGTGCGACTCGCTATTAGGAAAGGATTACTTTAACACGCTCCTTCCTAATAGCTACCCTGCAAAATAGGCTTGGTACATGCCAAAAAGCATTTTACCAGTTGCAAACGGCCTGATGTAGCGCTTACGACTGGGAAAATGCTTCGCACATCTGGCCCTTTGTTCTGATGATCACTTGTTTAGCAGACATTTTTGAAATCGAACAAACTGAATTTGTACTTACAAGGTACACTGTTTTTTCAGCTCACAACAAAATTTGAGGGTTCATCATAAAACTTGTATTGTGGAAGAACAACATTGAAAACCGCAAGTATGACTGTTTCGAAACCTTTATCATTGAAAATGAGGTGAAACATGATGATGGCTTAATCTCCTCAATTTCCGCACATTTGAACGCATTGAAAGATAACTTTGATTGTTACTTCCTTAAAGAAATGAAAAACTACAAGCAAAAGACCTGATTTGCGAATCCCTTTAAGGGAAATATGAACACTGTGATATTGACAAAGACTGGTGAAGAACTCATTGATCTGTCACTTCTGACACATTGTTAAAACTGAATTTCCACTGCCAAAAATTTACAAAGTTCTGGCTGTCAGTTCAACAAATGCATTCAACTCTTTCTACTGAAGCTTTGATGTTGTTGCTCCTTTTCATATCTTTGCACAACTATGTATTAGGGTTTTATAAATCATAGCAAGCAAAGCTAAACTTTTAAACAAATTGCAGTCGTCCAACTTCTTGCACCTGAAAATGATTTGCATCAACATGGATGTCATCAACAGAACCCAGAAACAAGCACACCCTTTGCAGATGCCTAATTATTATGACAAATAGATCATTGTTGGTAAAATTGTATTTATAGGCAAACATAAATGTAGAAAAAAGTATTAGAAAAATAATTATTTTAAATAAATTGCCCATAGCTAAAGCTAGCTGGTTCGTGGAAGTTTGGTGCTCAAACAATGTGGTCACAGTTTTAAAACGTATGTAGGAAACACTGTCTTAGAGTAAGCATTGATTTCTTAACCGTAGCTGCAGGTTTTGAATCTAGAACTCAGATGGAGTTCTTGCAAATGAGTTGCAAGAACAATTATGCAACACCTGCTTTTGCAGTAACAGCAGTGCTAATAACTAGTGTTGCAGAGTGCCACCTTTCTTTCCAAGTACATTCAAGAAAGTCTTGATAGCTTTCATAAGAAGAAATAGGATGGACCTGGATACCCATCTCGGGTGATTAGTTGCGCTATATAAATCCACTTGATGGATTGACCTAGTGACATGCAGATCAGAACAATTACTCTATTGGGCAATGCCAGTAGTGAAATGTCTAGCTTAACTTAAGGACATGCAGCATTAACATTAAGGGGGTCATTATGAGCCCGTTGGTGAGCGAAAATATGGCTGTAGTACCGCCAACAGGCTGGCGGTACATACCGCCACATTATGAGAATGGCGGATTGGCTGCAGCCAACCCGCCACTTCTCCACTCATACTGCCATGGCAGTATCAGCTGCCAGGCCGGAGATGTCAATCCCCAGCCCAGTGGCCGGCATAGGACTGCCGGCGGCATTATGAGCCTGCCTACTGCCATGGTTTAGAAAACTATGTTGGTAGGCCCTACAAGTGACAGGGAATTCCTTCCCTGTCACCGGTAGGTGGCTCCCCCACCCCCCAACACACACCAGACGCCCCCCACACCCCTCCATCCATACTCCCCCCAACCCCTCCAATCCTCACACTCCTCCCTCACCCCCCATACAGGCCCACATCCGCAGACACACACCATGCATACAGCCAATCACTCATACAGGCATACACGCATACTTCCAGACATGCTCGCACACATTCTTACACACAATCACACTGACATACAGACATACAGACTCACTTCACCATTCTTACACTTATTCACTCACACGCATACAACAACGCAAACACAACACACACAGATGCATTCACACACACACTCACATATTCATGCACACAACCAGACGCACATACACAACACCCCCCACCCCTCTCCCCTGTCGGAAGCCCAACTTACCTTTGTTGTGGAGGTCTTCCGGCAGAGAATGGAAAGGGGCGCTGCTACCGCCAGCAGCACCCTGCCAGCAGAATACCGCCAGGCCGTATCACAGGTCATGATACGTCTGGAAGTATTCTACTGGCGTGGCGGTGCTGGTGGTAGCAGGGCCGGATTTCCGCCCTTCTTGTGGTGGAAGTCCGGCAGTGATAATACTATGGCAGACGGGTGATAGCCGTGGTGATGGTATGTTGGGGCAGTCACTGTGGTGGTAGGCAGTTTTTACAGCCATTGTTATAATGAGGGCCTAAGTCACTGAGATAGAGGCACACAACACTACCATCAAACTACAGATTGAACAGTCCCTGTCACTACCATCAAGGAAGGTGCTGTAGAAAATTCCATGCTTCCATCTTTTGAACAGTCATCTAGGAGCATCTGACAAGTCACTGAGACAACACAGCACAGAACAACTACTAAGGTCCTCATTATGAGTAGCCTCTTAGTACTGATGGGGTTAAGGGCAGTAGTAGTTATCAGCCTCATTTGAACTGTAAGATATTTACAAAGCTGAAACCTTGTTGTGAATGTCTGAAGAACATGTGGAATTACTGGAGGAATGGGAACTTGAATTGCCTACTTCACTAGTAATTCTTCATTTCTCAGTGGACCCTCAGCAACTAAAGAATTACAAGACAAGCAACACAGGTCATAGGTCATAAGTGTATCATAAAGTAACAAGGTAAACAGTGTACAGCAACAGCATGTTTCCACTAAATGTCACTAGGCACACATCACTAACTTCAAGTTGTGTAGTTCAATTCCATCCCATAGAAGCACTGGTACCCTAAAATCTAATGCTAATGTTTAGCAATGCACTGAGTTCAGTAGGTAGATGCAGAGTTTTTCTGGCAGACCTTACATCCACCAGTGTGTGTAAGGGTGAGTGCTCAATATCCACTGCACCAACTGGTGGCCGGCGATCTGCCAAATTAGCTCCAGATTTACTAACTTTTGACACAATGCAAAGCAGCAAGAGAAGTTGCTCTGCTGCCATGTGTTGAGGGAAGAGAAGAGAAATATACCATATCTACTAAGATACAGTGTAGTTTTCCTCTAGCTTTGGGCTGGCACTCTTGTGGCTGCTAATGCCAATGCATGTATCCTTGAGCCATGATGCAATGGTGCCTGTCCTGTGGTCGGAATATTTTAGTGCAATAAGCATTGCCTTCTTTCACAAAAAAGTAGCCTTTGAGGCTTATTCATCTTTGGCTGTGTGCTGCAGAATATAACACACATCCAAAGAGGAAGTAACAAGGAGAAATAAAGATACTTTTCCTAGTTATGCCACTCCTGAGTAGGCATAAAACTCATGTTTACTTGCTTTAATAAATATGCATTTGCCTCAGAACATTTGGGTGACACCGCAAAAACACCCATGTTATGTCTCCCTGACGCAAGGTAACGCAAGGCAGTTCTATGCCTTGTTGCCTTTTACTTTTGGGTTAAAGTTCCACAGGTTTTGGGGCCAAATGCAAATCTCAGTAAATCTGGCACTTTGAGTTTTCTGCCAAGTTGGTAGTTGTGTCTACCAATTGGCGTTCTCCAGGCTTGTTGGGGAAACCTCCAGCAGAAAGCCTACTAATGTCTCCAGTATGGTGGAATTTTCATCACAAAAATGTAGTCTCAGTAAATGAGCCCTCAAGGTGGGGCTACATATTTAGTGCTCCTCCTCCCGGCAGCCTCTGTGCGAGGTGAGGCCACTCACCTATTTAGTAAAGTATGTCACTCTTTCTCCAGGGTTCTTTCATATTGCCAGCTCTGTGAATATATGGGCAAGGGGGCTTAAATGTGACCATCTTTAGAGAGGTTAGCAACCCACCTGTTGGAACCAGAGGTCACTCTGTCCACCATGTGTCAACCCCGAAATTGACTGAGCAAGAACGGATTAAAAAGCCGCAGTTGTGTTTTTCAGGAGGTTGACAGTTCCTCCTGCCTCGAAATCAAGGCCAAAGACACATTACTGCATGGGAGCCGCTGGCTGCGCGTCTGAACAGTGTGCACCACTAAAAGAACCTCACTAGGTTAGCCCTGCTCATTTCTTGCAATGTAAACTTTGGAAATGAAAGACAAAGTTTTAGGACTGGCCCCGCATGACGGCGGATCGCGTGCCCATCTGCTCTCCCTCTGGACACGTCTTCGGGTCTGTGTCAGGCTTTGGAAAGTGCCCCAGGACCAGCCGGGACTAATTAGACAGCTTTGCTACATGCTTAATGCATTCTGACACCGCAGCGTCGCCAGTTAAAGGATACACGAAATCCCGTAGCATCATCTCCCTTCAGCAGCAGTAATTTATGTTGGTTTCTGTGCACGGAGCAAATCCAATTATGGGTCCGTATGAAAAATGCTTCTGAGAGGAACTTAATTTTAAACCCTAACACCCCTGCTGCTCAGCATGTGTGAGACGGAACACAGGGCCGAGCTGATTGCGCCTCTGCAAACAGCTTGAAGGCGAGAAACGGCGCACGTGCCTCTCCGAGGGCCTGGCCCACCCAGGACCACTCCTGAGATATTGTGGAGGGTGTGCTCGGATGCAAGGCTGCACATTGCCCGGTTGCTCGCTCTGTTTTCTGTGCCAGTCGGAGCATATCATGAAATTACAAAGCAAATAAATCTGAAAACTGCAGTAGCTGGTTGCCAAGGGTTACTTCGTCGTATGTTATCACTGCGGGAGTTAAATTAGAGGCATGTTTGTGAGAAGTGATGCAGTGACAGAAATGGCTCCATTGGTTTCCTCAATCGGTGCTGGTTCAAAGGCATGCCTTTTTATTCCTTTCTAGAAAAAGAACAGCTGAGAACTAGGGGCATGAGAAATGTGAGAATCATCTCAGTGTGAGGGTGTCACTCTCTGCCCTTCATTCATTTTTAGCATTGTCCTGTTGCACCCTATCTGTAGGACACACACATGCACTTCTGGCCTTTTATTAACAAAATGGAGCACTCTGAAACTTTAAAAGTTGGGGTCCATTTGGGCTCCGGCGGACGGACGTGCCAGTCTGCTTCGAAGTGGGGGAGGGGAGGACTCCTTTGCCTAATTTGAAATCCTCAATGGTCTGGCCGGGATCTCTGCGCTGTGAAGAGAGTTACCACACATTGGCTATCTTACTGCATTGTGGGTTTGCACAGTGGGTGCCTTATTTAAAATATCTACTCAGCAAGCTTTTTGGGTCTTGTCTAAAGGCAGCATGCATGTGCTGTCCCTTTGCAATGATCTATTGTGTCTAAAAATAAACTTCTAAAAGGGGCTTTTAGCCCACTCATTGCTTATCATTCGTTACCACTACTGTCTCTCTTTTTTGCAGCCTTTTAATTTGACGGCACATGCAAGGCATCACTTCCTTTTCTTTGTGTGGAGCATTGACCAAGTGCAGATTGAGTTACCTTAATCAGTGTTCGGCCCCTGATAATGCTAAGATTGAGGTACTATTTCTTCTTTTGTTTAACATTTTTATAGAGTGCAAACTCGGCCCCACCAGAAGGTACTGGAGCACTTTACAGGACCTCTAGTTACATTACCCAAGCTCATATTACATTTTTTTAAGCAGGGGAGATTAAGTGATTTGTTCTGAACACAGGATGTTGAGCCAATGCTGAAAGAGCCTGGTTACTCAGTACTGAATTTGGCAGCTCTAGCCATAGCCCCAAATTCTTCTTCCCCGCTCTCCCTACTGTTCTCCATTTTGCTTCTTAGGAATGTTTGCCTTTGGACACCTCACCCTCCACAGGATAAGACATGACTTCCTCAGCAGCAGCCAAATTCTGAATAGTGCATTGAAGTTTTCCTGTGTCTGCGAAGTACCCTGAGTCACATTGTTTTAGTCAGGGGTTTTCAACACTAGTGGTCCTGTCTCTTGCATTTGTTTTTTGCACTGTTCCTTAAATTGTTAAATTGAAACAAGCATTGGCAAAGCCAATAGGTCTTTCCTATGGAAGATTTATTGGCTTTGACAATGTTTGTTTTTTAGCCATGTTGTACAGCAGTGCAGCAGTTGGGAAGCATGTCTAAAAGTGAAAAAAGTATTATAGCACAGTCTGCTCTGACCGCTTTTAAGATCTGTCAGCCTTAGGGTGTTCTACCCCCAAACTTTTTGCATACTTACTTTTTCTGCTGAAATCGTATTGGTTGGCCTTAGGACTCTCTGCACTTTACCACCGTTGATCAGTGCTAACGTGCTTTTGGTCACTCCCCCCAAAATTGGCATGTTTGATATACTGATAAGTCCCTTGTAGAGTGGTATACCCTATACACAGGGACTGTAAATTAAATACTACTAGTGGTTCTGCAGCTCTTATTGTGCCACCCAGGTCAGTAGCCCCTTAAAACATGTCACAGGACTGCCACTGCAGTCTGAATGCAAATTTAAACTGTCAATTCAGCTTTACAAAATAACTGTCTTGCCAAGCGCTTAACTCTCTTTTTATTAAATATATGTCAACCGTAAGGAAGCCGTAGGTCAGTGCTTTATTAGTAAAATTTTAAGTGCTGGTGTTCAAAGCACTGCTCAGACACCCACGGCTGGTGCTGTAAAATGTGAGAGCGCGAATAGTAAGAGTGTGCAGTCAAGAACCCACTTCAAGTCTCTTTAATTTACTACGAGGTACTCCCTACTCCATTATCTCACACTTACAGGTGTCTGCTTTCTCCCTTGGTAATGCATTTTCTGTATTTCTCTTCCTCCATCTTTTCATAGTGTTTGTTTTTCCCTATGTTGGTCTCGGGAAATGTCTGATGTGGAGTAATAAGTGCTGGTCCCCAAAAATAAGTGCTGGTGCACCCCCACCGACATTTACCAGCTCAAATTAAACACTGTCCTAGGTAGCCCATAGGGCACAGGGAACTTTAATTAAAAGGTTGGACCTCAACTTTTAAGTTTGACATGACCCGCTAGTGAAAAACTTTTGATTTTTTTTTTCACTACTGTGAGGCCTAGCTGTCCGATAGTATAATATTGGGTTGCCATATTACATTTAATAACTGCTAACTTTTGATTGGAACCAGGTAAGAATTTTTGGTCAAATACACGAAGGTGTTAAGCGGTCACAAATGGTCTGATTCACAGAATCGGGGTATTTGCAACTGCAAAAAAGCATTTTGGGATGTACAAATGCTACTTTGTGATTCTGTAACCTATTGCCAAATAGAAAAATAGGCTTGTGATTCAGTATTAGGAAGGGACGTGTTAAGGGCATTCCTTCCTAATAGTGACTTGCAGGGGCATGTATGAATGTTTTGCGACTGGAATGCGGTGACAAAACATTCACTGTTTACCATCAACTTCAAGTTGGTGGTAACTTAAGGGACATCTTCTCCTCTGTGAACGGTTGTGAAAATGTTTTTTGAAAGCAGGCAGTGGTCCCCCAAACCACTGCCCACTGTTAAAAAATGAAAACAAAACTTTTCTTTTTTTTTTTAAATGCATCCCATTTTCATTTAAGGAAAGCAGGCTGCATTAAAAATAAATTGCTTTATTTAAAAGCAAACACAGACATGGTGGTCGAATGTTCACGGTAGGCCACCATCCCTGTGTTTTTAGCAATTCCCTATGGGTTGCAAATTGCAACCTACCTCATGAGTATTAATGAGGTAGACCTATTTGCGACCCACTGGGAATCACAAACAGAGTAAAACACACTGTAGAACATCGCTGTTTGCAATTTCCTGCTGGCGAATCGCTAAAATGTGCTATGATGGAATCTCAAACCTGTGATTTCGTACATCTGGCTCTTCATGTTTAATATCTGTGAAACTGGAATGAAAAACCCTCTTTTACGTTACAGTTTTGAAAATGGCACTCTTACAAAGTGAAAAAACAAATAGAAAAACCAAATTAAAAAACAAGTGGCAAACCACAAAGTTATGAAAAATATAAAGATAATTATTAAATGACAATTGTGCATTTAACAATGGCTCCACATATTACACTAATATAGATAAACAATATAAAGTGTAAACACAAAAACAAAGCGATGGATCTTAAAAAACAAAAAGACCAAAATAAGCCATACACAAAACACAATCACTATAGCATCCAAACAGCCAAAGGTACATTGACGGCGTTTCGACCCCCATGATTTGCTGGGTCATCATCAGGACATGTCAGTTTTGTAGCACAAACACAGATATTGATTATTGCTGGTAATTCAATAGAGAAAAGTCTTCAATAACGAATCAATCTTGCACAAGTGTCCTCAAACTCCAAACATTCCTTAAACTACCAAAATGGCAATAATGGTCAGCTCATAGATGGACATTGTTGCTTTGAGGATGGATTGTTTGATGAAAATAGAGATTTCTTCCCTGCCTCTAAAAATCTTTCAGATTGGTTCTTTGACGCACTGCACCCAGTGATATTTTTGGAGATAGTTGTCATTTTGGTCTATTGTGGTCTTTCAGTTTTTTAGGAGCCATTGCCTTGATTTTGTGTTTAACTCTTTATATTGTATATGTGTCTTAGTGTAATATGTGGAGCAATTGTTAAATGCATAATTGTCATTTAATAATCATCTTTATATTTTTCATTACTTTGTGGTTTGGCACTGGTTTTTAAATGTGTTTTTTCAATTTGTTTTTTGAAATCAGGTTCATTACTTATTATTTAATCTCCTGGAAATGTTGAGGTTAATAATAGTTTTGATTGCCCCAAGATCTTGGTTTGCTTTGCAGCCCCTGTTGTCCTGTCACCACTCTTACAAAATGGGCATTTTCTTGCCCTTAACCTTTTGGTGTCTGCAGCATGTTGTAGGTCACATAACTGGGTCTAACTAACAGTTAGACTTGTGAATTCCTCACAGACAGTTTCACAACAGAGGCATTCGGTGTGCCAGAATGGGCCACCTGCTGGAAAGATTGGGGAGGGGGATGCAGAGCTCTGCACAGCCCTACTTGCAACTGAATAGGCTCTCCTCTACCTTTACACAAAGGGCTTGTCACCTCCACATTGTCTCTGTAGCAAGCTTGAATCCAGGACAGAGGAGTCAGGAAATTCTAAGCACTTCAAAAAGAAACCTCTAAAAACCTTTCCCAACTTCATTGGAGGTGCCAGGTATAAAAATAGGGCCTCTGACCACCTCTTCAGTTCACTTTCTGGATCTGTGGAAGGGCTCTCAGAGGATTGTTTTGTGCTTTGGCCTGCTATGTGCTCTACAAGACTGCTTTGCTGCAATGGGAAGGACTGCTTTGCTGTCTGGAGCCTTACCTAAACCCTCGTAGATCAGCTCTGCTGTTTGAGTCCTGCTTCTTCACCTGCACCTAGGGCTATCAGAGTGTCTCCAAGGGCTAGTTCACTCACCTCATTACAGAGCCAAAGGGACATAAAGGCTGACACCTTGCTGAACCTGCACCTGGGCCCAGCCCACGTGAGTCCTCAAACCTAGGAGGTGTCCTACCAGTCCTGAACTCTTGGTTGTGGGCCAAAACCTGGGACATAAAAATATTTTGACTAAAAACTGCTATGAGAATCGAGGGAAGAAGTAGACCAACCTACTCATGGATCACTCAAGGTGCATCACTGGTCGACCTGCCTTTTCATCTGCTCCGCTACATTCCTTTCAGCAGTAGAAAATCCTGTACCGCAGCCCTTTGCTAAAAGGGTATCCGACCTCCTGGAATTGTCTTTGGCTACAGTCTTGCTGGAAATTTTCAACTTCCATAAGGATGACTAAGTCCGAATCTTCAATGCAACTTCGTTCAGAGGCTCCTCGATGATGACGCTCCCTCCTCCGAAACTGTTTGCAGCCTTGCCAGCTGAACTTGACCTTCTCAGAACATTTTTCCTTAAAATTCTACCAAGTCTGAAGGTAAGCACCAACTGGGCCCAGTTCACTTCTCTGAAACACGCTCCATTGCGGTCGGCCATACTGTATTTTTCTAATTTGACCAGGTCTTGCGCGACTACATGTCCACGGTTGGTACTTTGATCTTTTAGGCACTCGTTTTTATTAAAAACTTTGAACATTCATAACTCTTCTTCTACTGAGTGGATATTTGTCATTTTGCTGTCAAATACATTATTAAAATGTACTCAATTTTTCTAAAATGGTGTGGGATTTTTCTGGTGTTATGTTTTCACTTAATTTCTGTTTGTGTGTTGCATAAATACTTTACACATTGCCTCTAAGTTAAGTCTGACTGCTTTTGTGCCAAGCTACTCAGGGTTATGTACAGGTTTATTTAGTGAGTTTTTGTGGTTCTGCCAGGGATTGTGGTTGTTTCTTGACCAGGGCTCACACCGCAGACAACCAACATCCCAATTTCACACATCGCTTTATAGCGCTTTTTTTTTTTTAACTTTCAAACATGCTGCACAGAAGTCATGCAGCTGTACAACATTGCATTGAAAAGTCTGACAAAGATATACAGGCTTTTCAGTGTTTTTTTAGCTATGTTGTACAGCTGCAAGGCTGCCGAGCAGCATGGTTGAAAGTTAAAGAAAGCTATTACCCAGCCAGTGTTGACTGCATCATATCACTTTTTTAACCTTCAGCCATGCTGCAAAGGAGGTGGGTGTGCCATACAACACGATTGAGAAACATTGGCAAGGCCTAGTGGCTTTGTTAATGCTTGCTTGTTTAGAAAAAACAAACTCACATCTTTAAAGTATAGTAAATAAAAGAAGAGAGAGAGAGGGAGAGAATAAAGGTCAGGGCATGTATTATCACTGAATGCAAAATTCAAATGCAAAAAATATGATAGTTATGAATTTTTCATTTGTCTTTGTACTACGGTGACAGGTAAATATCAGGTAAATATCATATCAGTGCAAGCATACCTCCAGTTTTAAATCAAATTATGAAATTCTGAAAATCAAAAAAATACGTGTGACTCATCGCTTGTGCCATGCTTATTCGTGCCAGGCATCAACCCAGTATCAATAGTTGCCTTAACAACATTTGTCAGAGTAAACACTTTTATAACACTTGCAATGATGACACTCTATAGAATGCAACTGCACATCTCAAATTATATGGAACCAGTTCAATTAAACCTGCAATGCATCTCGGTTCCGCTTGTGCTGAAAATATAATAAGAGTATTAAGTTAATACAGGAAGACTCCCGGTAAGGGAATAAAAGCCTGTATATTAGGTCTGAGGCGGGACCTGAGTAAGGCCAGTACATATCTGATAGCTCTTGCAGTGATAATCCCACTACAGACATGAAAGAAAGATTATTAGGCTCTATATATAACGGTCTTTCATGTATGGCTATAGTGATAATGGGACCCAGCTGACTGGCAGGTGTCCTGTCCTTGCTCTGCCATAGATATAATAGATGTGCTTTTTATGTTTGTGATAGAATATTTCTGCTAAAGACATAATAGTCTTTATATTATATCTATTGTGAAAAGAAAGCCGGGACTGCCAGAAGGTGTGTGGCCATCCTCATTTAACAGATATTATAGAAAGAATATTATGTTTGTAACTGAAAGGTAAAAATTCCTAAAAACAATGCTACATTGGCTTACAGTGGGATGTCTCCCTCTCCAACAGAGTCTAAAAAACAGGAGAAGCACTGCTTTTGCAAAAACATGTCTAAATTCTGAGACAGTTGAACATTTTGAAAGTTCTTTGCACTGTTTTGGAGCACCAGTTGACTTGTGAGTATTCACCAGTTACGCCATTTTATTTGAGAAATATATGCAAATATTCAACTGGCAATTTATAAATTAACCCGTAAGGCCATCAAAACTCTGTTAAATTAGATATGTTGGATCTACAGTATAGGTATGAAACATTCACATCACATGTACAAGCCAATCACACTGGCAGACATTTACATCAGTAAATCCCATTTACTTGACCTTCCATGACCTCTTCAGGTGGGAAGTTAAAATGTCAGTCTAAATATGGACCTATAGCAATATGAGCATAGTATTGATACAACTATATCCTGAGGTTAAGTAGACGTTAAGTTAAGAATAGTAAATCTATCCTTCCACACAGATCCCTATATGGACAAAATAGCGGTAGTCAATGTTTGCATGTATGCATGAAGCTAGACAAAAGGCAGTAGAGCACTGTATAAGGACAAAGTAAAGCATAAAGTCAGAGAGTAATAGGAGAAGAAGCAGAGATGTGAATGGCTAATGTATTGTGATGTAATATTATTTGAATAGGCGAGTCTTCAAGTCTTTCCTCTAATTGGAGCAGCTTTGGGTAGTGGTCCTGATAGATACAGACATGGTGACCAGATCCTTGGTGAAAAGAAGGAAATAGCCTGTTGTTTTGATTTCACTTTTTTACACTACAGTCTGATGGTGTCCTGGTAACGGGATTGCAGTAACCCACCAGACATGCTGAGCTAGTCAGCAAGATAAGTTACGATGCTGTTTCTGATGGCTTTGTAAATGATGCAGCTGGTTTAGAAGAAGGTACAGGGTGGCAAGAAGAGCCAATCGAGTGAAATCAAGCTACAAAATGGTTAAGCACAGGTTAATTCCGTGACTTATTGTGATTCACTGTAACAAGGGTTGTGGTTGTTGCCTTAATGGGGATTCCACCCCTCTCAACCAATAACCCAATATCCTACAGTATGTGAAGCAGTATGTCTATAGAAGCATAATTTCTCACATGAAGATCCGAGAATTCATCAAAGAAGTCCTTGTCCTGCCCAAGAGGCGTGTTGATGAAATCGATGGTGGTGGCCTTAGTTGCAGAGAGAGAGCATTTGCATACCAGCAGCTCCATAGAGTTGAATGTTTCTTGCTTGCTTAGTGTACAGGACCAAGGGGACTCATGGATGACAGTGAGGCTTCCTCCCTTCATATGTGCTTGGTCCATTCAATAGAAGCTGTAGCCTGCGAAAAGAAGGGCACCTAGAATATGTGAAGATGTGGAGGTGAATCATGTTTCTGTGCTGGATAAGGAATCAGGCTTGTGATAGTTGATGAGGTATGCAATAACTTGTGTCTGGTGCATGGAGTACTGTAGAGCAAAACTTAATGAACATGAGTTGGAATGTGTGTTCTGTAGTTTGTGATTGTGTAGGGCTGTTAATTTGTATGAGGTTGGGTTTGTGTGTTGGGCAAATGCTATGTGACAGTGTTGAGTACATCTGAGTTTGATCATGGGCATTGACATTTTGCTGTGCTGAGTGAGGCACACAATTATAAACTTGCCTTGTAGGTTTCACTAGAACCGTGGTTCTGCCCCAAGGGCCTTTCATGCCCAAACAGTCAAGGTGGATGTCTGTATCTGCCCTTTGCTTGGGACCCCAAGTGATAGGCACCCTGAATATTTGATTGAAGAAGGGAGAAGGCAAGAAGTGATGTTGAAATCTGTGCAAATGGATGAGGGGAAATCCAGTGATGTAATTTTCCGTGCACATGGATAATATGTACTGCAGTGGTGTCCCTTCCTGCGCAGATGGAAAATGAAGTATTCTTACTTGCCACCTTCTTTTCAGGAAAGTATTGGTGGGAAACCTTTGATGTCACTTCCTGTGCCGATGGGTGATGGAGAAACCAGTGATGTCTCTTCCTGTGCATTTTGATAAAGAGAAATGAAGCCTGCTTCTTTGAACTCAATATTGTTGTATTCTATATTATGACATTTAACCCCTTCGACTAAGCTCTAGTGCCTGAATTGCTATTACTGAATTTTAAATAGTAAACCTGGCAGGTCGAGGTGATGACAAGTCTAGGAATGTCATGGTTTCGACATTGTAATGGTGGTTTCAAAGCAATAGTTGTCAATGTGTTGATACACAGCTATATATAAAGGTTAAAGAAAATATATTCAACCCTATGTACATAAACGGCAAATATTATGTCTCCATTTTCTTACCTGTATTTATAAACAGTGCTAGTCACGCTTCAGTAACCCCAAACACAAAGTGCACATATGACTCTTCACTCACTATAAAAAATCAGAAAGCTTCAGAAGAACCAAATTTGTGTGTGGACAAACTGTGCAAATGGTAACAAGTTGGACCGATAATGTATCTGAATTAACACCCCTAAGCCTGACGTTATCACTTATAAACATTATAGGTGCACCTTTGTATTAAACTTTGTAATGCGGTTCTTTGTTATTCTACAAAAGCGAAGTATGGGAACGACTTCAAACTCTCATTCATCCATACCACAGGCTGATCAGGTTTAGAGAAGCCTCAGTCGTTAGAACGAGGCAGGCAGGACAAGAAAAATACTTCTTCGAGTGGTTTTTGACACGTCTAATAAAGTGATGGAAACCCAGACGAGGAATATATTAACTGAAAGTGACAGGTAGGTGCAGTCTGACTTCATGGGGAAAGTGTGAATTACAGAATGTGAATAAAACTATACATTGCAGAAAAACGACAAGAACTTCACACCTATGGCTAAAAATCAACGAGGACAACAAATGACTATTGTAGGCCAGAATGCTGCACTACCTGTTAATGCTTGGTACTGCGAAAGGGTCCTTTGAAATAGGTCGCAGCAGTGTCCTGTGGAACCTAATTTCGGCATAATAATGAAGTTAAAATCCCTTTTGAAGCCATGGAAGAAGGCCATAACTTGGATGCTAAAAGGGTTTCTATTCATTCACAACTGATGGATTCACTGCTTTTGGAAAGGCTCATTATCCTTGTTACAATGCCTTTCCTTGCTGTTCAAGCCACAGGGCTGTTTCAGGAGAGGGTGCAGGGCTCTATCTGAGTGAGGGCGCTCATGACTGATTGAACATCTAAATTCTCCAAACTTAAATTCCTTACTGTATGGAACCAGAACCTCCATACGCTTCTTAGATATAAGTACTTTGCGGTGACTCTCAGGTACGCAACACTGTATTTCAAGCTGCCGGGACGGAGACCCTCCGAGAACCATAAGAAGTGGTCCAATCACAGCAAAACAAATCACAACTACGCAAAGTTGGAGTCAGCGATCCAAACATGTCCACAAGAAGTGGGGCTGCACCTCTGAACGCCGACTACTCATCCCAGATTTTGGAAGAAGGATACAGGGCCTTGATAGGTCTTCTGCTCTGCACTGTCTAAAAAGGTCTGTGATGGCTGGCCCAGAGAAGTTGCCAACTTCTATCAATTAAAAAGTACTGCAGGTTTTCTTGCAGTGTATATGAAAGCTACTGTGTCAGCACTTGCCAGGCTTGTCAGAGGTTTAACGGCTCATGGTGAAAAAAAAATAGCACATGGCCTTCCAGGTGTTTCTTCCATTTTTGCGAGGGCCATAGACATTAAAACAGCAAATGTATTCCACTGAAAGAAAACAGTTAGCCTCTGGTCTGATCTAGTAGTATATTCTAGTAGACTGACTTAGGGGCATATTTATACTCTGTTTGCCTTGGATTTGCATCATTTTCTTTACGCAAATCCGGCGCAAAGTTAACTCCATATTTATATTTTGACGCTAAACATGTCTAGTGCCAAAATATTGGAGTTAAAGTCATTTTTTGCCTCCGGAAAACTACCTTCCATCAATGAGATGCAAGGTAGGCATTCCTGGGCAGAAAGTGACTCAAAGGCCCTAGCGCCCTATTTATCCTCCCATGCAAAAATCATGCACGGGAGGAGGAGGGCCTTAAATAATGATGCTAAGCCTGCCATTATTTAACCCCTGGGTCAAGGCAGGCATTAGGGGACCTGTGGGCCTTTTGCCATGGTCAGAGACCATGGAAACAGCCCACAGGTGCCCTCTCCTGCCCCCAGGGACACTCCCACTCACCCACACCCACACCTGGAGGACACTTAAGGATGGGGGGACCCATCCCAGGTATGTCCAGCTAAGTATTTTTTTTTGTGTGAAAATTGCCATAGGAGGGCCTAGGTGGGGCCCCCCTACATGGCACTGTACCCAAGGCCATGCCCAGGGGACTAAAGTCCCCTGGGCATGGCCATTGGGCTGGGGGGCATGACTTCTGTCTTTACTTAGATGGGTGTCATGTCCATGGGGGTTGTGTGTGGAAATAATGACGCTGATCAGGTTAGAGTCATTTTTTTTACTTTAACCTGACTAGCGCCATTCTTTCACGCACAACCTCCAGTTTCCCCTACGCCTCCCCCACCAGGTTAGCGTCAATAATTTTGACACTAACTGGGCCTTACCGCTGGCTAGCGTCGCAGCTCAAATATGATGTGCGGCTGGCGTCTTGGATTGGCACTAGCCGGCGGTATACTTTTTGACACAAACCTGCACTAACGCAGGTTTGTGTCAAAAAGTATAAATCAGGGCCTTAGTTTCTAAGAAAGATGATGTACTGGCTTTTAGTTTAACATCTATAAATATATTTGCTGAAGGAGTGTAAGTGTGAGACACTGGAAAGAGCTAGGTCTTGGGCATAATGTCCCCTGGGCTCTATACCCTTAAAGTGAGCCTGGCTGTTGCATATGAAACAGAGTACATTAAAAAAAATATTGTTTGCCCTTGCAATCGAGCCCCTGGCAAAGCTCATTCACTGTGACGCCCAGCTCAGCTGGTGGTCGTGGGATGGAGGGCTGGAGGAGAGAATAGCTCTCTATGCTGACGATGTTCTGTTGTTCCTGGCTGGCCCCCCTCACCCACTTGAAGGCCCTACTGTCTCGATCTCCTTACTTTATTCAGGGAGTCACCGACCTCCATGGGGACACTTCCAAATCTCTTCTGGTTCCAATCGAAGGCAGTGCTGGTACCCATCTCTGGTGATTAGATATCCCTTTGCGACTCCATTCCTTAAAGTATCTGGGATTCCATATATTTCTGCTCCCTAACCTCACAAGGCACCTTAATTTGACTCCACTTGTGTCCAAAATGAAGAGTGACATTCAAAAGTAGTGACAGCAGCACCTGCACTTGATGGTCCGCATCGCTGTTTTCAAAATAGTAGTTCTTCCCTGCTTCCTCTATGTATTTGAACTTTTCCCACTCCTGATGTCTCCAAGTTGGTTTTGTGCTCCTAATTCCACACTCCACACATTTCTCTGGCTAGGTGGTTGATCCCAGATACTGTTTCATGCCAGTTGATGGTCCCTCTATGATGGTGGGATGGGTGATCTACGGTGTTATTACTAGGCCTCCCAACTGGTTGTGATTAACGATCAGTTGTGAAGCAGGTGGGATGATCCAGCATATCATTGGGAACTTTGCTCTTTAACCTTTGATCACATTCTGGATCAGCCATAAGGTGTTCCCATACCTCGCGCCCTACCTGACATCACTCATGTAATTTTCCTTTGTTAGTGCTCAGCATTGCGTTCATAGGTTGGAACAGTACATTGACAGGGAGGACTCTTTTGTGGAGGAGCCATTGGCTTCATCACACAGCTGGCTTAGAGGGATTCCACAAATGGGACACGATTGGTGTCGCTGTCCTTGGGGATGTCTGCACAGGGAAACACATCTTAGTTTTCCAGGAACTGCAAAGTTGCATCCCGACCCAATTCCATAAATACCTGCTGTTACACCACGCACTTCTGGCTAATATACCTCCAGACAGAGAGATACCAGAGTTTAGCCCCTTGGAGGCCAAGCTTCGGATGGGCCATGATGGTAAGGGCGTGGCCTCTCAGGTTTACCACTCACTAGTTGCGAACGCTCCACAGGACCTTGACAAACTCTGAATCCACTGGGAGGTTTGCGTTGGCAAATTTAATTAAGTGGATTGGAGGGAGACCCGGATGACCCGTGCATGTTGGCTATCTCTACTCACCTTAGATTGATCCAACTGCACTACATATATGAGACATACATTATCTCTATATGCTTGCATCAGGCTAGCAAGCCCCTCCACCCAGCCTGCTTCCGCTGCTCGAAGTCCCCGGTCGATTTTCACCTTCTTGTTTGGGCTTGCCGAGTCATCTTCATGTATTGACAGTGAGTGCACAACGAGTTCTCTGAGGTCCTGGAGAGGGATCTTGAGCTGACTCCTAGGGTGAATTTGCTGGGGATGGTTGACGAGTTAGGAGGCTCTCTGGGTGACCACACGTTCATGGGTGTTACCACATTGGTGGCTATAAGAGAAATCACTCGGTGGTGGAATTCCCTCGGTGCCCTTACCCTGGAGGTATGGAAAAGCAGGAGTGGACTGGTGCACCCAACTTGAAAAATGTGTTTACACTGCCCCTGTTTATCCACAGAAATATGACAAGATATGGGGGAGGTGGGGAGCATATCGTGGACCGAGGATGTGAAATGTTTGTAGCATGTTACAATGTGACACTGAAATGCGCACGTAAATGTACTTTACTCGGTGGTCTTAAAACTGATAAAAATTGTTATAAAAAATGGTTCTGTTATAGGGCATTTAAAGAGCAGAAATATTTTCCTATTGAAATTAACCAATAAGCACACAAACTCTAGTTTTCAAAACAGTCGGTTTAATCTAAAGGCAGCAGAAAGGGACTAGTAAAGATTTTGGGCTAAATGGAATGCACATGTGCATTCTACATGCTCATGTATCAGCTCTCGTTCTCTTCTTGTGTGCATCCGCACTAAGCAGAATTAGCAATCTCTCTTCCCCCAACATTCTTCATTCTGCATCTGCACAAGAACTGAATAGTAATTACAATAAGATGCCATTACCACACATTGTTCTTTTCCTCTTCTGGATGCCAGTCATGCACCTGGCCCATGCTATTCACCGAGATCATGCAGATCATGGCTGTCATTAGCAACTGCACGCATCACCATTAGCGTTTTGAAACTCAGCTACTGTGATAACAAAATTGTCTGAAAAAATTAAGAAGCTGTATGGATGTGTTATGTAATTTTCATTGAGACACTAAAAATGAAAGCATGTCATTTTATCAGCATTTGCACAGTGCACATTCTATCATTGTTATAGCTTTATGGTGCTTTCAGCAGTGCACAGTCACATCACATGGATTCAGGGTTGCAATCGTAGATTAGAGTCTGATTCAGCTTGCTGTGATAATGTGTCGAGGGCATTGTGTCCATACCACGTCCTTGGGGGCATATTTATACCCTGTTTGCGCCAGATTTGCGTAATTTTATTTTACGCAAATCCAGCGCAAACTTAACTCTATATTTACATTTTGGCGCTAGGCATGTCTAGCGCCAAATTATTAGAGTTAAAGTCATTTTTTGCCTGAGGAAAACTACCTTGCGTCAATGAGATGCAAGGTAGGTATTCCTGGGCAACAAATGACTCTAAGGGCCATATGTACGAACACATTTTCCCATAGACACAGAATGGATAAAACCCCTTGCTACATCTGGCCCTAAGTCCCTAGCGACTTATTTATCCTCCCATGCAAAAATCACACACGGGGAGGAGGGGTGAAAAAAATGGTGCAAAGCTTGCTTTGCATCATTTTTTAATGCATCGGTCAGGGCAGACATTAGGGGACCTGTGGGCCTATTTCCATGGTGGAACATGGAATAAGCCCACAGGTGCCCTTCCAGGCCCCAGGTACAGCCCCACCCACACCATAGGGACAGCAGAGGATGGGGGACCCCATTCTAGGTAAGTACAGGTAAGTTTTTTTTTTCAAAGTGCCATTGGGGTCCCTGAAATGGACCCCCCTACATGGCACTGGGTGCAATTGCCATGCCCAGGGGACCCTAGTTCCCTGTGCTGGCCATTGGGTGGTGGGCATGACTCCTGTCTTTTTTAAGACAGGAGTCATGTGGTATGGATGGTATTGCATCAGAAAATGACTCTATGCAGGTTAGAGTCATTTTTTTTTCTCTAACCTGCCTAATGTAATTTTTTGGTGCAAAACACCCCTCTTCCATACCGCCAGCCCCACCCGACTAACGTCATTTTGTTTTACGCTGGTCTACCTTTTGCACCGGCTTGCACCATTTTATAAATATGATGCCCGGCTGGTGCACCGAAATGGTGCAAGCCGGTGCTAAACGTTTTGGTGCAAAACTGCGTTAGTGCAGTTTTGTACCAAAAAGTATAAATGAAGGCCTTGGTCTTCTCACTTGTCAATAGACAGCTATATAATGGAACCACACTACAAAAGCAATGTAACCTTTAAAGACAGGAGTCATGAATGGGGTCATTTTAGAACTCCAAACAACTTAATAAATCACTTCTGGTTTTGTCAAAGTGCAATTCTGAGGGCATCTTTGATCAAACCTTGGTAGCTATGGCACAAGGAGCAGGCAAACCCCAGAGAAGTGTTTGTTAAGTACAATTAGTACCAATAATTTTAAAGTCAAGGAAACAATACTATACAATTTCTAAAACTAATTTAGAACATTCTTAAGGAGAAATAGAGAAATTAATTGTTGAAATTTAAAGGCACAAACCATCTAAAAAAAGTAAAGTGCCATTGAAAAAAAACAGTTCAGTGTTCCCCGGGACCAAAACACAATTTCAGACATACTGCAATAGAGCAAATATTGAGTACACCAAGCTGGTTCTCCGCTTCTTTACTTTCAAACCTGCTCTTCCCCTGCTGGGAAATTTGCTGCTAATCAGCTATTCATTCTTAGATCTTAGGAGAGGCTTCTGGGCAACAGGTCTCTAGCCAGTTCGGTCACATTCAGGGTACAGTCTTCTGTGGTCAGCTGTGCTTTCCTGGAGTCATAAGTATTTCTGCTTTTGGTTTCCCCAGAAGCAGGTAAACAGGAGGTAAACAACTTAATGCTTGGAGAACAGTTCAAGTCCCTGGATGCCAGCAAGAGTCAGGAGTCCTTCAATGAATGTTCATCTTTCAGTATGTATCAAGAGTCAGACATCTTTTTTCAGCAGACACTTTTCTTCTAGTGGGGTCTTCCCATGTCTAGGAATAATCCAAGGAGGTGGAGGTTAACATGCAATATTTATCCTGTGCTCTAGCCAGTGATTGGTGAAATTCTGCTACCAAACCTTAACTATTTTCTAGCAGGCCTCCTATCTTCGTTTGCAGTGTTTCTCTTAAGCCTTACTTGCAAATTACCCACTTGTGTCTGTTTCAACACAACAGAACCGTTCAGCCAGCAGGCAGGTCTGTTTACTGATCCTTAACCACTTCCCTGTTTAGATGAGCTCTGACACCTGACACGATCAAACTGACTCTCACCCTTACTGTGACTGGGGCCTGGCTGCCTAGAAAGGTGCTGGGAATGAAAAGGAGAAGCCTCTCCTGGCATCTTCAAGTCAAAAGAGGTAGTGATGGGGATGCCCTTTTTTCTACCAACTCTTCCTTTCAACTCCCAGATCACTAATATCTGCTACATGGTCAGCAGACAATACCCATATGCTCTTGGTAGGCTCGAAGACTGGCTATTTTACTCTGACCAGAGTTGTTAGCTCTTGTAGCCAAACATATGCATTCCATCTCTCGAGGTCTGATGAGTGGCACAACTGCTTTTAATCAAGTTCTGCTCAGAAGCAGCAAAAGGTGCATTTTTATAACATTACTTTTTTCTCTCTAGTTATCAAAATTCAGATTTCACTATTGAGAAAATTGATTATTAGTTGGTGTGGATGTTAGTCCACTAGAAGCAAATATGTCACTATTCTTGTTAAAACCAGTAAAGATTTCAGCAGTTTAAACCTGAGTGCTACCCCTGGTTGATATGGCACAGAGCAGGCAGGTTTCAATTAAGAAAATGTGTAAAGCTTTTAGACGTACCAAAACAGTTAAAATGGGGAAAACACAACAATAATGAAATTGAACCTCCAATGTGTAAAAATAGAGGATCTTTTAATGAACAAAATGACATCAAGAAGGGGGACCAGAGATATGATTTCTAAAAGTTAAATGAAAATTGTACCGAAAAGGTTGAGTGTCAACTCTGATCATCGGGTTATACACGACTGGCTAATGGGTACGTTTTCAGGACGACTGCAGTAAAGTGCACGTTGAACCAGGTTAGTCCCAGTGGAAAAGTTACCTTCTGATGTTGACAGCCTTTAGTAAAATCTGAAAGTGGGATGGTGTGAAGAGAAGGTGCTCAATGTCAAAAGATTCCAGCGTTGCAATGGAGCCTCAGCGGAACCGATGATTTGGGCAGAAAAAGTTCCAGTAGGCGAAGTTTGAATTTTCGCTCCCTGGAGTACTTCAGTGTCATTCGGGTCCTCGTCGGAAGAGGCATCAAGGGTGCTATGTGATGGAGTCGAGACAGCCTCACAGCTGACAGATTCTGAGGATGAGTAGAGAATATGATACGGCAAACTCAGGCTCACTGGCGCTGTACCCTCAATAAATCAGTTGGTAGATTGGTCTCAGTATCTTAGAGGTTCGTCATTCAAAAGGTTAGCAAAAGATTTCTGGGTTCCCAGTGTTTAGAGTTAGACAGGAGTAGTTCCAAGGGTTCCAGGACCTCAGGAACAGTACTTGGGTGTCAGGTCTCACTCCACAGAAGCTACCAGCAGAGTCCAGGGCAAGTCCTGTTTAAACTGGTAAGCTGGGGTATTCTAGAAACGTTTCCTTTTGCAGATTTAGGGGGTTATTACAACTTTGGAGGAGGTGTTAATCCGTCCCAAATGTGACGGATATACCACAAGCCGTATTACGAGTTCCATAGGATATAATGGACTCGTAATACAGCTGGTGGTATATCCGTCACTTTACCGTCACTTTTGGGATGGATTAACACCTCCTCCAAAGTTGTAATAACCCCCTTAGTGTCCCTGTAGCTTAACAGGAGATCAGCCAACTGAGAACCTTATTTAGATCTTGATAGTAACTGTTCCACCGTTGATTTTCTATCAGATTTCCTATCCACCTACTAGGCATTCTGCCCGCTCTATTTAGATGTTGGCGGGTCCATAGACTGAAGACTGCCAAAAAACTGCCACCACTGCCATGAATCACCACCCATGTTGGTGGTGCCATAGGCAAAAGCGGCTGGTGGCAAGACTCTAGCCCCTTTTACCACTGAGCCAATCATGATGTTCCTTCCCACCAACACAACTGTGGCACCTAAACATCCATCCCTGAGTTGGCGGATTGGGAGGGATAAAATGGATGAAACTCAACTTTTTCAGATTTTTCACATTTTCTGTCACTATGAACCCGGTCATAGAAGTCCTTCCATTGCTGCAAGAAAAAAATCAACCCTGTCATTGCCGGAACAGAAGGTAAGTCACTGTATTACCTGTCATCCTCAGCATTGTCGAGGTACATTAGCACAGGACTCGGGCATGTATAACAAATACTTGCAAGCAAGAGTACATTGCTGTGCAATGCCTATGTCTGTAATGTCGTTATTAAAAACATTTTTAAAAACAAGCCTCAATATGTCAGAAACACCCACCAATTTGTTGCTAACTGCCTTCATGGCAACAGGCACATTTACAAAAAGTTGTATCAATTCTAACTGGGAATATGTACATACAAGTGTGGGCAATACTTTTATCTAAACTATCATTTTATATACATAAACAGTATACCCAAAAGGAACTACAGAAATGCATAATAATGTAGCAATTGAACTACAAAATTTGACAAGTCGGTGTACACAGAATGTACAATCAATGTTAACTCTAAACTGCAAACGATGGGGCGGAGCCAAGATGGCGACCGGGAGAGACGCTTGAATCGGCGCTCCTCTCGGGTTCGCCCAAGAAGAACTTGCGGGGCGCTCCGGGGGCGCCGCTCCCGCACCTCTTGTGGCGGGACCTGTCCTGTGGGTCGTTCTCGCCCCAATGCCGGCTCCGTGATCGTTGGGCGGCCGCGCGGAGGACTCGCCGGCAAGTGAATCGCGCCGGAGTGCCGCGGCCGCCATTTTGCTGCCCGCGCCGGGCTGGACGAGGCCCTGGAGCCGGGCAGAGAGGTGGGTGCGCGGAGCTGATGCGGCCCACCTCGTGAGGGCGTGAAGCCCAACATTGGATGAGTCCCGCGCTGGGTGCCCCCCGCTAAATATTCGTTCGACCGGAGGCTTCCTCCCCTCCCCCCCCTATACCAGGTGAGGGGGGCCTCGTGAGACAGCAGCGGGGGGGGGCCGGCGCACGGGGGCCCCGGACTGATGTGGAGGAGTGAAGGAGCGTGGTGTCGTGCCTCCCCCTGCAGGGGGCCCTGTAGGAAAGCAACAGCAGGCTTGGGGGTAACCTACTACAAGTGCGGGCTGGGAAATGGCCCCTGAATACTCCGGATGTTATATGAGGCGATGAAAGTACTGAGCGAGCCCGTGAGTCATCAAAACTGTGGGCCCCACTCCTCTTCTGCGTGCCGAAGAGGGACTGGAGCTGGGTACTGATTGCTGACCTCGTGTGGTGCTGGCTGGCCTGATTGCCCGTGAACTCACTTAAAAATCCACCAGTAGGCCTGAGACCGCAAAAATTGCAGCCTGTACCGGCGTGGCCCTGAGGAGAAGAGCGCGCCTTATTCGCTATCGCGGCCTAGAGTACGAAAGCGATTGCCAGAGTTCAGGAGGCACCAGGTCGCGATAGACAAGTCAAAATGGCCGGGAGGTCTAAATCAGCAAAGAATCAGGATCGGAACGCGCAGGGTCAGGCACCTGGAGACCAGCAGCATACGCCCTCCTTGCAGTCGCTGGAGTCCACACTCATGACTCACTCCTCACAATTTGAGAAAGTGTTACAAGCAATCATGGACACCAAAACATCGTTGGAAACCAGGATAGATACGGTATCGCAAGACTTAAACATCCTCAGGGTAGATCACGGCAAACTATCTGATAAAGTGAAGTCAACGGAGGAGGCAATAAGTGCGCTGACCCCAAAGGTCGAGGAGAATCAAAAACAAATTCTCCGCCTGAATGCAGAAGTTAAGTCACTGCAGAGAAGAACAGAGGAGGTGGAGGGCAGATCCCGCCGCAACAATGTTCGGTTTCTTGGCTTTCCTGAAAAGACGCTGGATCAAAGCTCGGAGCTTCTGCTGGAACAATGGTTAATCAGGGAGGTTTTGAATGGCTCTCCATCCAAATTTTTCTCGGTGGAGAGAGCATATAGAATACCAGGACGCCCTCCGGCACCGGGCCAACCTCCGAGACCACTGATAGCCAGATTTCTGAATTTCAGGGATCGGGATACCATACTCCAACGGTTCCGCAGCAAAGGCCCATACAGCTATGAGGACTCTAGAGTGCATGCTTATCCAGACTTCACCCAGGAAGTACAAAGGCAACGTAACTCCTTTAACCAAGTCAAACAACGCCTCCGGGAGTATGACATAAAATATGCACTAATGTTCCCCGCCAAATTACGTGTAATTTTAGAGGAACGCACTCACCTGTTCACCTCACCAGAAGATGCCTGGACGTGGATGCATGCTAAAGGTGTAGCCCAGCCACGCGGGGAGGCTGGGGGGGATGCAAACTGGACAACGACGAAACAAAGGAAACGTTCCAAGAAACATACCAGGGGCCAGCCCACGGAGGAGCAGGCGGCGGAAGAGAGAGCAAGAGCCCTCAAAGAAACCCCCCTGTTAACTCAGAATTCTTTCGAGTTGCTCAGGACCCACCCGGTGGAGGGGTCGGATTCGGACTCGTTCAGCTCGGACTCTACACTAACGGAGGGTGTGAGGGGCCCGGAGATCACCCCCAGATCCGCAGACATACTTTAAATGTTCACCACCGAACTATCCCCCCGAGTGGGGACCAACCTCCAAGTCTGGAGCACAGAATCTAAAATTGCGACTTTCTCCTGAAATAGGTGGTAACATCACCTGAACTTATGTATCCTTGCTTGTTTGTTCCTGGTGATAACGCCTCTATCCGTACTAGGCGCGAGTGGTGGCTTGGTACGGGGGAGGCCTGCGGGGCCGTGCCCTTGGAGTGCCCTAAGACAACTGCGGACTGCGTCCGCAAAAGGATGCGAGCCCCTAAAATGAGCCGCATCCGGATAGTATTATTGCCCCCCGCAGATATCCAGGCGGATATATCTTTACCCACACCCACTATGGGTGTGTTGCTTGTTGCAAATTTACAGTTGGGGTTGGGATCCAGTTGGAGTGGGGAAGTGGGTAATCGTTAGTTTGTGCACTACCGGCCTGACCATAATATTAGCTATTCGCCCTGTGGTGTGGGACCCGGGCGGGGGGTGTGGTGGGGGGCCGGGGGCTGGGGGGGGCCTCCCGGGGGTAGGGGGGCAGGACATTCGTTTACCCTCAAGTGAATGATGGCCCAACCCACTGCTCATAGAGCGTACAAATATGTCATAATCACCTGGAATGTCAGGGGATTGGGGACCCCGAGTAAGAGGTCAAGGGTGCACACAAGACTTAAACGCCATTGCACGCATATTGCAATCTTACAAGAGACTCATCTGCGTGACCCAGACTTGCAGGATTTACGCGCTAAATGGGGAGGTCAGATAGTGGGTACATCCTATTCATCATTTGCGAGGGGGGTTCTCATATGGATAGCAGGGAATGTCCCCTTTACTCAAACTTCATGCAAGATAGATAAAGAGGGCAGGTATGTGGTGGTGGAGGGCAAACTAGACGGCAAACAACTGGCAATCATAGGGGTATACGCTCCTAACAGCGCACTATCTGAGTTCCTGAGTTCACTTACCCCAGCGCTATTAACGCATCCCGAATCACCTGCTATATGGGGAGGAGACTTTAACTGCACGCCAGACCCAGCATTAGACAGGTCAAATCCCCCCACACATTCAACAGCAATCAGACTCCTCGGCCGTCCACTATTGTCATGGGCCAGTAATATGGTCCTTCACGACATATGGCGTATGAAACATCCACAAATTAGGGAGTATTCTTTTTACTCAGCTCCTCATAAGGTACACACAAGGATTGATTTGTTCTGGGGCACTCAGGAGATCTGCACGGGGGTCAGCGGTACAGACTACCTAGCCAAGACATTATCAGATCACTCACCGCTCAGTATCACTTTGGATTGGGGCAGGAGGCGCCATGCTATCCCAACGTGGAGGCTACAAGTGGAAGCATTACACGACCCTGCATTCATAGATGCACTGAGGACAGCGCTAAAACAGTATTGGGAATCTAACACCGGCACCACAAATTTAAGGGCAACAGAATGGGATGCACACAAAGTGGTAATCCGTGGGCATTGTATCTCCACTACATGGGGGGTTAGGCGTACACTTCATGCAGAGGTTAGCAAACTGGAGGAAAAGCTAAGGGCATTAGAAAACGCAGTTGCTTGCAATGTAACGCCATACTCGGCTCTGAGGGAAACGCGCGCGGAACATGCAAAGGCTGATGCTACATTACGCCTACACGATCACAAACATCACATGGCTAGACTACAGGCGGAAGGCGATAGATCTGGTAGGCTGCTCGCGTGGCTGTTGCGGGAGGACCGTCGGTGCCCTCCAATAGGGTCGATAATTACAGGCGTAGGCGCAATAGCCACCACACAGGTAAATATAAATGATGCGTTCAGGGAATACTATACACAATTATACACCAAAAGTACATCATGTACCATCCAACAGCTTGAGTCCTTCCTAGCAGACTCTCCCCTGCCCCAACTAACAAACACTGACAGGGAGTCTTTAGAAGCCCCCATCACGTTGGGGGAACTCAACAAGGCCCTCGAACAATTACCTAGGAATAAAGTCCCAGGGACGGACGGACTGCCGTCAGAATATTACTCCACGTTTGCGACACACCTTAACACATATCTCCTGAAAATATTCGAGGAAGCAGAGGTCAACGGAAACCTGCCCCCCTCGATGAGAGAGGCAATGATAGTGGTCCTCCCAAAGCCTGGGCGTGACCCCACTGATATCAGATCCTACAGGCCCCTCTCACTGTTGAACCTGGACTGTAAGATATTGGGCAAAATTCTGGCTAATAGGGTAGCTCCCTACATGCATATCCTGGTACACGAGGACCAGAATGGATTCATCCCGAAACGTAGCACCTTCCTAAACATTCGGAGGCTGCTCAGCGTGATGGGTGACTCCCTCCCGACTGCACTCGAGGAAGCGGTGATATCGCTTGATATAGAAAAAGCGTTTGATACATTAGAATGGGACTTCCTGTTCGCCACCATGCAGTTATTGGCCCTTGGCCCAAAATTCATAAACTGGGTACGCATTTTATATACTGCCCCGCAGGCTAGGGTAAAGACGGGAGGAGTGGTATCAGATGCTTTCTCGATTTGCAGAGGAACAAGACAGGGTTGTCCGCTCTCCCCCCTCCTATTTGCCTTGGCAATGGAACCGCTAGCTGCACGCGTCCGGGCCAAAAAAGAAGAATGGGGGGTGTCAAGGAATGGTACTCTCCACTCCATATCATTATACGCAGATGATGCCCTGATATACGTACGCAGGGCAGAAGATGCATTGGCCCCAGTGATGTCGCTACTGTCTGAGCTCGGAAGGTTATCTGGTTTAATGGTTAACTGGGGGAAATCCTGTATATTCCCACTAGTCAGCTGGCCCCCTGTGAGGCAAGAAAATGTTCCAACGGGTCAACTAAAATGGTGTTTTCACACATTTAAATATCTAGGGATCAATGTCTACCATAAGCCTGAAGATCTAAGGGATGGAAATCTGGGGAGAGCAGTGTCTTCTGTAAAGAGCTCGTTATGCTTCTGGAATAAATTACCACTCTCACCACTGGGTAAGGTAGCTATAGCAAATATGTTGATATTACCTAGACTGTTGTATTATTTTGCGGCCCTACCAATCACTATCCCCAAAAGTTTTTTTATCGGTCTGAACTCTATTCTACTACAGCTGGTGTGGGGTGAGGGCAGAAGGCGGGTTGCACTGACCACGCTGCACCATCCGGTAGCAATGGGTGGACTGGGCGCTCCAAACTTCGAGCTCTATTCCGCGGCAGCACAGCTGCAGTGGATTTTATATTGGCTACATAGGCCTAGTTCAGCAGAAACTATATGGCTGAAGTCCCGTCTTCAAGACTCTCCAATACTGACCTGGCTGCTGGATAAGCAGAATAAAAGGACATGCACCAATCCATTGATGTTAACGGCACATTCATACTGGAAGAAGTATGTCCAAGGGGGGAGTAAAGCATTTCCTTACTCTCCACTCCTCCCACTGGAGTGGCTCCCCGGTTGGACAGACGCGGGTTCATTTTCACCCATAACTTGGCTAGAGGCGGGTATAAATGAAGTGGGAGATTGCTTCGAGGAAGGGAAATTGATGACCTTCGAAGCTATACAGGCCCTCACAGGGATTAATCGTGGGCAGTTCCTGGCATATCACGCAATATGTCATGCAATCAGGAAAACATGGGCATCAGTCGACTCAGAGCCTGATATCACAGCTACCCTGCATCACATGCTGAGGTGTGACTCCCAAGTAAAAGCAGTATCAAACCTTTACAAGCTTCTGAACAAACCCCCGGGTGACAACCTGCAGAAAGTCAGGGAGAAGTGGGACAGTGTATTGCCCAACCCGGTCTCTGAGTCAGAATGGTCAAAAGCTTTGAGCCACACACGAGAGGTATCAAGAAACCCTAGATTCAGATATACACAGTTTAATTACTTACATCAGACATACCTGGCACCGGCCAGGATCAAACGTATGTTCCCCGGGTCGGATCCAGCCTGCCCCAGATGCAAAAAACCAGCAGCACAGTTCTATCACATGGTCTGGGAGTGCCCGAGGCTGGGAGGGGGCTGGGAGAGGGTGGTTAAAACCTTAGCGGAGATCACGGGGCTCAACTTGAACATGGATCCCAGGTCCTGCTTACTTGGACTGAGGCCAAGAACGAAAAGAAATAAACACTCACACAGGTTTGTAGACTTAGCGTATGTAATCTACAAAAGACTGATAGCTATGAGCTGGAAGGCTCGTAACATGCCTGACTTAAAAGTCTGGCTTGCCCTCACGCTACGCTGGGCTCGCGCTGAGCATCAGTTGCTAATAAACTTAGCCCGTAGGGGTCTGGGTCGGATGGGAGAGGAGGCCTGGGGTGTATTAGTCTCCAGGTTGGAAGCTAAAAATGACGAAAGACCCCCCTGAATTATAGTCAGCTGTGCCCACTTAGCGGGCTGAGGGCCTAGCCCTCTGCAGAAAGATAACAATACACTTGGAGGCACACACACATCTTGCATTAATACCTCACCAACACTGATGACCTGACGGCTCCCCCCCCCCCCCCCCCCCAACACAAGCATGCCAAGGCACCAATAGTTCTGCACACTTGACCAATGGACATTAGCGCAGAGCTCTGCATCATGGGATCCTCCCGCCTTGTCCTCTTCCCCCCCCCTCCCCCCTTCCCTCCTACGCTGGGCTCCTTCGCCCCCCCCCCCTGCTCCCGTGTGGGGGGTGTCGGGGGCTCTGATCACCGGGGGCGATAGATCCACGCTGCACCTGTACGCCTCGCCTTACGTGGCGTTGGATTGACAGTGTCGGGCAGGTTTAGCGGGCCGGGAAGTGCACACAAGTTCTTAGTAGTTTAGTTTATAGATAGATACTAATAGGGGAAAGCCGGATGACACACCGCAAATTGATGTTGAACTGTAACAATGACTTTATTTGCAAGGAAATGTATGGCTTTTTGTTTTGAAAAACGAATAAAAACATGTTTTAAAAAAAAAAAAAAAAAAAAAAAAAACTCTAAACTGCAAACATATTAGTAATATATGAAGCTCCCACGTCCCCTTGGTTTGTGCAATGTAAGACAAATGACAGATGTCGTTTAACTTTAGAGTGCCAGGTTCCCTGTGTAATGCATATGTGTATATTATAGATACATTGGCCCTCATTACCACCTTGGCGGTCGGTGATAAAGTGGCGGTAATACCGTCAACAGGCTGGCAGTATCTATTGCCAAATTATGACCATGGCAGAAAGATCTCCGAAAGACAGCCAATGTACCACAGCGACAGCTAGGGTGGAAACAACAGGTACCATGGCGGTTGCCGCCTACAGCCAGGCAGAAGTCAAAGTTCCGCCCACCAATATTATGACTACACAATCCGACACCTTTCCTGGGGCGGTACCAACGACATCAAAAGCCTGGCAGAAACACTACAGAGAAGTGAAAGGACTCACCATTGGAGACACAGGGAAGAACCATGCCGCCATGGAACCAGAACTGCAAGTGTTCCCGATGATATTCTACGTTCTGCTCCACCACGAACACCAACGCCGGCGAAGACGATGACGGTAAGTACAGCTGCCTAGCACACAAGGGAGAGGTGGAGGATAATGAGAGTGACAAACACACACAACACACACCATTCACACACACACCATACACACAACCAGATGCCCAACAAAAACAATTTGACCATGAAAATCTGCAGAATAATGCAAGGACAACAAGAATTTACTAAAGTGATTGTAATAGGATCAACACAGTATAAATAATAATTTTGTCACTGCAACAGATATGTACAAAAGTACAAAAAAGGGACACAGCCTAGTCCTCAGTTCATGTGGGCCAAATGGCCACAGGGCAAAATCCAAGGCCCCACTTGTTACCTGCATCAATATGAGAGAACACTGCAGGGGCATTAGTTGGCAAATAGGCAGGCACCTCAGGGGGAGGGGAGGGGCAGCTCAGCCGGATGCGGAAACAAGGCCACTGGTTCTGGAGGGGACAACATGCCCTGTGCTTGGTCCAGGGGAGTGATAGGCCACAGTCTCTCAGGTGGGTGTCTTCCCCACTGGTTCTGAAGGGGGCAACATGCCCTGTGCTTGGTCCTGGGGAGTGATAGGCCACAGTCTCTCGAGTGGGTAACTTGCCCACTGGTTCTGGAGGGGGCAACATGCCCTCTGCTTGGTCCTGGGGAGTGATAAGCCACAGTCTCTCAGGTGGGTGTCTTCCCCACTGGTTCTGGAGGGGGCAACATGCCATGTCCTTGGTCCTGGGGAGTGCTAGGCCACAGTCTCTCGAGTGGGTGTCTTCCCCACTGGTTCTGGAGGGGACAACATGCCCTGTGCTTGGTCCTAGGGAGTGATAGGCCACAGTCTCTCGAGTGGGTGACTTGCCCACTGGTTCTGGAGGGGGCAACATGCCCTCTGCTTGGTCCTGGGGAGTGATAAGCCACAGTCTCTCAGGTGGGTGACTTGCCCACTGGTTCTGGAGGGGGCAACATGCCCTGTGCTTGGTCCTGGGGAGTGATAGGCCACAATTTTTCATGTGGGTGTCTTCCCAACTGGTTCTGGAGGGGACAACATGCCCTGTGCTTGGTCCTAGGGAGTGATAGGCCACAGTCTCTCGAGTGGGAGACTTGCCCACTGGTTCTGTAGGGGGCAATATGCCCTCTGCTTGGTCCTGGGGAGTGATAAGCCACAGTCTCTCAGGTGGGTGACTTGCCCACTGGTTCTGGAGGGGGCAACATGCCCTGTGCTTGGTCCTGGGGAGTGATAGGCCACAGTTTTTCATGTGGATGTCTTCCCCACTGTTTTTGGAGGGGGCAACATGCCCTGTGCTTGGTCTTGGGGAGTGATAGGCCACAGTCTCTCAAGTGGGTGTCTTTCCCCCTGGTTCTGGAGGGGACAACGTGCCCTGTGCTTGGTCCTGGGGAGTGATAGGCCACAGTCTCTCAGGTGGGTGTCTTCCCCACTGGTTCTGGAGGGGGCAACATGCCCTGTGCTTGGTCCTGGGGAGTGATAGGCCACAGTCTCTCGAGTGGGTGACTTGCCCACTGGTTCTGGAGGGGGCAACATGCCCTCTGCTTGGTCCTGGGGAGTGATAAGCCACAGTCTCTCAGGTGGGTGACTTGCCCACTGGTTCTGGAGGGGGCAACATGCCCTGTGCTTGGTCCTGGGGAGTGATAGGCCACAGTTTTTCATGTGGGTGTCTTCCCCACTGTTTTTGGAGGGGGCAACATGCCCTGTGCTTGGTCTTGGGGAGTGATAGGCCACAGTCTCTCAAGTGGGTGTCTTTCCCCCTGGTTCTGGAGGGGACAACGTGCCCTGTGCTTGGTCCTGGGGAGTGATAGGCCACAGTCTCTCAGGTGGGTGTCTTCCCCACTGGTTCTGGAGGGGGCAACATGCCCTGTGCTTGGTCCTGGGGAGTGATAGGCCACAGTCTCTCGAGTGGGTGACTTGCCCACTGGTTCTGGAGGGGGCAACATGCCCTCTGCTTGGTCCTGGGGAGTGATAAGCCACAGTCTCTCAGGTGGGTGTCTTCCCCACTGGTTCTGGAGGGGGCAACATGCCCTGTGCTTGGTCTTGGGGAGTGATAGGCCACAGTCTCTTGAGTGGGTGTCTTCCCTACTGGTTCTGGAGGGGACAGGCCGCACAGCCGCCCATGGAGTCAGGATCACATTGCATCCGCCGGCGGTGACGGCTGCACTGTGGGGGTGGTGTTGGTAGTGGGAGGCTCCTGCACAGCCCCTGCACCCTCCAATGGCTGCACCGTAGTGGTGGTGGTAGTGGGAGGCTCCAGCACAGCCCCTCTAACCTCCGATGGCTGCACTGTGGTGGTGGTAGTGGGAGGCTCCTGCACAGCCCCTGCACCCTCCGACGGCTGCACTGTGGTGGTGGGAGTGGGAGGCTACTGCACAGCCCCTGCACCCTCCAATAGCTGCACTGTGGTGGTGGTTGTGGTGGTAGTGGGAAACTCCTGCACAGCCCCTGCAACCTCCGATGGCTGCACAACCACGGTTGGTGGTGAGTGCTTTGTGACAGCTGCTGGTGCAGGCTCTTTCCCCTTCTTGCCTGCTAGTGCAGGCTCCTTCCCCTTTCAGCTGGCTGGTGCAGGCTCCTTCCCCTTATTGCCTGCTGGTGCAGGCTCCTTCCCCTTTCAGTTGGCTGGTGCAGACTCCTTCCTCTTCAGTATTTGTGGCCTGGAACCCTTTCCACCATGATTAGGTGCGGATGGAGCTCGGCCCGTGGACTGTGTGGCTGAGGTGCTTGACTGGGTTTTTGGTACCCTTGTCATATGTGCAGGACGGGGGGAGGGGTAGGGAAGAGGTCAATGGTGGAAAGGAAAAGCTTTTTAGGGACATTGGAGCGGGAAGAGGGAGAAGTAATGGGAGTGGTGGATGAGGGTGTGGTTGTTGGAGGTGTCTGTCAGCTGGATTTGGGTGCAGGCGCATGGGCTGCATGCTGTTGTGAGGTGGATGCCTGTTGGGTGTCTGAGTGCTTGCGTTTGTGTACTTTAGGAAGGGGGACAGACAGTGGGAGAGAACACAGGGGACGTGTGCATGGATGTTGTGGAGGTGTCTGCCAGTGAGGTGTGTGTTCTGCTTGGTGTGGTGATGATGCTGGTAGTGGATGCTGGTGTAGTTCATGCAGGTGTAAGTGTGAACATAACTGGGTGAGAGGTTGAGAAGGAGGAAGAGGGGGAGACAGTGGAAATAGTGGATGTTGTTGTGTCTGCAACTGGATGGTTTTTGTGTGAGTTCCTGTGGGATGAAGTGTGGTGCTTGTGTTTGCCTGTGACACTCTTGGGTGTTGTCTTGTGTCCATACTCGTCTGGCTGTGTGCTTGGGATGGGTTAGGGTTGAGGAGAATGGGACTGGGAAGTGGAAGTTGGAGGGGGGACGGTAGAAACAAGATCAATGGCTGCCATCAGAGAGGGGGCCAAAGCCTAAATCGATCTCTGTTGGGACGCCAATCCACGTGAATGCCTCCAGGAATGCATTAGATTGTTGCATCTAGGCTGCCAGCCCCTGGATGACATTCACAATGGTTAACTGCCATACAGAGATGGATCTCAGGAGGTCAGTAGCCTCCTTACTCAGGGCAGCAGGGCTCACTGGGGCAGGGCCTGAGGTGCCTGGGGTGAAGGACATACCCACCCTCCTGGGTGAGCGGGCATGGGCAACTCACTGAGGGGCTGCTGGGAGGGTGGTGCTGGTACCGAGGGTGGTGGCTTTAGCTGGGATGGTCTCAGAAGTGTCCGCCAGCACCAGGGAGCTTTCATCGGAGGAGGTATCAGAGTCTGTATTGTCCCCTCCAGTCTCCTCTGTGGTGCTCCCCTCGCCCTCTGTCCCACTGGCTCCCTCAGTGTCAGTGGACTCTGCCTCCTGGGTTCTGTGGGATGCAGCTTCCTCCGTCACCTGTGCCTCTGCTCCTCTGCCAGATGGTGCTAAAGCACGTAAGGACAGGATGACAAAACAAGAAAGGGAGGGAGAGACACAAAGGATACACTGGGTCAATGACTGCACCAACACCGTTGGCGTATACAGCACACTCACACACAGGGGACAGGCCTACACACTATGCATTGCACCACCATTGATGTTGCTAGCCACCAAGGCATGAGGAGTGGCACACACTGCCAACTGCAGCACACCGGGGACTCACGCAGCCCTGGCCAGTTGTGGATGCTATCAAGCTAGGTAGAAAATATTATCCCTTCAGACACCTAGCCACCAGAGGATCTACGGTGCTATGTCTGGCCTGGCCTAGGGCACACAAGGACACACAACCACCTCCCAGATACCACCCCAACATGCGTAAGTTGTGATGATAGCCACTGTACTCACCCCCTAGTGGCTGCTGTGATGCCCTTAAGCGCCCATCCAGCCCAGGATACGCCACCGGCAATATGCGGGCAATCAGGGGGGTCAGGGTTCGATGGGCAACCCTTCCTCGCTGGAAGGCCATCCCCAGCTGGGCCTCCGCCATCTTCTGTGCCCAGCATCTCTGGTCCTCCCACCGTTTGTGACAGTGGGTGCTCCGCCTGCCATAGGCCCCGGGGTCTGTACCTCCTTGGCGATGGCACGCCATATACCCTTCTTTTGATGGGCGCTGACCTGCAGAGGCAATGCACCCAGGATAACACCAGTAGACAAACAGTCCAGCAATTTACACACATGGCCCACCATACCCATTTATAGCACTATTGGAACACACATAGCCCAGCACTCAATGTGTACCCAGCAAGGAGGACATCCCTCCTCCCTTACATGGAGCCGTCACACACACCTCCATAGATGCATGCCACATGCATCGTGCCCACAGTGTACTCACCTGTTGGTCTGGAGGCCCATACAGCAGTCCGTACTGGGGTAGGAGCCCATCCTCCAGTCGCTCCAACTCCTCCGAAGTGAAGGATGGGGCCCTTTCCCCGGTCACATGGGCCATGGTAGGTTCCGGACACAGGTCACAGCAGCACATGCAGTGTAGGTACTCTCCTATGGAAGGTCAGGTAGCAAGTGAGGAATCAGATATAAAATGGCGGTCACGTCCACAGCAGTGCATACCATCACTGCCGGCGTAGATTACCGTTGGTCACTGTACCCCATAGGGCCCAATATTAACCAATGAGGAATTGCACTGCGGTTCCCGACCGCCTCCCGCAACAGCGCACAACGTCAGCTGAATTACCTCACTTCCACCTGTCCCTCCACACAGGACAGGTGGACGCTATTTCAGAGGGGGGGGCAGCCCTATGGAATAATGCTGCGTCACAGGAGAAATAGGCACATACTAGACAAATCACACTGACCCATAACATGCTTACAGAATGCAAACTACTGTTGTGTCACCATTGTTCAGTTTGTGACAGGCTCCTTTTGTCCCATAGATTCCTACCACTGTGGATGTAGGAGATGGAGACATACCCCTGTGTACAGACCCCTGGTGGACTTAGCTACACTGGAGGACAGGCACATTATCCTCACCTATAGACTGGGCAGGGCCACAATCACAGAGCTGTTTGGTCAATTGGAACCTGACCTGATATCTGCTATCCGTCATCACACTGGGATTCCCCCTCTTGTGAAAGTGCTATCTGTACTCCATTTTGGGGCAACTGGTTATTTCCAAGTGACAGTGGGCTTGGCAGCAGGAATGTCCCAGCCAATGTTCTCAGTAGTGCTGAAAAGAGTTTTGTCTGCCCTGATAAAACACATGTGCAGCTACATTGCTTTCCCCAGGTTGAAGATTTGGCCAGAGTGAAGGCCGAGTTTTATGCAATGGGACATATCCCCAATATAAGTGGGGTGATTGATGGAACAAATATTGCATTTATCCCCCGCCAGAATGAACAGGTGTTCAGGAATCGTAAGAGTTTCCACTCCATGAATGTGCAGTGGTGTGCCTGGCAGACCAGTACATCTCCCACATCAATTCTAAGTATCCTGGGTCGGTGCATGATGTCTTTGCCCTGAGGAATAGCAGCATTCCAAATGTCATTGCCCAACTACAGAGGCACAGGGTGTGGCTAATAGATGAGCCCTGGTTCCCACCCAGTACATGTTGGTGTATGGGTATGGTTTCGGCTATATAGATTGGTTTGTCACTAAATGTTGTCCCTCAATATTTGCAGGTGACTCTGGTTACCCAAACCTTTCATGGCTGCTGAACCCTGTGATGAATGTCAGAACAAGGGCAGGAGAAAGTTATAATGAGGCACATGGGTGAACCAGAAGGATAATAGAGAGAACCTTTGGCCTCCTGAAAGCCAGGTTCCGGGGCCTCCATCTACCAGGTGAATCCCTGTGCTACTCACCCAAGAAGGTCTGCCAGATAGAAGTGGCATGCTGCATGTTGCATAACCTGGCCCTCAGGCGCCATGTACCCTTTCTGGCGGAGGAGGAGACTGGAGATGCCCCTGTGGCAAGACTAGACCCTGTGGACAGTGAAGATGAGGAGGCAGAGGATGAGGATGAGGACAACAGAACATCTGTGATCTGTCAATACTTCCAATGACACACAGGTAAGGCAGTGTAACTTTACATTTCATTGACTTTGGTTGTTATCTGTGAGGCAATGGCATGCTAGTATTTCCCACTTCTATGCCCACTTACTGTTCCCTCTGGCTATTCATTTTGCAGATGTTGGTGATTTGACACATACTCCTGGTGTGATCACTACAGCCAGCTACAGGTCATTAATCTATGCTCATTCAATGTACAGTTCATTTGCAATGGTTGTACCTGTTTCAAAAAATATGTATTTGATGTACATGACATACTCAAAATCGATTTATATCAAAGGGTGTTTTATTGAAGTGCTAACATTTAGGGGGAAAGTGCAATGGGATGGGGTGATGATGGAGGAAAGTCAAGGGTATTGTTCCAGTCTGTTCGTAGCACAGGTGCATAGTCCAAGGGGACATAGGAAGGGGAGCAATGACAGTTCAAGATGAACAAGGTGACTGAGTGGGACACAAGGGGGACAATCAGGAGAGTATAATTTTCTGGTGGGGTCTTGGCATGTTTCTCTGGCTTCTGTCTGGATCACAGGGAATGTTTGCAAGGGGGTTCACCTTGTGCAGGGGTAGGGGTGCTGGTGGCCTGTGGGTCCTGTGACGGGGCCTCCTGGCCACTAGCGGCAGCAGAAGTGGAAGGCTGTTCAGATGACTGACTAGTGGCAGGGGTCCGCTGGTGTGAGACTGCCTCCCTCACGATGTTGGCCATGTCTGCCAGCACCCCTGCTATGGAGATCAGGGTGTTGTTGATTGTTTGCAATACCTTCCTGAATCCCCTGGTACTGTCCCTCCTACAGCTGCCTGTTCTTCTGCATGTTGTCCAGGATCTGGCACAACGTGTCCTGGGAGTGTTGATAGGCTCCCAGGATCTCGGAGAGTTCCTCCTGGAGAGTCAGTTCCCTGGGCCTTCCCACCCCCTGGCGCACAGCAGTCCCTGGTGGCCTGTCCCTCTGTCCCCTGAACGGTGTGCCCACTGCCACTGACCCCAGGTCCCTGATCGTCTTGGGGACGAGGTGTTGCCTGGGGTCCCTGTAGAGGTGAACACACTGCTGATTGGCGTGTCCTGGGGTGAGAGGTGTGGGTACCTTGGGTGGGTGTTGTGGTGGTGTTTCCTGATGGGGAGTCTCTGTGGTGGTGTGTGACTGGGCTTGGGTAACCGGCTGTCCAGTGGTCTCTGATGGACCAGCTAGATCGTCCAGATCCTGAAGACCAGAGTTGCTGTCATCACTGTGGGCTTCTTCTGTTGGGGGACTGGATAGTGCTGGCACCTCCTCTCCGCTGACATTGGCTGGGGTACCTGTGGGGATGTAAATGATGCATTATGGTTAATGTGTATGACATATTGTACATCCCTGGCTTCCCCTTTATGGTTGTTGTTGCCCTGCCAGCTTTTACTTGTGCATGTTGGTGTATGGTGGGATTGTTAGTTCCCTATGCTGTGCATGCGTTAGTGAAGGGTGTCCATGCAGGGCGGTGATGGGTGTCCATGCACTAGTACAGCATGCAGGGATTGGCATTGGGATTTGTGAAATCTGATGGTGGAGTGTGTGGGATGTAGTGGAGTGAGGGGAGTGAGGGTATGTGATGGCATGCAGGTAGAGGGGTGATAATAGTAGAGAGTTGACTTACCAGAGTCCAGTCCTCCTCTGACTCCAGCCAGGCCCTCAGGATGCAGTATTGCCAAGACTTGCTCCTCCCATGCCTTGAGTTGTGAGGGAGGAGGTGGGGGTCCACCACCAGTCCTCTGGATCGTAGGCTGGTGTCTTGCTGCAATAGAACGTACCTTCCCCCGTAGGTCGTTCCACCTCTTCCTGATGTCGTCCCTTGTTCTGGAGTGTTGTCCCACAGCATTGACCCTGTCCACGATTCTCCGCCATAGCTCCATCTTCCTAACTATAGATATTTGCTGCACTTGTGCTCCAAACAGCTGTGGCTCTATCCTGACAATTTCCTCCACCATGACCCTTAACTTCTCCTCTGTGAAACGGGGGTGCCTTTGTGGTGCCATGGGTGTTATGTGAGGTCTGTTGGTGAGGGTGTGTTGGGTGATGTGTTGGGGTTTGTGATGTGGAGTGCGTGAGGGATGTATGGGTGTGAGTGGTGTGTGGCTCTACTTGGCTAGGTGGTTTTGGTTTCTGCCTCGTGCCAATGAATTGTAATCATAAAGGGTTGTGGGTAATGTGGGTTGTGTTTTATAGTGGTGTGGGTGTGTATGGGTGTCAGGTGTGTGTTGTTTGAGTTGTCCAATGTGGTGCTATTTTGTCTGTGGGTGTCCATTGTGAGCGCGGCGGTATGTACCTCCAATGGTTTACCACTGTTGAATGTCTGCTGTGGTGATTCATGGGTCATAATGTGGTGGGTGTTGTTCTGTTGGCGTAACGGTGTGGGTTTTGATACCACCACTTTCTCACTGACCTTTGGTCTGGCTGATTTGTATCTGTGGCTGAATTCTATCGTATTGCTGTGTGTGTGTGTCATAATATGGAGAATGGATATCCGCGGCATTAAGTTGGGGGCCGTCAGCGTAGTGGTAAGCAGGAGTTACCGCCAATGTCATAATGAGGGCCATTATGTTAAAATATACACACATGTATTTTCCATGTCATAAAAACAGAAACAAATACAATTTTGGTGTAAGTGTTCAGTAACGAGAGGAATGCGTGTATCAAAATTAACATGTCCATCATAAATGTACAACGCTAATGTATGCATTCCAAAGATATCTAAAAATTAAAACCTGTGTTCGTGACTGTTACAAATGAGGGTAGGAGCATCACACACATATTAGCAGAAATAACATCATCAGCAAACAATTAGTAGCAATCAAAAAATAAGGCCAAGACAAAGGTATTCAAAATTAAATGAATTTTAATATCAGCATGAGATACTTCTCTCATTTTATCTCATTTATTATTAATAAGAAATATCTCAATTGTCCACAATTGGAAGCGCGGATTTTAGGCCCTGAACTTTCCTCCTAATTTCACTGCCAGGTACAACCTCCTCAAGAAGGGGCATCTATTGGGGAGAGAACAATCACCTTGCTGACGTTACTTTGGGGGGGTGTCCTTGTGTTTTGGGAGGGGTGGGTTTGGATTTGGGAGGAGTGGGTTTTTGTTTGGAAGGGGTGGGTTAGAATGTGGAAGGGATGGGTTAGAGTGTGGAAGGGGTGGAAAAACATTTGGGAGTAGTGGATATACATCTGTGAGGGGTGGTTTGGGATGTGGAAGCTGTGGGTTGGGGTGAGGAAGGGTTGGAAAGATGTTTGGGAGAGGTGGTTTGGCATGTGGAAGGGGTCAGGGCCAGGGCAAAAAGAAAGACTTCCTTGGGAAAATTGGTACGGTGGTCAGCAGGGAGTTTGGGTTGGGAGGTAGAGGAAGTGGTAGAATCTTATATGTATGTGTCTGTTGATGATGCCGGTGCCTCGGTGTCTGGTGTATGTGGTGTACTTGTTGGTTTGTGTCTCTTAATGGGTGTCTGTTGCATTGATCAGTGTGGGCATTTGCATACAATGTGTTTAACATGCAATATATGTGTGTGTCTGGATGATTGTGCTGTGCAGGCTGTGTGTCGTTGTGATGCCTGTGGATGTGCTGGTGTACATGTGTGTGGTGGTGGTTGTGTATATTTGTGTTGTGGTGGGTGTTGTGTCTGCAGGTATGGTGGTGGTGGATGTGGATGTTTGTGTTGTCATAGGTGTCTGCAGTTGTGGGGATGGTAGGTGTGGATGTTTGTGTTGTGGTGGGAGTTGTATCTGCAGGTGTGGTGGTGGGTGTGGATGTTTGTGTCCTTGTGGGTATGGTGTCTGTGGGTATGCTTGCGGTGGTGGGGACTTGGGGGCATACTAGCACCTTAGCGCCCCCCTACCGCCACCATGTGTGCACTGTATTTACAATACGGAGCACCATGGCTCAGGGATAGGGGACAATAGCGTCATTTGTCATGACACTATTGATGTACTCAGCAGGAGTAGCACCAAAATATTGGCTCTACTCCTACAGAGTACATAAGGGCCCATTCTAAAGAATAAAAGCCCCATGTTTACGCCTTCTCTTGAGAAGATGCACCACTTTCTTATAAATATGCCCCAATTTGTGCTGCTTAACTTGCGCTAACCACAAGTGTATGTCAAGCCATAGCATACTGTCTCCCTTTAAGTTGGCTAGATCTTCAATTTGTATTCAGTGTAGGAAGCTGTTGATGTGTCTCCTCATAGTTGAAAGAACGTTTATTAGCACACCAATGAGCGGTGGTTCTGACATTGCACCAAATACTGTCAAAGTGTCCTGAAATGGTCACGTGACCTTCAATTTGGTTACTGCCATGATGGGGACTATTGGTGTTATTGATGTAGGATTCCTATTCCTATTGTGAGGGCGGGATGTCTGGTGCCTGCAGAGGCGATGAGTCAATAATAATGTGCCTATTTAATTTGATTTCATGAAAGATTCCCTTTCTTTTTTGGTGTCAAGGTGCTGAATTGACAACTTCTAAATGCCACAGACTGTTTGTCTTTTGCAGGGTTTGTGAAAAGCATATTTGGTTGTGTCATAAACTTGTTACATAGAAATGTATGACACCAATACATTCAGATTTCATTGTTTCTTTGTCCATCTTTTTTGACAGGGAAAACACATTACCAAGTTAGTATCTCTTATTGGGTTTAGTTTCATGTTGTTTGACAGATTTAAAAAATGATGGTGTACAGAAGACATAGAAAAGGAATTACCAAAATAAATATAACACCAATCGTTGACTGTTTTATGTGTATTTCCTTTGAACAAATAGATTAGACAATAACTTTGAAACCATAATAAAAAAGAACAAGTATAAAAAACAATATTCCATCATGGTGGATGAAACTATATTTTTTTAAGCACAAATTGCTGGGCGTCCAATGTACAAAATACATCTCTCTTCAAAAAATGTAAATGTGTCATTGAAATAGTCCACAGAACGAATGGTAGGCACACACTAGAGAAAACTAGGTGTGGCCTCTCCTGGAGGTGGTGATAGAGCTTTTGCTATCCTCTTCTGGTGGTCTGGATGAATGTCTCCTGCTAGGGGGGGGGTAAGCATATGTGCAGGGACTGGAATGGGTGGATCAGTTTCCAGCTTTGGCAGGGCCACCCTGTCTGTGGCTGCTGAAGGTGTATTTTTTCCTGATGTAGAAACCCTGCACATGTGATGGTAAATGTCAAATATCACCCCAGTTATATAGCACAAATTGGAGTTGTGATTCAGCAGCACCTGAATGTGCTCCCTTTGCATCTGCGTAAGGTCCAAGATGTCTGTTAGGATCTGGCCCATTACGTCTTGGACTGTTATTTTGCTCCCAATACTCCGTCAATGGTGATAATGATGTCACAGTGGCCTCACTTTCATGGCCGACTGATTCCACAACTCCTACTCCCACTACCCTGTGCTATTGAGGCAGTGTGGCCCATTCTAATGGGTCCTGGCACAACTGGAGGTGGCTCGGACTGGGATGGCACAAGATGGGAATTGTGTTCCTCTGGATACAGGAAGTAGAGGTGTCCAAAGGCTGAGTTGTTGTAGCAGGGTGGGAGGCATAGGTGTGGACCGAGTGTGACTCACTGGTGCTTTCTACCCAGGCAGACCAGATGTACCAGGTATCCCCTCTTCATCCAGACTTTCAGAAATGGTGTCCTCACTAAAGGCTTGATCCTGGCCTAGACCTACACCTTCGTGTGCATATGGATGGAGTTTGGAACCTGTTTTCTTTTAAGTAAAACAACCTACTTTGAGATACAGTAAAGGACTGGGCAACTGCAAGGGTTGATCTGTGGAAAGTAACATACAATCTGATAATACATATTGGTCATTGGTCATTGTTAAATAGATTGTAACCACCATGATGCTACTGATTTGGAAAACATAAAGGGGGTTATTCTAACTTTGGAGGAGTGTTAATCCGTCCCAAAAGTGACGGTAAAGTGACGGATATACCACCAGCCGTATTACGAGTTTCATAGGATATAATGGACTCGTAATACGGCTGGTGGTAAATCCGTCACTTTTCCGTCACTTTTGGGACGGATAAACACCACCTCCAAAGTTAGAATAACCCCCAAAGTATGTAAGGTATTTTGGAAATCAAAGTTTCAATATATATCATTTGATCGGTGTCTAGAAACATTCTGAGCAGCTACGTTAATGGCAAGGACTCCATTGTGACATACATAGGTGTACCTTATCAGGGATTCCTGTCAAGCCTTCAGGATGTAGAATCTGCAAGACCTTTTCTTCCCAGGAAAAGAGTTGTAATGGGAGGCTAAGAGAACCACCACCAGTCCTCGGGGCTCACAGATGATGCTCGGAGGCTAGAGAATGGACTATCCCCGCAGTTCATTCCAACTCTTCCTAATTTCCTCCTGTGTGCACAGATTGTTAGCTACAGCATTCACTCTGTCGACTATTCTGTCCCACATTTGCCTTTCCTGAGATATGGTAGTGTTTTATACTTGTCTTCCAAACATTTGTGGCTCTACTCTAATTATTTCATACACCATGACTGTCAATTCTCCCTCTATAAAATATGGATTTTCCGTTCCTGCCATGTGATCAGAAAAAAGATATACTCATTTTCCTAGACTGATTTGAAAAATAATGAAAAAACTAAAAAGTGAAAAGGCAAAGGAAGAATAGGAAAACAAAATGTAACCTGGCTGTTCAGTGGCAAGGTCGCCCTCAAAATGGTGGTCAGCAGTGGAATGGCAAAAGATCATGGTCTGAAATGGAGTGTGTTTTATGCTGTATTTTGCAGGTGTTCACAATTCTCCAAAATACATCAGATGTGGGCTGCTCACATCCATCCAATAGCCACAGCCATAACCCAATGCTGAATTGGTCCCACAACAGACACCTGCCTTCATGGGGTTGCCGTTGGTACACCGCCAGCTCGACTGTGTTATCTAAATAGGTAGAGTGCTATTCACCAGTTATTCACCAGCATTGGAGTCTGCCACATCATCTGCAGGATGCAGCTTGCATGACAGAGTACAGTCAATCGACGCAGACGGCAGTTGAACAGCCATAAATCTAATGACAGCGGTCAGAACACTGTCAGATTGACGGAGTACTTCAGACCACCACCGCGGCGGATTGCAGGTAATGCCATTAATAAGACCCTCTGCCTTGGAGCCCACTTCTTTGTTCTGGGTACAAGTAAGAGCAGGTTCACCCTTATGGTTCTCCTCATGTCTCAGTGGCAGGTGTAGTCCTTCTACTGTCTTTCACAGGCCCAGTAGTATTCTGAAGAAGGTAACCAATAGGTGCAACATTTATGCCTGACACTAGCATGTGGGTGGTGGTGACTCCTGACCCACTCAACCAGAAGAGAATAAGTTCTCAGGGCTACCCTTACACACATTGCAGCAGTTACGGTTTACCTGGAAGCCAACAATACCACATTACCGTTCTCTACCCAAAGAAACATGGCAGAACCTTTAATCTCTTGTGCATAGCTCCCTGTACACACCCAGAGGTCTGCCGAGCAAAGTGAGCAAACCCTCTCTCAATTCACTCTAAACTATTTCAGGTGCAGCTCCTCTTCCGCTGGGTTTGGAGCCACTCTTACTAGAAAGACAAAAGAGAGGCAGGCACAGGTGTGAGCCACATCAGTCAGTAAGAGGGTAGGCACCCTTCGAGGATATGCAAGTAGCAGGGCACAGCCCCCGAGGCCATCCTGTGAAGAAAAGGTCAACCTTTCCCCACAACCAATGCCCATTGTTCCTCTGTCCAGGAATTAATTCACACCACACCATAGGGGCACCACCCACAATCAGGTATTAGTTGAATACCTAACAGAAAGGCTTTTAGTGCTTTTAAATAAGAGAAATTATGATACTGCAATTGTACCTTTCCTGTAATAGTTAATCAAAATTTGACTTTACTACATGGATTTTATTTAACTATTAAAATGAGTCCTTGAAATATTTTCCTAGCTATGACCAATCTGAAATTAGCTTTATTATATAGAATAAAGTAATTCAGTGCTTTTTATGAAACAGCCAGCCTTGCTACAGTGAAAATAGGATTTAGGGCATTTTTACTGTAAGGACATGCGTAACCTTGGATTTCTACATGTCCTTTTAATTACCATGCACTATGCCTTGGGGCATGTTAGGTCTACTTTAGGTGTAACAAATCATTTTTGAAAAGGGAAGGTTTAGTCGAAATTGCAGTTTAAAAACAGCATAGCCAGGCTACAGTTCAAGCCTGGAGCCATATTTTAAACTGACACTGTAGTGGTGACACAAGAGATGCTGCAGTACACTGGTGACATTTAGGGGCATATTTATACTCCGTTTGCGCCGGAATTGCATCGTTTTTTTTTACGCAATTTCGACGCAAAACTAACTCCATATTTATACTTTGGCGTTAGACGCGTCTAGCGCCAAAGTCCATGGAGTTTGCATCATTTTTTAGCGTGGACACCTACTTTGCGTTAATTATATGCAAGGTAGGCGTTCCCGTTGAAAAAATTGACTCCGAGGCATGTGCGTCGGATTTATACTCCCGGGCAAAATTCACGCCCGGGAGTGGGTGGGTCAATAAAAATGACGTACGGCCGCTTTTGCGCAGTTTTTTAGCGCCTGCAAAAGGCAGGCGTTAAGGGACCTGTGGGCTCTGAAGGAGCCCAAAGGTGCCCTCCCATGCCCCCAGGGACACCCCCTGTCACCCTTGCCCACCCCAGGAGGACACCCAAAGATGGAGGGACCCATCCCTGGAAACCTCAGGTAAGTTCAGGTAAGTATAATTTTTTTTTTTTTTGGGGTGGCATAGGGGGGCCTGATTTGTGCCCCCCTACATGCCACCATGCCCAATGACCATGCCCAGGGGACATAAGTCCCCTGGGCATGGCCATTGGGCAAGGGGGCATGACTCCTCTCTTTGCTAAGACAGGAGTCATTTCTATGGGGGTTGGGAGTAAAAAAAAAATGTCGCAAATCGGGTTGAGGCGCAAAATTTGCCTCAGCCTGACTTGCCCCATTTTTTGGCGCCCAAGCTCCATTTTCCCCTACGCCGGCGCTGCCTGGTGTACGTCGTTTTTTTTAACGCACAACAGCCGGCGCCGGCGGCTAACGCCGGCTAACGTCATTCAATAAATACGGCGCCCGCATGGCGCTTCAGAATGGCGTTAGCCGGCGCTAATTCTTTTGATGCAAAACTGAATAGCGCAGTTTTGCGTCAAAAAGTATAAATATGGGCCTCAACTTACAGGCCCCGGTTACACTTGTTACCATATACTAGGGACATATAGATACGTTACATATGCCAGTCCAGGATTACAGCCAATTTGATATATTTCTAGGGGGCAGAGCACCTGCACTAGGGCCTAGTTAGCACATTCCCAGTGCATAGAGTCAAACAAACAGCAACATCATTCCTAAAAGAATAGGGGTGATTATGCAAAAAGAGGCATTTTCCTACAATCATTAAAACCGATTTTGAAAATTAAATGGGAAATAACTTTGATAACATTGTTTAGCAGACAGAGATAAGAAATAACAATTGTAATCCCATCTGAACCTGTTCAGGGAATGGCCTAGCAAAGAATGCACAGTAAAATAGCATTTGCCTTTTATTCCACTGTGAAAGCACACTAACATCTATGAGTGTGTAGTATGCCTTATGTTTATATATTAGCATTGTGCCCAAGCCACACTTTAGGGGTAACATACAAAATAGGATTTTCCTAAATGTCAGAAGGATTTTCCAATATAAAGAAGGACCAGCCAGAGCACAGTGGTGCATCTGGCAGGCATATATTTGTCTCATACACACGGCTAGTGTAAATACACACTGCAGCCGACATGTGACATTCAAGCTTCATGGCACTGGTGCATTTTCTGTGCCATCTACTATAGCCTTAAGGACAGTAAATAGACCAATTGGGTGAATTCTATTTTACCAATACCATTGTAGGGCCAGATCACATGCACTGCCACAGTAGTGTTACGGTGCATTTTCTAAAGAGCGTAATACCAGCAAGCTATAGGGCATATTTATACTTGTTTCGCGCTGAATTTGAGTTTTGTTTTACTCTAATTTGGTGCAAAACTAACTCCATATTTATACTTTGGAGCTAGACCCGTCTAACACCAAATTTATGGAGATAAAGTCATTTTTTGGACGTGGAAACCTTCTTTGTGTCAATGAGATGCAAAGTAGCCATTCCCAGGAAAAAAATGACTCTAGCGCCATTTTTATCTCCCCGTGCTAAAATCATGCAGGGGAGGGAGGAAGGGTAAAAAAATGGTGCAAGGCTTGCTTTGCACCATTTTTTAACTCCTGGGCCAGGGCAGGCATTAGGAGACCTGTTGGCCTATTTCCATGGAGGAACACTGTGGAATAAGCCCACAGAAGCCCTCCCCAGGGACACCCTCACCCACACCAGAGGGACAGCGGAGGATGGGGGACCCCATCCAGGTAAGTATAGGTAAGTACAGGTAAGTGTTTTATTTATTTTTAAAGTGCCATTGGGGGCCCTGAAATGGGCTCCCCTACACGGCACTGGTTGCAATGGCCGTGGCCAGGGGACCCTGGTCCCTGTGCTGGCCATTAGGTTGGTGGGCATGACTCCTGCCTTTTCTAAGAGAAGAGTCATGTGGTATGGATGGTTTTGCATCAGAAAATGACTCTAGGCAGGTTAGAGTCATCTTTTTTACTCTAACCTACCTAACATAATTTTTTGGTGCAAAACCCAGTTCTTCCATACTACCAGCCCCACCCGACTAACGTCATTTGTTTTTACGCTAGCCTATCCTTTGCACCGGCTTGTACCATTCCTTAAATATGGTGCCTGGCTGGTGCACAGAAACGGTGCAAGCCGGTGCTAAACCTTTTGGTGAAAAACTGCGTTAGTGCACTTGTGCACCAAAAAGTATAAATCAGAGCCATAGAGTCCTGAAAAAGGTCAGCATTCAAAAAAGGCAAATTTGGTACTGCATGCATACTGCTTGTGCAATTACTCCAAATGAGCAAACCAGCAACTGAAACCACTCACCAATTTAGCAGGCAGTACTGTTTGCACCGAAAACTTTACTGTTAAGTTAACCATGCACCATATAAAACTTGGCTCTATGCTATCCCCTTTGCCTATTCGTCCACTCACAGGTGCGCTCAAGTATTTCCATGCTTCATATCACTGCAAGTCCTTTACTTCCAATCTGTTCTTTTAAGAACTGTGTAATGATTTATGAAGAATTGTGAATAAGGGTATCATAGAAGATGTTGTCTAAGTTGTAAACAATTATGTCATTTGAGATGTCAACAGTGATGTTATCAATAATGTAATTTATCTTGTTTTAGTGATGTAATATCTGAGGTCATATAGGGAGTGCATGACTTGGGTGCAAGTTATAGTTAGTTAACTAAACTATAAGTGGTCGAATATCAGTAGTTTTTTAAACAAGTTCTGGTCCTAACTATAGTATTGCTTTAACCTTTGTTTTTTTTTGTGACTGTCTGTTTTTTTCTAAGGTATGTTAAGATCTTATTACCTAACCATTGGCAGTGGATGGTTGGGTGAAGGGCAGTAATGTGACAGATTTTCAGGGGCTGTACAACTTAATTGTGTGGGAACACTTGTCCAGTTTGTGTTTTGTAGAGCTGTGCCAGCACTTGACTGATAGCAAGCTGACTGACCCAGGAGTTTGCTCTGGAGGCGGACTGCTGGGTGAGTACCCGGGTCCACAAGAAGGTTTATGGGGGAGACTCAGCCAAAGGTGGCCAGGGTTCCCAGAAGAAGGAGAGGGGAGTCAATGGAGATGCAGACAGGTCCCAGGGTAAAGAGGGACAAAAGGGGTCCCAGGTCCCTTCTGACAGGATGGAGGGAGGTTCGGGTCAGCGGTGGCCTAGGGCACATCATTTTCAACCCCAGTGCTTTGAATGTTCCCAGTTAGGACACATGAAAGGGGACTCTCTCTGTCCTAAGACAACCCCCAATGGTGGCTTCTCTACCGAGCTGGCCAAAGTGACCTTAGGGGGAGGTAGCCCCCAGGGGCAGGTCATAGACCATGCCATAATATCCTTTAGTTCGGAGGTGGACTCATAGGGTGAGTTGGTGATCCCTGAGAGTGGGAGTCATCACTTCCATCGACTCTGGAACCGACACTGGACCCCAGCGACACCACTCTCCAGAGCTCACCATGAGGATCACAACGCCCTGCAATTCGAAAGGTACTGTTTGCGGGTTTTCCTGCCACCGTAGCTGGCCTGTGATGCTGTGGCCGGCCTGAACTGTTGGTTTTGTTGATCACAATGCCGTGATAGCCCCAGGTAGAGCTATCAACTTCAAGAAACTGTATTTTTGAGTAAACCTTTATTACTATATGTTGGATTTTTATTGTATTTGATCTTGTTTTATATGGATAAATATTGGCTCTTTTTCTAACACTGGTGTGATGTCCTTCTATGGCGTTTTCATTTATCACTGTGGGGGTTATTCTAACTTTGGAGGAGGTGTTAAACCGTCCCAAAAGTGACGGAAAAGTGATGGATTTAACACCAGCCGTATTACGAGTCCATTATATCCTATGGAACTCGTAATACGGCTGGTGGTATATCCGTCACTTTACCGTCACTTTTGGGACGGATTAACACTCCTCCAAAGTTAGAATAACCCCCTGTGTGTTATGTGCAAAATGCTTTACACATTTCTTCTGAGATAAGCCTGACTGCTTGTGCCAAGCTACCAAGGGGTTAGCAGGGGTTATCTGAGCGGGGACGTCTCTTATCCTTACTAGAGTGAGGGTCCCTTCTTGGGTGCAAACAGACGCGAACTAGAGACCCCATTTCTCACACTAACCTAACTACAAGATCACTTTAACTTTAGTTTTATCAAATAATGTTTATGTTTTTTCTTACAGACTACTTAACTACACAGGAAGGTTTTAGGTCTGTTGTTCTCTTTGCTAATCTTCAAAGTGTAACACATTTATAACATTCAAAAAGGTAAAAACTACAGTTATATATATATATATATATATATATATATATATATATATATATATATATATGTGTGTGTATGTAAAGAAATTTCAGTTAATGTGACATTATAGTTAGGGATTTTAATAATAGCTTACTTTACATTAACCAAAAACCTTAGAAATTGACTGAAAAAAAAAACAATGATTTAAGGGATGTTATAGTTAGGTAACAATCTCAGTTAAAGCATAACATTTAAAACTAACAAAGCTACTGAAATTCACCAGTTATAGTTATCTCAATTAACTATAACTCACAACCTTGCCATGGACTGCTTCTTCCCTTGCATATTAAATTACACAAGACGTGTTCAATGACTGCATTGACAAAATCTCTAGTGACATCTGAAATAAAATAACTGATAATAACACTGTGCATGGTGAGGGTTCAAATACAGTTACTTGAGACAATTATAACTGGTAAATTGTGTGGTTTTGTTAGTTAGTAGTTTAAAACATTATGTTTTAACTGACATTTTCATCTAACTATAACATTCCTTTCACTTTGGTATTGTTAGATGAAAATGTCAGATAAAACATATTGTTTAAATGAACAAAACCACTGAAGATCACCAATTACACTTATCTCAATTAACTTTAGCTCGTGCCCTAAAGTAACTATAACGTGTGCCCTCGCCATGCACGGTGTTGTCATCAATGTTATTTCAGATGATGGAGTGATGTTACAAAATTATGTAACTGAATATATCATAAGTGAGGTAATACAGAAAGTAATTAACAGTACATGGTGGGGGTGTGAGTTATAGTTACTTCAGGGCACCTTTTTGATTGTTATTATTTTGATTTCTTTATTTGATGCCCCGGTGCCCACCCGGGGGACCTACACCTTTTTACTATGTTAATTGTGGGGGTTGTAAGGGGAGCCACAAGGTATCTGTAGCCCAGCTGGTTCTCCACTGTGGGGCGCGCCACCCACTTTTTGATTTTTAGGTGGGTGGCCCAGTGCCTAAAAGGGGCATCCGCAGTCCAGGCTGTGGTGGGGCCACAAGGGGAGCCTCAAGGCCCCCATGAACTGTGCTGTCTCATCTGCCAGCACCATATTGGGTGCTAGAGGGAGCTGTGTTTCTGCCCAGCAGAGTGTGGGCAGGGTATGCCCGCACTCTCCTTGGCAGAAACAGCAGTGTCCCGAGAGAAGGGGTCCCTGGGACACTGCTTAGATCAGGCCTCAAGGAAGGTGGGGGCCATGGGGCAATCTCTGCTTGGAGGGAGGTTCACGCCCCTTCACCTGTAAAAACATGGCCCTGGGGTTTGGGTCCCCAGGTCCTCATCAAGTCCCTCCTCCTCTTTATTTTGAAATCACCCCTCCAGGGAATTGGGTTAACAGAGACTAGGGATGTGGAGCCGTATGTCCTCTCTGCTAAAACACCGAAATTACAGCCCCCCGGGTCCCAGCCCACCCTGTTTTTTATTTAAAGCTATAACCTGTGCCCTAAGGTAGCTATAACTCACGCTCTTGCGTGCACACTATTCTCATCTATAATTTTACTGCATATGCTACAGTGATATGATCAATGATGTCACAGAAGATGTCATAAGTGATGTTATACCTGGCATAATCAGCAGTGCATGGTGAGGGCACCTTAGGGAATGAGTTATAGTTACTTGAAATAACTCTAACTATAATAGCTGAATTTCTATGTTTTGTGCATGTAAAATCTGAATGTAACTGTATCGCCCCTCTAACCTTTGTTTTTTTAGTGAATTTCTTAGGATTTTTTACATTCTATTTCTTTGTGCTTTTTTTTTTTTTTTTCAGTGAATTTCTAGGGTTGTTTTTAACATTAAGTATGATGCCCATCACAGTGCAGAGTGGAGGGGGGCTGAAAGCAGGATCTGGCACAGCATTGTGATGCCCCCACCCAAGCTTGCTGCTCCTGCCCCCTTCTCCTTGCCATCCAATGTCCAAGCTTATGACCCTACTCCCTCATTACATCTTGTGTGGTTGTTGTTCTGCCACTGGCTTTCCTGCCTGCCCTAAACAGTTAGCTTGCTGCCCCATCCACCTCCTCCCTACCCTCTGTTATACGAGTCCATGCACCAGCCCCCTCCCTCCTGCCCTTCATGATCTGATGTGATGCCACTGCCCTCTATTTAGCTTGATGTCCCTCTCCACTCTTCCTGCCCTCCGTAGCCCAATTCTGTGCCCCATCATTGCCCTCCTGCTTAGCCTCTGTGTTTAGCTTGCTGTCCCAGCCCTCATTCTCCCTGTGCTTCGATGTCTATGTGCATGCTCAGGCTCCCTCCTATTAGCCCACCATGTCCCATTGACCTGCCCGTCCTATCTACTCTGAGTATTCTGTTGGGCTGCCACTGTCCCTCAAACCCACCTAGCAGGGTTAGATAGCTTCTGCATGTCTCTGCCACCTCTATCCTGCCTGTCCAAGTTCCATGCCCCATCTCCTTCCTCCTGTCCTCCATGGTCCATTTTGATGCCACTCCTTTCTGTCTTCCATACTTTGTTGTGCTGCAACTGCTCCTCATTCCTGCCCTGCACGGTTTGTTGTGAATCCCCATCCCCTGCCTCTCTTGTCTGTGTCCAGCCCCTACTCCTCCCTTTTGTCCTCCATAGTCCTTTGTGCATGTCCCTGCCCCCTCTCTCTTGCCCACCATGGCTGTTGTGCTGCCACTTATCCTTCTGCTTGCCATACATGGTCTTCTGTGCTGCCACAGTATCTCCCACCTGCCCTTTGTGGTCAGCTTCCTGCCCATGACCCCCACCTGGTCACTGTTATCTGTGTGTATTTCATTTCAGTCCTTGTTGCACTCCATGGGGTGTTGTGATTCCAGTGTCCATCCCACATGCACTCCATGGCCAGCTTGCTGCTCTTGCCCCCTTGCCCCCTGCCCTCCCGTTTCCATGTGCAGACCCCTATCCCCTCCCTTTTGCCTTGTCCGGTCCTTTGTAGTGCTCCTGCCCCCTCCTTCCTGTCCTTCATCGTCTGTTAACCTGTAACTGTTCCTCCTGTCTCTCCGTTATGGTCACCTTGCTGCCTTTGTCTCTTTCCCCTCTACTCACTGTTGTCCATGTGCATGGCTCTGTCTCCCCTCCCCCAATTGCATTCCATGGTCTGTTGTGCTGCACTGCTGTTTCACTTGCCCTTTCTGGTGTATTGTGCTTCTGCTACACCTGACGCCTGCCATTTTAAGGTCAGTTTGGGCACCTGGCCATTTCCCTCCTGCCCTGTTGTATCTAAGTCCCGGTCCCTACACCATTCCTCCTGCCCTCCATGATCCAATGTACCATACTTGCCAACATTATGAATTTGGTAAGGGGAGACTTTGTAAAAAAACCTGGGGGATTGATTTCCCCATTGATTTACATTGAAAAAAAGTAGATTTTAGGCAGGAGACAGATAAAATAAAGCCCTTTTGGGCTTATAAATATTGGAAGCCTCCTGCCCAAATCAGATCTGTTGGCATGTATTGTTGTACTGCCACTGCCTCTTCCTTTCTGCCACCAGTGGTCTGTGATACTACCACAGCCTCTCTTGTCTGTCCTGCATGGTTGAATTATTTAGTCTAGCTCTACTTTTCCCTGCCCTCCATGGTCCGTTGTGCTGCCACTGTACCTCCCACCTGCCCAGTGTGGTCAACTTGTGGCCTCTGCACTCTCCTCTCTGCCCTCAATTATCCAAGTCTGTGCCCCTGATCTCTACCTCCCCACAGTTTTCTAATGGACAACTAGATTGCTAACATTCTATATTTATTACAACGTGTGGCACACCTGACATAATCTTGATGTAATCAAAACTGAAATAACCTATAGCATTTTGTTTAGAAATTATAACAATGAGAGGATCTTACTCCCATAGAAATTATGGTTAGTGCTCCAAAAAACTAAAATGAGGACATATTTTCCTATAGTTCTCAAGCAGCAACTGAGCACTTTTAAATTATTTGCTATCTTGATGTTTTCAATCCAGTTGATCACTTGATTACATGTTACACTTAGGGTAGTGAATGTAGTATTACACCACAGCTGCAGACTTTGCAACTGGGAAACCAGGTTCGACTTTTGGCATAGGCTCAACAGCCTGTGATTCTAGGCAAATCACTTAGGCCCTCATTATGACATTGGTAGAAAATCCTGCTTACCACCACGCTGACTGCTGCCAACCTACAGCCGCCACAGCGGACATCCGCTCACCATATTATGACACACACACACCAATCCGTCGCTATTCAGCCCCAGACACAATTCCGCAACACCAAAGGTCAGTGATAAACTGACGGTATCAAAACCCACATCGTTACGCCAACAAGACAACGCCCACCACATTATGACCCACGAATCATCTCGGCGGACATTCAATGGCCATAAACCATTGGCGGTACATACTGCTGCACTTAAAAATACACAGACACAACCAAAACAACATCACATTGGACAATTCAAACTACACACACCTATACACACACCACACAAACACACCCACACCACTATAAAACACACCTCCACACTACCCACAACCCTTTACAAATACAAATCATTGGCACGAGACAGACACCACAACCACAGACAAGACCAGAGCCCCACACCACCATCACCTATACACCACCCATGCACCTTACATTACACACCCAACACATCACCCTACACACCCTCACCACTCACACAACACCCATGGCACCACAAAGACAACCCCAATTATCAGAGGAGGAGCTAAGGGTCATGGTGGAGGAAATCATCTGGGTAGAGCCACAGCTATTTGGAGCACAGGTGCAGCAGATATCTATTGCTAGGAAGATGGAGCTATGGGGGAGGATCATGGACAGGGTCAATGCCATGGGACAGCACCTAAGAACTAGGGATCACATCAGGAAGAGGGGGAATGACCTACAGATGAAGGTACATTCAATAGCAGCAAGGCACCAACTTGCGGTACAGAGGACTGGCGGTGGACCCCCACCTCCTCTCGTACAACTAACAACATGGGAGGAGCAAGTCTTGGCAATAATGCATCCTGAGGGCCTGGCAGGAGTAGCAGGAGGACTGGAATCTAGTAAGTCAACACTTTGATACTATCACCCCCTACCTACATGCCACCACATACCCCCACCTTCACTCCCATCACTCCACCACCTCCCACACACCCCACCATCACATATCACTCATCCCAATGTCAAGCCCTGCATACACCACCAATGCATGGACACCACTCACAGCCCTGCATGGACACCTATCACTGAAACATGCACACTAGAGAGAAGGAGCTATCCCACCATATTCCAACTCAAACAAGTGAAAGCTGGCAGGGCGAATACAACCAAAGAGGGCAACCCACCAATGCACAATATGTCACACACAGAAACAATAACACTGCATTCACATCCCCACAGGTACCCCAGCCAATGTCAGCGGAGAAGAGGTGCCAGCACCATCCAGTCCCCCCACAGAAGTGGCCCACAGTGATGACAGCGACTCTGGACGCCTGGATCTGGATGACCAACCTGGTCCATCAGGGACCTCTGGACAGTCGGTAACCCAGCCGCCACCACAGAGCCTCCCCCTCAGGAAACACCACCACAGCACCAACCCAGCGTACCCATACCTCTGTCCCCAGGACACGTCAATCAGCAGTGTGTCCACCACTACAGGGACCCCAGGGCACACCTCGCCCCCAAGACAACCAGAGACCTGGGGTCAGTGGCAGAGGGCACACGGTTCAGGGGACAGAGGCACAGGGCAACACGGAAACTGGGAGGAGTGCTGTGTGCCAGGGGAAGGACAGGCCCAGGAAACCGACTCTCCAGGAGGCACTCCTGGGAGCATACCAACATTCCCAGGATATTCTGGGCCAGATCCTGGCATACGTGCAGGAGAACAGGTGGCTACATAAGGGACCATGGGATCAGGGAGGACTTGCAGGCCATTAACACCACCATGGTCTCCATTGTAGGGGTGCTGGCAGACATGGCCATTATTATGAGGGAGGCAGCCTCACAACAGCGGGCCCCTGCCACTAGCCAGTCATCTGAACTGCCTTCCAGCTCCGCTGCCGCTAGTGGACAGGAGGCCCCACCACAGGACCAACAGGCCACCAGCACACCTCCCCCTGCAGTAGGTGAACCACCCCACAAACATTCCCTGCGATCCAGGCAGAAGCCAGAGCGTATTGCCAAGACCCCCGCCAGGAAATGTGACTCTCCTGATTGTCACCCTGGTGTCCCACTCTGTCACCCTGTCCACCTTGAACTGCCATTGCTCCCCTTCCTATGTCCCCTTGGACAATGCACCTGTACTACCAATAGACTGGAACTGTACCCTGGACTTTCCTCCATCATCACCCCAGCCCAATGCACTTGTCCCTCTACTTCTTAGCACTTAAGTAAACACCCTTTGAAAAAATACAAGTATGGAGTATGTCAAATGATTTAAGTATGTATTCGTTTAACCAGGTTCAAACATTGCAATTCAAATGTACAGTAATGTTCACATTGGAAAGACCTGTATTTGGCTGCAGTGATCACACCAGGAGTGATAGTGGGGCACCAACATTTGCAAAATGAGTTACAAAGGGTACAGTGAGTGGGCATAGAAGTAGGAAATAACAGCATGCCAGTGACACAGATAAACAAGAAAATGTCAATGAAAGATGATGTAACACTGTCCTACCTGTGTGTCATTGGAAGTATTGTCTGATCACTGCAGTTCTGTTGTCCTCATCCTCATCCTCTGCCTCCTCATCCTCACTGTCCACAGGGTCCACTGCTGCCACACAGCCATCTCCAGCCTCCTCACTCTGCAGAAAAGGCACATGGTGTCTCAAGGCAAGGTTGTGCAACATGCAGCATGCCACGATTATCTGGCAGACCTTCTTGGGTGAGTAGCACAGGGATCCTCCTGTTAGATGGAGACATCGAAACCTGGCCTTCAGGAGGCCAAAGGTACGTTCTATTATCCTTCTGGTAGGTCCATGCGCCTCATTGTAACATTCTTCTGCCCTTGTCCTGGGATTCCTCACAGGGGTCAGTAGCCATGATAGGTTGGGGTAACCTGAGTCACCTGCAAATATGGAGGGACAACATTTAGCAACACACTATGCCATATGGCCTACACCATACACATACGCCAACATCCACTGGGTGGGAACCAGGGCTCGCCTATTAGCCACACCCTGTTCCTCTGTAGTTGGGCCATCACATTTGGGATGCTGCTATTCCACAGGATAAAGGCATCATGCACAGACCCTGGATACTTAGCATTGACATGGGAGATGTACTGGTCCACAAGGCACACAATCTGGACATTCATGGAATGAAAACTCTTTCGATTTCTGAATACCTGTTCATTTTGGCAGGGGGGAACAAATGCAGTATGTGTTCCATCAATTGCCCCAATTATGTTGGGGATATGTCCCATTGCATAGAAGTCAGCCTTCACTGTGGCCAAATCCTCCACCTGGGGGAATACAATGTAGCTGCACATGTGTTTAATCAGGGCAGACAACACTCTGGTCAGCACAATTGAGAACATTGGCTGAGACATTCCTGCTGCCAAGCCCACAGCCACTTGGAAAGAACCAATTGCCAGGAAATAGAGCACTGATAGAACTTGCACAAGAGGGGGGATCCCAATGGGGTGACGGATATCAGATCTAAGGTCAGGCTTCAATTGGCACACAGCTCTGTGATTGTGGCCCTGTCAAGTCTGTAGGTGAGAATAATGTGTCTGTCCTCCATTGTTGCCAAGTCTACCAGGGGTCTGTACATGGGGGTATGTCTCCATCTCCTATTCATCCGCAGTGGTAGTAATATATGGGGCAAAAGAGTGAGGACCCCTCACAAATTGAACGTTGTGGCCACAACAGTACAATGTGTGATGTTAATTTGAAATGTATAAGTGGCATTTGTCCTGTATGTCCAATTGTGAACTGTGACGTAGCTGTAATTCAGGGCCTCCCCCCCACCAGAAATGGCGTCCGCCTGTGATGTGTTGAGGGACAGGTGGAAATGAGGTAATTCCGCTGACATTGTGCACTGTTGCAGGAGGCAGTCGGGAACCGCCATGCAACACCTCATTGAATAATATTGGCCCGTATCGGGTACAGTGGCCAATGGTGATGTATGCCGGCGGTGACGGTATGCACAGCCGCGGATGTCACTGCCATTTTATATCTTTTCGCTCACTTGCTACCTGACCTTCAACAGGAGAGGACCTATACTGCATGTGCTGCTGTGTCTGGGACCTACCATGGTGCGTATGACTGGGGAAAGGGCCCCTGCCTTCACCTCAGCGGAATTGGAGAGAGTGGTGAATGGGGGTCCTACCCCAGTATGGACTGCTGTATGGGCCTCCAGACCAACAGGTGAGTACACTGTGAGCACAATGCATGGGGCATGAATTCCTGGAGTGGTGTGTGTGAAGGCCTCGTGTGGGGGGGGGGGGGGGTTGGTGGCTGTCCCCTGGGCAACGTGCAGCTTTTGTGCTGGGCCCTGTGTGTGCAAATGGCGATTTGAAGGGGTATGGTGGGACATAGGTGTAACAGGTAGGACGGTCTGACTAATAACTTTCCCTGTGTGTATTTCTCTGCAGGTCAGTGCCCATCAAAAGGATGGTATATGGCATGCCATCGCCAAGGACGTGCGGGACCCTGGGGGTCTACGGCAGGTGGATCACCCACTGTTGGAAACGGTGGGAGGACCTGAGACGCTGGGCACGTAAGACCGCGGAGGCCCAGCTGGGGTGGGCTCCCAGCAAGGAAGGAGTGCCCGTCGAACCCTGAACCACCTGATGGCCCGCATACTGGCAGTGGCCTATCCGGAGCTGGATGGGCGTTTGAGGGCATCACAGCAGCCACAAGAGGTTGAGTACAGTTCCCATCATTACAACTTACGCATGATGGGGTGGTATCCGGGTGGTGGATGCGTGTCTGTGGGTGCCCCTAGGCCAGGCCTGACATTGCAGAGTTGCAGAGTAGGTCCCATGGTTCTGATGTGATATCCCTCCTACCTAGCTTGTAGGCATCCACTACTGGGCAGGGCTGTGTGGGTCCCAGGTATGCTGCAGTTGGCAGTATATGTCCCTCCCCATGCCCTGGTGGCTAGCATTGTTATTGGTAGTGCATTGCATAGTGCGTATTTCAGTTCCTTGTGTGTGAGGGTGGTATGTACGCCAACGGTGATGTTGGTGCAGCCATTGATGCAGTGTATCCTTTGTCTCTCCTCCCCTTTTTGTTTTGTCATCCTGTCCTATGTGCATTAGCATCATCTGGCGGAGGAGCAGAGGCACCGGCGACGGAGGGAGCTGAATCCCACAGGACCTAGGAGGCAGAGTCCACCGACGGTGAGGGCACCAGTGGGATGGAGGGCGAGGGGAGCACCACGGCAGAGACTGAAGGGGACAGTTCGGACACAGATACCTCCTCCGATGGAAGCTCCCTGGTGGTGGCGGACACTTCTGTGACCACCCCAGCTACAGGTACAGCCGGCACCCCCCGTACCAGCACCGCCCTCCCTGCAGCCCCTCAGTGAGTTGCCCATGCCCGCTCACCCAGGGAGGTGGGCATCTCCTTCGCCCTAGGCACCTCAGGCACTGCCCCGTGAGCCCTGCTGCCCTGAGTGAGGTGGCTATTGACCTTCTGAGATCCATCTCTGTTGGGCAGTCAACCATTGTGAATGCCATGCAGGGGCTGGCAGACCAAATGCAACAGACCAATGCATTTCTGGAGGGCATTCACACTGGCTTGGCAGCCCAACAGAGATTAATCCAGGCTCTGGCTTCCTCTCTGATGGCAGCCATTGTCCCTGTTTCCACCCTACCCTCTCCAACTTCTTCTTCCCCATCCCATTCCCCTCAACTCTAACCTATCCCAAGCACACAGGCAGAGGAGCATGCACACAGGACAACACACAAGAGTGGCACAGGCAAACTCAAGCACCACACATCATCCCACAGGCACTCACACAAACACCATGCAGATGCAGACATACCAACATCCACTGCCTCCACTGTGTCTCCCTCCTCCACTTCCCTCCCAATTGCGTCTACACTCACACCTGCATGCACTACATCCTCATCCACTACTGCCATCACCAGCACACCTATCAGAACACACACCTCACTGGTAGACACCACCACAACAGCCATGCACACATACCATGTGTCCTCTCCCACTGTGTCTGTCCCCCCCTCCCAAGCTACACAAATGCAAGCACTCAGACACCCAACAGCCATCCACCTCACAACAGCATCAAGCCCATGCACCTGCACCCAGACACAGGAGACAGATACCTCCCAAAACCACTCCCTCTTCCTCCACTCCCAAACCTTCTCCCTCTTCCCGCCCCAATGTCCCTAAGCAGCTTTTCCTCTCCACCATAAACCTCTTACCTACCCCTCCCCCCATCATTCATGTCTGGCCAGGGTGGCTAAAACCCAGGCAATCACTTCAACCACCCAGTCCACGGGCCAAGTAGTGTCCACACCCACTCGTGGTGGTAGAGGATCCAGGGCACCAGGCAGCATCATGGAAAGGGTGCCTTTCCCAAGTGCTGTCCTGAAGGGCAAGGTGTCATCCCCAGCTGCTGCCAGGAAGGGCAACAAGCCTCCCCCAAGTGCTGCCAAGAAGAGCAAGGAGCCATCCCCAGCTGCTGCCAGGAAGGGCAAGGGTCCTGCACCAGCAGGCAGGAAGGACAAGGGGCCTGGTGCTGGGACTCAGTCGGAGCCCCCAACAACAACCATGGTTGTGCAGCCGTCCGATGCTGCAGGAGATGGGCAGGTGCTTGCCCCACAACCACCACCAGCAGCAGCAGCACCACCACCACCACCAGCAGTGGGCAGCCATCTGAGGCTGCAGGGGATGGGCAGGAGCTTCCCCCCACAATCATCACCAGCAGCAGCAACACCACCACCACCACCAGCAGTGGGCAGCTGTCCGAGGCTGCAGGCGATGGGCTGGTGCCTCTCCCCCACCACCACCACCAGCACCACTAGCACCACCAAGCAGCGGTCACCGCCGTCGGACAGTCTGTAGACCTGCCTCCATTGGCTGTTGTGCGGCCTGTCCCCTGAAAATTCTCTGGATATGACACCCAACTGAGAGACTGTGACCTTGCACTCCCCAGGATCTGAAGCACAGGGCAAAATGCCCCCTCCAGGACCAGTGGGTATGACACCTACTCACCCCATCCTCCCCAGGATCTGAAGCACAGGGCACAATGCCCCCTCCAGAACCAGTGGGTATGACACCCACTCACCCCATCCTCCCCAGGATCTGAAGCACAGGGCATGTTGCCCCCTCCAGAGCCAGTGGGCAAGACACCCACTTGAGAGGCTGTGGCCTTGGACTCCCCAGGACAAAGCACAGGACATGTTGCCCCCTCCAGAGCATGTAGGCACGTAACCCACTAGAGAGACTGTGTTCTTGCACTCCCTAGGACCAAGCACAGAGCATGTTGCCCCCTCCAGAACCAGTGATGTTGTTCCATCTGCCGGCTGAGTTGCCCCCCGTTCCCGGTCCCCCTGAGGTGGCTGTCTATTTTCCAACTGGTGCCTCTGCAGTGTTCTCTCTGTGTTTGTACAGGAGACAAGTGGGGCCTTGGACTTTGTCATGTGGCCCTGTGGCCCACTCACATTGAGGACTGGGCAGTGTCCCTTGAACTGTACATATGTATATACTTGTAGACTGAATGTTCGTAATTTTACTGTTATTATATCATTACACTCACTTTCATCTATTCGGGTTGTCCTTGCATTATTCTTGAGGGGTATGGGGCCAATATGCTTTCTTACTGCAACTGATTGTGTATATGGTGTTGGGGTTGGGGTGTGAGTGCTGCATGTTTGTGTCACTCTCTTCCCCCCTGTGTGCTAGGCGGCTGTACTCACCATGGTCGTCTTCGCAGTCGTTGGTGTTCGTGGTGGTGCAGGACGTAAGATATCATATGAAAGATTTGCAGCTCGGGCTCCATGGAGTCGTGGTTGTTCCCTGTATCTCCAAAGGTGAGTCCTTTCCCTTCTGTGCAGTGTTTCTGCCAAGTTTTTGCTGTTGTTAGTACCGCCCCGGAAAAGGTGGTGGTTTCAAGGGTCTTAATATGGTGGGCGGAACATTGACTTCTGCCTGGCTGTAGGCGGCTCCCTCTGTGGTGGCTGTTGTTTCCGCCCTGGTGGTCAGTGTGGTAAAGTGGCTGTCTATCTGAGTTCTCACTGCCATGGTCATAATTTGGCAGTACTTACCGCCAGCCTGTTGGCGGCATTACCGCCACTTTATCACCGACCTCCAGGGTTGTAATGTAGGCCTTATTCTACCCATGCCTAAAACTGAAATGAATGTGTCCTTGTGTAAGGTAACTGTACCTTCGGGTCAAGTCTGCGCTATATAAAACTGCAAAAAATAAATAAATAAGGGCCTCATTTACAAGCCTTTTGTGCCACGGATGTGTGATTTTAAATTTTGATGCAGCAGTGGCTCTAGCAGTGCACTACAGTGGTCCATATTTACAAACTGACACATTGCGCTCAATGCATCAGTTTGTAAAGTCCTGTGTCACAGTCTACATGCACCAGGTATAATGTATTCAGGGTAGGCCTTCCCACGGGAAAGGCCACAAAGAACTGACACAGTGAAATTTTCAACATTTCACTGTGCCACTCTGTGTCAAACATTTACCGCCTGCTCAGAGTAGGCATAAAATTGACACAGGGATTTTTCTTATGGGAGACTCCTCACATTGCTGGAGTTGCATCAGTTTAACATTGCAACTCCAGCAATGTATGAGTTTAGTGCCAACAAATGTGTCAACATTTCTAACGCATCTATAAAAACGTGTGCCATGGAGCTCTGTATTGTAAACACAGTGTACCACAGTTCACCAGTGACCCCATGGTGTCATTAGGGTCATTTTCAAGAAGCACAAGAAATCTGATGCATCGATAGCTAAATTTCTCTTGTAAATGAGGCCCTATGTGTTTTGCACACTTCTGTCATTGTGCTACACTTGATCTACATTTGGGTGATATTTGTGCTGCATTTTGTTTTGTTTTTTGCTGGTGGCCATATTGGGAGATTAATTTGTGATGAAGCTCCCTATTCTCCTCATTTACTGCAGTATTCTCAGTGGAAAATGTTTTCAGTTTTTCACTTTGATTCCATCAAAATGTCATTCACATGTGCCACACTTTTGGTATGAATTCAGAATGTTAGCACTCTAGTGTTAGAAAGGGATCTTTGATTGGCAATCGTTTGCACTCTGTCCAAGTAGGGACCCTCACTCTAGTCAAGGCAATGGAGATACACACTCAAGATAACCCCTGCTCACCCGCTTGGTAGCTTGGTACAATCAGTCAGGCTTATCTCAAAGGCAATGTGTAAAGTATTTTACAAATCAAGATATGCATTTTCAAAACAATAAGAGTCTTACTCCATAGAAACGATTAAACACAAAGTACCTGGTTTGCTTAAAAAATAAAGCTGCACGGGCGAGCATGCGTCAGAAAAGTCGGTGATGCGTTGATTCCTTACTCGCAAGTGAGGCCGTGCATTGTGTCTTCTCTGGTCGGGTAGGAGATGCGTCATTTTTCTCCCTCACAAAAGAGCGATGCGTCGATTTCCAGACAGGGCACCTTGGATCCGCGCAGGTTCACAATGACTTTGATACCAGTGACAATGCGTGAGAAATCCAGTTGCACGGTGTTAGAAAAGCATGCTGCATGGGGTTTGCGTCATTATCAGCAGCCGCAAATGGGTATTGCATTGTTTCACCAGCCACGATGCGTCGATCTCCCAGCAGCGATGAAGATGGAGCATCGATTCTAGCCACAAACCAGGTGGCGCGTTGTTTTTCAGCCGCGTTGCATGTGGTGCATTGAAAATTTCCCCACCCGGTGTTCTGTGCATGGATTTCAGTCCTTGTTCTGCCAACTTCACCTTTCAAGGGCCCAGGGACTAGATGGGGCACCACATTGCAGGGCAGGAGTCTCAGCAGAGAGTCCAGATACTGGCAGAAGTCCTTCATGGCTCTGAGACTTCAAAACAGGAGGCAAGCTCAATCCAAGCTCTTGGAGATTCTTCACAAGCAGAAATGGTCAACATAGTCCAGTCTTTGTCCCCTTTCACAGGCAGAAGCAGCAACTGCAGGGTAGCCCAACAAAGCACAGTCACAGGGGCAGCACTTCTCCTCAGCTCTTCTCCTTGGCAGAGGTTCCTCTTGAATCCAGAAAATCTTGAAGAAATCTAAAGTCTGGGGTTTTGGGTCCACTACTTTCTGCCTTTGAAGTAGGCACACTTCAAAGGAGAGTCTCTGTTTATACAGGATTCTGCTGTGCCCAGATGTGGCCCCAGACCCACACCAGGGGGTTGGAACTGCATTGTGTGAGGGCAGGTACAGCCCATTCAGGTCTGTCCTCTAGCTCCCTCCCCTCTAGCTCAGATGGCTCATCAGGATATGCAGGCTACACTCCAGCTCCCTTTGTGTCACTGTCTAGAGGAGATTCACAAACAGCCCAACTGTTAGTCTGACTCAGACAGGGATTCCACAAACAGGAAGTGTCACAGAATGGTTTAAGCAAGAAAATGCCTACTTTCTAAAAGTAAACAAACACAAATGATCGATGGAATGCAGAACCAATCAAACATTCACCCCCAGATTCAGATTCAAGCTAGCCTGGCTGATGAAGGGTGATACCCTGAAACTGTTCCCAGGATGCTTGTTTCTGGTTCAGGGAGGACCTGGCCTGGCAGTTTGGTTGACCTTTTCCCATTGGGAACAGGGTCAAGACTGATTTGCATATGGCTGGGTCCAAACTGGAATGGGATGGCAAGAAAAAAAACTGATGGATTAAACCCTGATCTGTGACTGGGGGGTAAATGTTTGATTTGCTCTGCATTTTGTCTTTCTTCTGTTGTTTTTGCATTTGTCGCCCCAAGTGGGAAGGGTATGCCCAGATGTGGGTCCTGTGCTTGCTATACCATCAGATTCAAGCTAGCTTGGCTGATGAAGGGTGATACCCAGAAACCGGTCCCAGAATGCTTGGTTCTGGTTCTGATTCAGGGAGGCCCTGGTCTAGCAGTTCGGGCTGGACTAATCCCATGGGGAACAGGGTCAAGACTCATTTGCACATGGCTGGGTCCAAACTGGAATGGCATGGCTAGCAAAAAAACGGATGGATTAATCCTAGATCTGTGACTGGGGGTGAATGTTTGATTTGCTCTGCATTCTGTCCATCTTCTGCTGTTTTTGCAATTGTCACTCCAAGTGGGAAGGATATGCACAGACGTGGGTCCCGTGCTTGCTATGTCACCAGATTCAAGCTAGCCTGGCTGATGAAGAGTGATACCCTGAAACCGGTCCCAGGGTGCTTGTTTCTGGTTCAGGGAGGAATTGGCCTGGCAGTTCAGGGTGGACCGTTCCCATGGGGAACTTGGTCAAGACTGATTGGCATATGGCTGGGTCCAAACTAGAATGGCATGGCAAGCAAAAAAACTGATGCATTAAACCCAGATCTCTGACTGGGGGTGAATGTTTGATTTGCTCTGCATTCCGTCCATTTTCTGTTGTTTTTGCATTCATACTTTCTAAAAGTGGCATTTTCAAACTAACAATCTAAAAACCAAGATGTATTTTTAAATTGTGAGTTCAGAGACCACAAACTCCACATCTCTATCAACTCTCAAAGGAAAACTGCACTTTAAGGATATTTAAAGGCAGCCCCATGTTAACCTATGAGAGAGATAGGCCTTGCAACAGTGAAAAACTGAATTTGGCAGAATTTCTCTGTTAGGACATGTAAAACACATCAGTACATGTCCCACCATTAACATTCACTGCACCCTGCCCATGGGGCTACCGAGGACCTACCTACGGGGTGCCTAAGTTGTATAAAAAGGGACGGTTTGGGCCTGGCAAGTGGGTACACTTGCCAAGTCAAATTGGCAGTTTAAAAACTGCACACACAGACACTGCATTGGCAGGTCTGGGACATGTTTACAGGGCCACTCATGTGGGTGGCACAATCAGTGCTGCAGTCCCACTAGTAGCATTTGATTTACAAGCCCTTGGCACCTCTAGTGCATTTTACTGGGGACTTACAGGTAAATCAAATGTGCCAACCATGGAAAAGCCAATTTCACATACAATTTACACAGGGAGCACTTGCACTTTAGCACTGGTCAGCAGTGGTAAAGTGCCAATAGTACCAAAAACAGCAAAAACAGAGTCCAGTGCACAGTCAACACATGGGAAGCAGAGGCAAAGAAAGACAGGGGAGACCATGCCAAGGATGCCAGGTATGACATCTAGTCTCTCATTACAACACTGTAGTAAGGCTGCTGATCACCAGAGAGTTAACTGGCAGTCTGCTGCTGGTTTTGAAAGTGCATGTTTCAGTGCATATCAGAATGTTTTAATGAAATAGAAGAGGAAGATATTTAATAGCTCACTTAAAACATGTCATAATTTTGACTGGGAGGCAGGAGGGAGACGTGGAGGAAAGGGGCACAGTGGAGGCAGTGGATGTTGGTACCTGTGCATGGGTATGATGCTTGTGTGAGTGCCTGTGGGATGTGTGGTGCTTATGTTTGCCTGAGCCACTTTTGTGTGTTGAGGTGTGTGGATGCCTGTGTGGTTGGGATAGGCTGAGGTACAGGGGATTGGGTCTGGGTGGAGGAAGTTGGAGGGGGAGGCTGGGCACAGGGACAATGGCTGCCATCAGTGCTGAGGCCAGAGCTTGAAATGCTATCTGTTGGGCTGCCTGGCCAGAATGGATGCCCTCCAGGTATGCATTTGGTTGTTGCAAATGCCTCTCAACACCCTGGATGGCATTCAGAATGGTAGACTGCCCAACAGTGAGGGATCTCAGGAGGACAATAGCCTCCTCACTGAGGGCAGCAGAGCTGACTGGGGCAGGGCCTGAGGTGCCTGGGGCAAAAGAGATGCCCACCCTCCTGGGTGAGCGGGCACCGGACACACGCTGAGGAGCTGCTGGGAGGGCGGTGCTGGTAGGGGGGTGGCGGCTGTACCTGTTGAAGCGGGGGGCACAGAGAGGCCCGCCACCGCAAGGGAGCTCCCATCAGAGGAGGAGTCACTGTCACTGCTGTCACCTCGTGTCCCCGCCGTGGAGCTCCCCTCACCCTTCGTCCCACTGGTGCCTCCTGACTCCATTGTTTCGCCCTCCAGGGCCAAGTGGGATACAGCTCCCTCCTGCTCCGGTGCCACTGCTCCTCCGCCTCATGATGCTATTGCACACAAGAACAGGGAGACCACAAGAAGGGGGGGAAGACTGAAGAAAGACATGTTCAGTGCATGCAACACCACTACCGTTGGCGGACACTACAGACACAGCAGCCCTCTGCACTACGCCATGCACTTATTGTTCCTAGATTATTCACATGCCCATGAGGTACAAGGCCTAAGCCCAACTGCTGCACACATGGAAGTCACAGGAGCCTGACTAGGTGTAGATGGCACTAACCACTAGTGGGGTTGGGGTTCCACTGAACCTGCCTCTCAACGGACCTTGCCTACCAAGCTCGTCCTGGCCTAGGGGAACCCACTGCCCACCTCCCCCACCCAGACACCTCGTAATGCGCGCAGAGTCAGATGAATGTGACTGTACTCACCCCCTTGTGGCTGCTGTGATGCCCTCAAGCACCCATCCAACTCCAGATACGCCACCGCCAGGATCCAGAACATCAGGGGGGTCATGGTGCAATGGGCACCCCTCCCATGTTGGGAGACCATCCCCAGCTGGGCCTCCGCTGTCTTCTTGCTCCAGCGGCGAATGTCCTTCCATCTTTTACGGAAGTGGGTGCTCCGTCTGTGGTGTACCCTCAGGGTCCGGACATCTTTGGCGAAGGCACGCCAAATATCCTTCTTCTGGTGGGCGCTGACCTAGAGGAATAGTACAGGGGAAAAGGAAGACCTTTACCCGTCCGGACCGTCATACTCATTGGCCCACATTCCCACCCTTGCCCTGACGCACATACACTCCCCGTCTGCTCATGCAGGCCTCAGCCCCCCATGTATCTTCCATCCACACCACTCCAAATAGGCATTGCCCATGCAGCATGCTCCCAGTGTACTCACCTGTTTGTCTGGAGGACCGTACAGTTGTGTGTACTGGGGAAGGACCCCATCCACTAATTTCTCCAACTCCTCTGAAGTGAAGGCAGGGGCCCTTTCCCCAGACACATGAGCCATCGTCGCTTCCAGACTGAGGTCACAGCAGCACTTGCAGTGTAGGTCCTCTCCTGTTGAAGGTCAGGTATCAAGTGAGTGAACAGACAGAAAATGGCGGCCACGTCCGCAGCGGTTCGTACCGTCACTGCTGGCGTACATTGTCATTGGCTCCTCGCACCCATAGGGTCCAATGTTAACCAATGCTGGATTGCGCCGCTGTCTTCGATCGCCTACCGCGATGGTATAGAACGCCAGCGCAGTTACCTCATATCCCCTTGTTCCACCTTACAGGTCAGACAGCCGCCATTTCAGGGGGCCACATGGCATTAATAATAACTGTGTCACACCTATCTAGGCCTTGCATACACACAGTAACAGGCACATTGCCGATTAATAAATGTGTGCAAATGACATTTTGTGGAACATTAGTGTAGGCTGACTCTCTGCTCGCTGTTCTCGTCCATAGGGCACGTCCGCTGGGGCAGGTGATGAGATGGCAGCATCCTCCGGTGTACAGACCGCTGGTGGACCTGTCGACAATGGAAGTGAGACACGCAATAGTCACCTACAGACTTGATCGTGCAAGAATCCATGAACTGTTTACCCATTTGGAGCCAGAACTGATGTCAGCTATCCGCCATCCCACAGGGATACCCCCTCTAGTGCAGGTCCTGTCAGTACTCCATTTCCTGGCAAGTGGGTCTTTTCAAACAAAAGTGGCCATTGCATCAGGGATGTCCAAGCCAATGTTCTCTAACGTGCTGTCCAGAGTGTTGTCTGCCCTGCTGAAACACATGCGCAGCTACATCATTTTCCCTCAGGTGGAGGATTTGCCTACAGTGAAAGGTGACTTCTATGCCCTGGGACATATATCCCTAACATCATAGGTGCCATTGATGGGACACATGTGGCCTTGGTACCCCCACGCAGGAGTGAACAGGTGTACAGAAACCAGAAAAGCTATCATTCGATGAATGTGCAGATGGTGTGTTTGGCCGACCAGTACATCTCCCATGTGAATGCCAAATTTCCTGGCTCAGTGCATGACGCTTACATTCTGAGGAATAGCACCATCCCTTATGTGATGGGGAACTCCAGAGGCACTGTGTTTGGCTAATAGGTGAGGACAAGGACCCTATACAGTGTGAATAGGTGTCTGGGTATGGGGTTGTCCCTACGGGTTAGTGTGTGTCTAACAGTTGTCCCTCAAAATGTGCAGGTGACTCTGGGTACCCTAACCTGTTGTGGCTACTGACCCCAGTGAGAAATCCCAGGACAAGGGCAGAGAAACGCTACAATAAGGCACATGGGCGAACTAGGAGGGTGATCGAACGGACCTTCGGCCTCCTGAAGGCCAGGTTCCGGTGCCTCCATATGACAGGTGGTTCTCTCTACTACTCTCTCTACTACTCACCAAAGAAGGTGTTCCAGATCATTGTGGCTTGCTGTATTCTGCACAACCTGGCTTTGCGACGCCAGCTGCCTTTTCTGCAGGAGGATGGTCCAGCTGGAGGTCTTGTGGCAGCTGTGGAGCCTGTGGGCAGTGAAGAAGAGGAGGCAGAAGAAGAGGATATCAACAACAGAAACAACGTTATCCAGCAATACTTCCAGTGAGACAAAGGTAAGAAGATGTCACTGCCTCACACATCTCATACTATTGTTTGAGCTATCAGAAGTCTATCATTTTCACCCAGTGTATGGATCCTGACTTGTCACTTTGACTTTCCATTTCACAGATGTGTGTCCCGCTTTGTGCCCTCTGCTACATTTCCTCCAGCCCTACAGCTGTATTTCATCGGTATGTGGACAATTAAATTGACATTGCTATATTCCATAGTTATTGCAATTACACATTAGTGAAAGCACAGACTGACTCCAGATTGTTTTTTGATTTATGTGTGTTTATTTCTGTTGAAATAAGTGGAGGGAGTTGTAAAATGGGCAGGGGTGATGGTGGAGGAATGTCCATGGCAGAGTCCAGTCTATTTGTTTCACAGGTGCATTGGCCAAAGGGGCATAGGAAGTGGAGCAATGGCAGTTTAAGGATGGACAGGGTGACGAAGTGGAACAGAAGGGTGACATTCAGGGGGGTCTCATTTCCTGGCGGGGGTCTTGGCAATGTTCTCTGTCTTGTTCCTGGATCTCAGGGACCGTTTGCGGGTGGCTCTCCATCTGCAGGGGGTGTGGTGCTGGTGTTGTGGTCCTGTGGCGGTGCCTCCTGTCCACTATCGCCGGCGGAGGTGGAGGGCTGTTCATCATTCAGGATAGTGTCAGGGGCCCCTTGTTGTGCCACAGTGTCCCTCCTGGTGTTGACAAGCTCCTGCAGCACCCCTACAATGGTGACCAGGGTGGTGTTAATGGACTTCAGTTCCTCCCTGATCCCCAGATAGTGTTCCTCCTGCAGCCGCTGGGTCTCCTGAAAGTTGGCCAGTACCGTTGCCATCGTCTCCTGGGAGTGATGGTACCCTCCCCTGATGTTGGAGAGGGCCTCGTGGAGAGTGTGTTCCCTGGGCCTGTCCTCCCCCTGTCGCACAGCTGTCCTCCCAGTTCCCCTGTTTTCATGTTCCTCTGTCCCCTGAACCGTGTGCCCACTGCACCCAGGTCCCTGATTTTCTTGGGGTGGTGGGTTTGCCTGGGTTCCCTGTAGTGGTGGACACACTGCTGCTTGACGTTTCCTGGGGACAGAGGGATGGGCCCGCTGGGTGGGTGCTGTGCTGGTGTTTCCTGGGGGGGGAGGATCTGTGGTGGCTTGTGCCAGTGTCAGGGGAACCGACTGTCCCGAGGTCCCAGATGGGCCGGGCTGGTCATCTTGATCCAGTTGTGCAGAGATGCTGTCATCACTGTGGGCCTCTTCTGTGGGGGGACTGGATATGTCTGGAACCTCCTGTCCGGTGACATTGGGTAGGGGTCCTGCAGGGGTGTAAAGGCATGATTATTGCATCTGTGTATGCTATTGTGTGCAATGAGTGAGTGACCCTGTACTCCAGTGCTTGCATTCTTGTCTAGGTCCTTGTGTGATATTTGGTTTGGGGTCTGTGTGGGTATCTGTAGTGGACATGCTTTGGTGATGGGTGTCCCTGCTTGGTGTTGTATGCAGGGCTTGGTGGGTTGTGATAGTGGGACATATGTGAGGTGTTGGAGTGATGGGGGTGAGGGTGAGGGTGGCATGCAGGTAGGGTGGGGGATATAATAGTTAAGAGTTGATTTACCAAAGTCCATTCCTCCTTCTACTCCTGCAAGGCCCTCAGGATGCAGTATTGCCAAGACTTGCTCCTCCTATGTTTTTAGTTGTGGGGGAGGAGGTGGGGGTCCACCGCCAGTTCTCTGTACTGCAATCTGGTGTCTTGAGACCACAGAACGCACCTTCCCCCGTAGGTCGTTCCACCTCTTCCTGATGTCATCCCTTGTTCTTGGATGCTGTCCCACTGCGTTGACCCTGTCAACAATTCTGCGCGATAGCTCCATCTTCCTAGCAATGGAGGTGTGCTGCGCCTGTGATCCGAATAGCTGTGGCTCTACCCGGACGATTTCCTCCACCATGACCCTAAGGTCCTCCTCAGAGAACCTGGGGTGTCGTTGTGGTGCCATGATGTGGTGTGGGTGATGTGTGAGGTGGTGTGTGTTGTGATGTGTGAAGGGATGTGTTGTGTGTTGTTTGAGGTGCGTGGATGTTGTGTGAGTGATGATGTTGTGTGTCTGTGGATGCTAGTGTTGTTTCTGGTGGTGTCTCTCTCTGGCCTTCTTTCTGAATTTTTGGTGGTGAGGGTCTGTGGGTGATGTGGGTGTGTGTTTTATATTGGATTGGGTGTGTGGGAGTGGTGTGTGTATGTGTATCAGGTGTGTGTATTTGGAATTGTCCAATGTGGTTGTGTTTTGTACATGTGTGTGTATTTTGAGCGCGGCGGTGTGTACCTCCAATGGAATACCATGGTTGGAAGACCACCGTGTGGATTTGTGGGTCGTGATAGTGTGGGCGTATTCCTGTTGGCGTGACAGTGGGGGTTTTGTTTTTGCCAGTTTATCACTGACCTTTGGTGTGGCGGACTTGTGTGGGTGTCTGTATTATGGTGGATTCCGAGCTGTGAGTCATAATAGCTGTAGCGAAATTCCGCCGCCGCAGCAGTTTGTTGGCGGTCTTCTGCACGGAGGTAAGCGGCATTTACTGCCAATGTTGTAATGAGGGCCATAGTAAGGGGAGCAATGGCAGTTCAAGGTGGACAGGGTGACTGAGTGGGACACAAGGGTGACAATCAGGAGAGTCTCATTTCCTGGCGGGGTCTTGGCAAGTGTCTCTGGCTTCTGTCTGGATCGCAGAGAACGTTTGCGGGGGTGTTCACCTTCTGCAGGGGGAGGGGTGCTGGTGGCCTGTGAGTCCTGTGGTGGGCCTCCTGGCCACTAGTGGCAGCGGAGGTGGAAGGCTGTTCAGATGTCTGGCTAGTGGCAGGGGCCTGCTGGCGTTAGACTGCCTCCTTCATAAAGTTGGCCATGTCTGCCAGCACCCCTGCTATGAAGATCAGGGTGTGGTTGTTGGCCTGAAAGTCCTCACTGATCCCCTGGTACTGTCCCTCCTGCAGCCGCCTGTTCTCCTGCACGTTGTCCAGGATCTGGCCCATCGTGTCCTGGGAATGTTGATAGGCTCCCAGGATCTCGGAGAGTGGCTCCTGGAGAGTCGTTCCCTGGGCCTGTCCTCCCCCTGGTGCACAGCAGTCCTCCCAGTGTCCCTGGTGGCCTGTGCATCTGTCCCCTGAACCGTGTGCCTACTGCCACTGACCCCAAGTCCCTGACTGTCTTTTGTGCGAGGTGTGGCCTGGGGTCCCTGTAGAGGTGGACACACTGCTGATTGACGTGTCCTGGGGACAGAGGTGTGGGTACGCTGGGTGGGTGCAGTGGTGGTGTTTCCTGATGGGGGAGGGTCTGTGGTGATGTGTGACTGGGCCTGGGTAACCGGCTGTCCAGTGGTCTCTGATGGGCCAGGTAGGTCATCCAGGTCCTGAAGACCAGAGTTGCAGTCATCACTGTGGGCCTCTTCAGTTTGGGACTCTATAGTGCTGGCACCTCCTCTCCGCTGACATTGGCTGGGGTTCCTGTGGGGATGTAAATGATATGTTATGGTTTATGTGTCTGACATATTGTCAATCCTTGGCTTCCCCTCTATGGCTGGATTTGCCCTGCCAGCTTTCATGTGTATGTTAGTGTGTGGTGGGAATGTTAGTTATCTATGGTGTGCATGCTTTAGTCATGAGTGTCCATGCAGGGCTATGAGGGGTGTCCATGCATTGGTACAGCATGCAGACCTTGGCATTGGATTGAGTGTGATGTGATGGTGGGGTGTGTGGGATGTAATGGAGTGATGGGGTGAGGGTATGTGATGGCATGCAGGTACGGGGGTGATAGTAGTTGAGAGTTGACTTATCAGAGTCCAGTCCTCCTCCAACTCTGGCCAGGCCCTCAGGATGCAGTATTGCCAAGACTTGCTCCTCCCATGCTTTGAGTTGTGGGGGAAGAGGTGGGGGTCCACCGCCAGTCCTCTGGATAGCAAGCTGGTATCTCGCTGCTATGGAACATACCTTCCCCGTGGGTCATTCCTCCTCTTCCTCATGCCATCCCTAGTTCTGGGGTGCTGTCCCACAGCATTGACCCTGTCCACGATTCTCAGCCATAGCTCCATCTTCCTCCCTATTAATATCTGTTGCACCTGTGCTCCAAATAGCTGTGGCTCTACCCTGACGATTTCCTCCACCATGACCCTTAGCCCCTCCTCTGTGAAACGGGGGTGTCTTTGTGGTGCCATGGGTGTTCAGTGAGGTGTGTTGGTGAGGGTGTGTTGGGTAATGTGTTGGGGTGTGTGATGTGGAGTGCGTGAGTGGTGTATAGGTGTGAATAGTGTGTGGCTCTAGTTGTGGCAGTGTCTTGGTGTCTCTCAGTTGGCAATAACGGTTGTGGGTACTGTGGGTGAATGTTTTATAGTGGTGTGGGTGTGGTGTGTGTATGGGTGTCAGGTGTATGTTATTTGAATTGTCCAATGTAGTGTTGTTTTGTATATGGATGTACATTGTGAGCGCAGCAGTATGTACCGCCAATGGTTTACTGCCATTGAATGTCCGCCATGGTGATTCGTGGGTCATAATGTGGTGGGCGTTGTTCTGTTGGTGTAACAGTGTGGGTTTTGATACCGCCACTTTAGCACTGACCTTTGGGCTGGCGGATTTGTGTGTGTGGCTGAATTCTGTCAGATTGGCGTGTGTTTCATAATATGGTGAAAGGATATCCACTGCTGCGGCGGTAAGTTGGAGACTGCCAGTGTGGTGGTAAGCAGCATTTATTGCCAATGTCATAATTAGGGCCTAAATGTCCAGATATACAAATTACTTTTTCTTTTGATATCTCTAAAGCCCAAGAATGGATTTATACCAAATAAAAATCTATCTATCTACCTTTGTATATCTATGTCTGTATATATTTACATTTCCTAAAAAAACAAAAAAACAAAGGTTACAAAAATTAAAGTGACTTAATAGTTAGGTGAAGATGTCAGTTTTAAAATGCTAATTTAAACGCATAAAACCACTGAAGTTCACTGGATGTAGTTATCTCAAGAAACTATGGGGGTCATTCTGACCCTGGCGGTCTTTGACCGCCAGGGTCGCGAATGACGGAAGCACCGCCAACAGGCTGGCGGTGCTTCCAAGCCCATTCTGACCGCGGCGATAAAGCCGCGGTCAGAAAACCGGGACCGGCGGTTTCCCGCTGGTTTTCCCCCGGCTGGGCGAATCCGCCAGGGCAGCGCTGCAAGCAGCGCTGCCATGGGGATTCTGACCCCCTTCCCGCCAGCCTGTTTCTGGCGGTTGTCACCGCCAGGAAGAGGCTGGCGGGAACAGGTGTCTTGGGGCCCCTGGGGGCCCCTGCACTGCCCATGCCACTTGCAAGGGCAGTGCAGGGGCCCCCTAACAGGGCCCCATGAAGCTTTTCACTGTCTGCCTAGCAGACAGTGAAAAGCGCAACGGGTGCAACTGCACCCGTCGCACGCCCGCAACACCGCCGGCTCCATTCGGAGCCGGCTTCTGTGTTGCAGGCCTCCTTCCCGCTGGGCCGGCCGGCGCTAACATGGTTAGCGCCGGCCGGCCCAGCGGGAAGGTTGGAATGCCGGCAGCGGTCTTTTGACTGCGTAGCGGGCAAATGGTGGTTCCCGCCTGGCGGGCGGCAACCGCCGCCCGCCAGAGTCAGAATGACCGCCTATAACTTGTGCCCTAAGTTAACTACAGGTCGTGCCCCCATCATCCACAGTTTGTCATCTATGATGTTGTTGCAGGTGTTGCATTGGTATTATGAATGAGGTCATAGTTCAGGTCATGAGTGACGTAAGTAGTGGGATAATCAAAAGTGCATGGCAAGGGTGCAAATTATAGTTACCCTAGTGCACCATAATTTAGAAAATCTCAAAAAATAAAGTGGTAATAGCAAGGGAAAATATAAAAGCTTAATACTTGCCTATATCAAAGGCCATAACCCAGAACACAGCCAAAGTTTACTTAGAACAACCTGGCTGCCTTTAGCGGGAACCGCCTAATGGCCGCTCCGCGGTCAGAAGACCGCGGATGCCATTCTGGCTTTCCCGCTGGGCCGGCGGGCGACCGCCAAAAGAGCGCCCGCCGGCCCAGCGGGAAAGGCCCTGCAACAAGGAAGCCGGCTCCGAATGGAGCCGGCGGAGTTGCAGGGGTGCGACGGGTGCAGTTGCACCCGTCGCGATTTTCACTGTCTGCTAAGCAGACAGTGAAAATCTTTATGGGGCCCTTTCAGGGGGCCCCTGCACTGACCATGCCAGTGGCATGGGCAGTGCAGGGGCCCCCAGGGGCCCCACGACACCCGTTCCCGCCATCCTGTTCCTGGCGGTAAAAACCGCCAGAAACAGGATGGCGGGAAGGGGGTCGGAATCTCCAGATTCAGCCCATGCAGGGCAAATCCGGCGGGAAACCGCCGGATCCCCTTTTCTGACCGCGGCTTTACCACCGCGGTCAGAATGGGCAGGGAAGCACCGGCAGCCTGTTGGTGGTGCTTCCGTGGTCCCCGGCCCTGGCGGTCTTGGACCGCCAGGGTCGGAATGACCCCCATAATGCCTTGTCATCACTAGGTACAAAAGTACTTTTGCGAAACACTGCAAAATTTTGCAAAACTACTTTGTCATGAGATATCACCTACTTACAGTACTTACCCTACTTACATGTACTACCAAAAGGGTCATCTATCTGCACACCATAATCTATAATTTTGCCAAATTTCATTGAAATCCAACTGGGCATTTGGCAGTGGTGGCTTCTTTATTTGAGCAGCAGAGCATCACTCCCTTTGCCACGGGCGAAGGAAAAGTGAAAAATAAAATGGTAATAAAATGACTTAATTCCCATTTTCTTTTATCCTTTGCCAGCCCAAGCTGAGTGTGAAGTCAGGGCAGAGCCATTGCAGCTGATTGACTGGAGAGAGGAGTGGTGGCTGGCTACAGTAGCTTAAAGTGTGCTTGTCACTTTGGCCGGCTGTCTTACGATGGTGAGCCTTACATGCAAACTTAAAACCTCTCACCTCTCCAACCTAAACTCTCTTAGACAGCTGGGTGCAAAGAAAGCACAGGCCTTCTGTGCCTGAATGAGTGGTGAGCCAGCCTGCTCCAGCCAATCCTGGTCTTACTTTTGTGCTGGTTAGCAGCATGAGGACAGTGTCTAGATTGGTTAAGAGAGTTGACTCTTGGGCCTCACATTTGGATGACTAGAGAAGAACACCAGAACCAGAATACGAGCAGCTAGTGGGTAAGTGAATATTTCATTTTTCATTTTCAATATTTTATCAATGTTAACAGTAACTAAATCACTGACATGTGTTGCATTAACATTTTAATGTTAAACATTTTAACTTTAAAATGCTAATGTAAAGAATGTCAACGATTTACTTATTGTTTATTGCATGCAAGTGCTTTATTTATTTTTCCATGAGTCGGCATTCAGAATCTTTTTGACCCCCTGTAGGTATTGTGAGAAACTTACACTGCCTTCAGCCTCAACTCTAGACCTCTACCTCATGACTCATTATAAACACTGGGCCAGGTTTCTCAAAGTGTTGCATTACCCATGCGTCACGCAAGGTAACACATGAGCAGCGAAACACTGAAGTCAGGTTTACCAAGCCACACAAGGTGACAAATCTGGAGTAACACAAGGCAGTGAAACTCGATGTCTTGTGGTACTTTGCCCTAGGGAGGTGTTCCAGGGGTGGAGCATGGATGTTCCTACTCATCCGCCCTGCACTCTGACGCATTCCCAGATTTATACTTATAAAGAGGAAAATGCCTCTGAGGATTGTTTTTGTACAGGAATATGCCTCTTCCCGCACAAAACAATCCTGCCAACAAAGCAGGCATCCTTGCACCACAGCATAAGGATACCTGTGTTGGTGGTAGGTATCAGATTGTGTGCCAGCACTGGCAGAGAGCAGGAATGTGCGAAATAATAGTACATATGGCACATTCCTGCCCTCTCCCTTTCATGCACTACAGCGTAGCAAGTGGTCCAGCTGTGCTGCGCTGCATGAAAGTATGATAAATCTGCCTTATTGTTTATAACAAGCCATAGTTGAAAGCGTTGGTACTGAGTGTAAATGCATTGCTGGTTTCTCCTAGTGTTAGTTTGTCAGTAAGTGTGCTCACCCCACCACTTTGAATTGTCGCCAGCCACTACTAGAACACTAGTGCCACATGCCAGTGAAAAACATTGCTAGAGACCTTGAGGCATATTTATCAATTATTCATTGCTGCACGAAAGAGAGAGGGCACAAATGCAGCGTATTTAACATATTTAACATTATATATTGCATTCCTGCTCTGCCTGTTCTGGTGCATTAACTGCTGCCAAATGCCTAGTGCCAATGCAAGAACCCTTGTACTATGATGCTAGGGAGCCTCCGTTGTAGGCAGGATTGTTTTTGTGTCGGAAGGGACACCTTTCTGCACAAAGTCAATCCTCTGAGGTTTTTCCCTCTTTATAAGTGTGGTGTAGAATGAAGCACAGATATAAAGAGCAAAGAATGAGGAGAAATAAGCATATTTCTCCTTGATACTCCTCCCCTTGAGAGGTGTAGCATTTTGACTCATTCTTAGATCTACCACAAATGGTAAATCTGGGAATGCACCAAAAGCTATGGGTGGATGAGTGGGAACACCCACACTTCACCCATGGAACACCTCTTTGCGGCAGAGAAACACAAGAAAGGGACTTGCACTGCCTTGACTTACACCACATTTGCCTAGCCACCCAGGATCACACAAGGTGGGCTTGCATAAGTTGATTAATATTATTCTAGGTTTTGCATTGCCCTTGCACACCCTTGCGTGGTGTAAGGGTGAGACAAAACCTTGAAATATGCCTCTCGATATCTTTTGAATACTAAAAGATTATGCTATTGTATGGAAAAACCATAGACCATACAACTGGCATCTTGTCCACTAGCCACTGTTAATTACCTAGGTTAATTAATCTGTGAGGCTTCGTGCCGTCCTTCCCCCGCTGACTCTATGACTTGTTCTAGATTTGCCTGAGAGTTATTCTCTGACGCCATTGCAAATGGTCAAGAATCAGCTCAGCCTGGGTGCACAGAAGTGCCTTAAACCATCTTAGACATAATCCTAAAAAAAAATGTGTTGCCACAGAAATGTGTATGTTGGAGAAGAAGATCACAGAGCTATTCAATGATGTTTGATCTCTGTCAGAACTTTGCCCCTTTTCACCACTGCTTACATAGCATTGTGAAATTAATAGAAGATTTGGAAAAAAACAGATCTATATTGGCCCAGACCAGTTCCAGGCACTGTGGTAGTTGAGGAGCAATGGCACTGATGTGAAGGACTGATGACAACATAATAGTGGTTTCCTGCAAAAGCTCATTTCTCGCCTATTACAACATCAACTCTCATGCCTGAGAGTACACCATTTCTAACCCTGTGCTCAGAATCCTATCACTAAACATCGACCTATAATTGCATTCCTGTTACGATATCAATTCATGTGATCAATGTTACACCTAGTAAAGAAAAGCAGAGGCCTGCTCTAGTTTGAAGGGAATACAATACAAATCTTGAAAGACTACTCCTAAGATATGAATAGCAAGTAAAAGGAATTCTTGCCCTTATGATCCAGACTCAAATGATGGGATATAAGGTATGATCTGGTAGTCATTTTTATTAAGCCAGATGGCAAAACCTCTATATACACAGACCCTGTACTATTCGGAGATTTTATTGATTAATTTGACTTGATATTCATGGAAGCCGAGATAATAACTACTGAATATATTGTTAATGTCCTTAGAAATCCTTGACAGCCAGGACAGCTGGAAGGGGTTCTGACAGGGAAGCGTTCTAACAACCAATCGAGACTCTTGACAAGGGACAGGAATAAATGTTCCCTCCCCCACCACCCAAAGTCATCACCAGCATAAGCTGGAGGCTCTGAAGAACCTCAAGTAAAGACTTCATGGTATACTTTGTATTGTTAGTTGTGTGTTAAATGCTTCTACTCCCCTTACTTGAAAGGTTGCCTTGACTTTATGTCTTCAGTTCTATTTTACACAGCATTGCCTATGTGTAGTAGAATCTATCCACCCCCAGACAAATGGGCTCCCAGTGCACCCCTGTCCTGGAGCCCGATGCATCTTCTCTCTTCTATACATTACTGAGTGCTGATGTTTTTTGCTGAATCAATTTATAATGAATTTGTGGGCTGCCATTAAGAGACAATGGAGTATGATATACAATTAAAGCAACTATCACATTCAACATGCCGTTCTTATCTCCTATCTTGATTTTTAATTCCCTTCCCTTATTCTTTAGATCACATTTGTACATTTTCCTACTTTCACCCCCTGCCTGCTGTCTATGCTGGCATTCCCTTCATACTATCATATTAGCAAATGTGTTGATCTTGTACTTCTCTCGGAGACTCACTTACTTCCACAGGATTCAGACAAACTGAAGAAATACAGGGTGGGACAGATTGTTAGATGGAGTGACCCCCAAGCCTTCCAAGTATCCCACTTGAAATTTCCCAAACCGCTTTATGAAATGAGGAGTAGCGATATTGGGGCAGATTTAAGAGCCCCTAGCGCCTCCTTGCGCCACATTAGCGTGATTCTTTTTGACGCTAATGTGACCCAATGAGGCCAAAATCGCAGCGCCAAATTTACAAACTTTGTATCTCTTTGTGTTACATTATGCCTATGTCAGACATAATGTATGCAAAGGGGGCATTCCCTTTGTTGGGGGGGGGGCAGATAATGGCACAAAGAATCCAAGAGATTTATTTGCATCATTTATTTTGGCACTTTTAATGCCTGCTCAGAGCAGACATTAAAAGGAGGAACACCATTGTTTTCAATGGGCCTCAATGGGCTTTGCAGGATTAGCGTCAACATTTTTTATGCTAATCCTCCAAAGCTCCGAAATAGTATTAAAAAAATTCATGCTAGTTCCCCTAACTACTGCCATGGTGTGCCATATCTTAGATACGGCGCACACAAAGTGGCGTTAGGGGGTGATAAGGGGCACAAGAAAAGTTAAATCAGGGCCATTGTTTCTTAACATCCCCCATTAGAGTGCCTAAGAGTTGGATGGATAGCAGGGCAGATATGCCTTTCCAAACATCAGCAAACTGGACACAACCTTGATTGGGTAAGAGGCCTTTCTTCTCAACCCTGTCCATATTGCTTATGGAATTTAGCTGCAATAAAACCATAATCAGGATTCACTTAACCTTGTGCTCGACTTTCCTATTGACAGGTTTGGGCCAATGGTCATACAGAACAATAATGACAGAGCCCTTCTAAAGGACATGACAGGTGAACAGGGTCTGATAGATGTGTGGTGTCTACTTCGGACAAGGACTACTCTTTTTTTTTAGGGGTGCAGAATGCATCTTCATGTATTAAATATTTTCAATATCAAGGCTCTCTACTGCCCTCAGTACTTCAGTGACATCATGGAAGTGGACATTTTGGACTACTCCTTAGTCTTTATGGACCTAGGCCATGTCTCTCCTTCCCTGGCATTTTCGAAAAAGCATGCAGGTAGATATAGGATCCCAGAAGACAAAGACATCCTTTGATCACATAATTGCATATATAAGTCTGAAACACGACCTCAGTTTCCTTGGCTGAGGTCCTCTGGCTCCAAGGAAAGCTACTTGGAGAGGCTGCATGATGCATCACTCTGTTATCATTAGGATGAAGACTTGAAGTGAGCAGCTCCTACCTGAGTTGTTGATCCGATCACTCATAGCCAAATATATTGCAAAACTATCAGCGGCCCCTAAGTGACAGTTGGAAACTGAAAACATTTCCTTCAATTCACATTACATGAACAAGGTAGAGAGGGCCTTGCGAATGAGGAAAAACACAAGACATCTGTTGATGCTCCAAACGAGTCAAAGGGAGGCACAGGTGGCTATCCCAGCCTTTCATGATGTGAGCAGACAACTATTGATCCATCCCTTTGTAACACTGAGTCACTTGCCTCCTATGATGAGGAGGGGTTATTAACCAAAACTGCAGGGTGGGCCTAAATACAAGGAATGCTTTCTGGGACTCTTAAACGTGCCACCCTTTCACAACAAGAAAGAACCTTGACTGTTGGAGAGATTTCCATGTAAGTGTGCTGATGCTCTATTAGATGTGCTGATAAGCAAATCATCTGACAAAAATGGCCTCCCCACAATTTTTTTAAGATTTCTAAACCCTTGATGATGTCCATGTTACATGTTATATTCAAGGAAGCAGACAAAACTGGCTGCCTGGGTTCTCTCTTCAGCAGAACTATTAGGGTCCTTATCACAAAGGAGGGGAAATGCTCTCTTGACTGTACTAGCAATGTTGGCTTCAAAACCCTGGCAAAGTTCTTGACCAACAGGCTTGGTATGGTGATTTCCTCCTTAATACAAGACTCACAATTAGGATATGTTCCATGGCACTCCTCTTGCAATAATATAGAGCTATTGGTGCATCAGTTATTGAACTCTAAAGATTTGCTTGAAGAAATGCTGTCTGTGTAAGATTAAACTATTTGTTTTGAACCCTGATGTCTTATGGCCTGGCCAAGAGCTTTACATTTTGGCTGCATAGATCCTGTATGGCATAGCTGTGTGGCACCCTTTGCAACTAAAGTTAAGTGTGGAGGCTTCCTATAATGACTAGTTGGTATAGGCAGAATCACTAGTCATGAATATCTTTTGTAATTGTTGTCCTTTTGGGTTTCAAACATCTATTGTCTGCAATCAGAACCTTGATTGCCACTGAGGGCATACACTCCCCCCTCCCATTAACTAATATTAATTGACTTCATACATGTTCTTAGAGTTTTCAATGTCAAGGAAAATTTCAGAAGCGTTCAAGGCTCTACCCAAGCCCTTGTTACCACAAAAATCCACTTTGAAAATCATGGAATGAAACAGATAACCAAAGGCTTGAAATATTTAGGTATCTATGTCAAAGGATCTCAAGGATATAGTAGAAGACAATTTGCCTCCATTGATGGTGAAACTGTGGAACGGTATCACCTTTATCTGTCACTGTGGGGAAGGAGTCAGATCATTAAAATGGTGGTTGTGCCCATATACAAGTGCATATTTGTCATGATTCCATTGTCAACAAACATGACCACCCTGTTAAAAATCAACCAAGGCATTAAATTGTTCTACAATCGTGTATACAGGTTGGAGGCTTACATCTGTTTTTCCTGACTCAATACCTAATGAGCCCGATGACTTGGATGCACAGTCTGTCCTGACCTAATTTCAGTGGGCAGAATACAAGTGTAAACGCTAAAAAAGAAGAGATTTTACAATTCTTTGAAATGTTTTTTAAGCTGTGCTTATTTTTAATAAACTTACCGCACGTAGCACTTTGCACTGGCTCTGTTGAGAGACAGGTTTTGGGATGAAGTTGACTAGACACCATTACAGTTAGTGTTCTAGTTGATTTTCTTGGTGCAATACTTAATTAGCACGAGGATGCGGACGCACAGCACGAGGCACCCCAAAGGCAAGCCAAGGGCAAACCTGTCTGCACCCATCCACATCTGTACTGGGGCAGGGGCCAGAACCCCTCCCCGTCCACCTTGACCCTTGATAGCCTATTCAGGGGAAGAACTATATTGGGTACAACAGTCCCTAGAGAAGAACTGCACACAAAGCCTAATTTGCAAAGATGTCTCATTTATAGGCAATACCCCTTGTAAATGCTGTAACAAACACATTGGTAGTTCAGAGGAAAACACCATAAAAGGTTAAAGCAGCGCAAGGTAAGGAAAACACCCAAAGTGGAATTTTCACTTAATCAGCTGTAGGTTTCTCAGCTCCCCAGACATAAAACACAACATTTCATTTTTCTTGAAGAAAGCCTTGAAGAAACCCAGCCAGACTTGTTATTTCTAATGGAAACCTGGCTGAAAGAGGACTCTCTATGCCCTATATTACGGTTACCCTCCAACAGGACTATACAAAAGTACAATGTGACCGACAAAACAAAGTATGGGGTGGGGTGGGGTGACCATCATTTTTAAGAAAGATTTAAATGGTAAAATTCTCTTCTATTCCCATCCCTGGGTGTAAAAATATCACATTTGTAATCACTCTCTCATACAATCGAACTTTTTATGGGATATTAATATATCATCCTGCAGGAGGACGACCCTAGTTCTCACAGGCACTGCCCGATATATTGGCAGAACAAAGCAGAGAAAAGGCAAACTTTGTAGTATTGGGAGATCTAACCCAACACCTCAATGATACAAAGTGCTCCAATGTAAACAATTTAATTCAGGAACTCAAGGCCATTCACCTCACCAAAGAGTGATGCTGCCTACAAATAAAAAAGGGCATCTGCTTGAACCCATTTTCTCATAAATACCTCACTTAAGAATAACATCTACCCTTCCACTGTGCTGGTCAGATCATTGTTTGATCCCTTTTCATCTCAATGAAGACGAAATAAAATTTTCGCACACTCGGCAGCCAAGGTCTCATCAAAGCTTGGCGAAATTAGATGGTGATATCTGGAAATCTACCCTATCCAGCTCAGTACCCATCGTAACAGAGGGGATATCCAAATTGCAATCCAGGTTTGAAAAATGGATAGAGAACTCGGCAGAACAGCTAATTCCTAAGAGACTACAGAAAAGTAGCTGCATTCAAACGCATGGCCCATCGTTCTCACAAGAACTTTTAATCCTGAAAAAGGAATGTAAATTGAAAGAAAGAAGCTGGAGGAAACACTGTGACACGGCTAGTAAAAAGGTTTATAAGATCGTGGTAAAAATATCATTATGCATTATGGAAGGCTAGGGTCTCCTTCATAAGTGCAAAGATAAAAAATGCAGCTAATTGATCAAAAGAGCCCTTCAAAATTGTTAACACATTTATGAAGACGCCCACATCCCAAGGAGGCCCGTTAGCCCCTGAATTCAGATGTAATATTCTAGCAATTTACTTTCAAGAAAAAGTCACTAACATCTCTGCATCTCTGCCTATGGGCAGGCTCCCAATCCCAAAACCACTGTAATGCTACAAGACAGAGATGTAGGATAATCTTTCAACCTTCACAAATATCAAAATAGAAGATATTATAAGCCTTCTTACCTCATTCAAATCAGGATCCCCTCTGGATGCCACACTCTCTAATATCCTTCTTAAAAGCAGAAATTCCATCTGCCCGTCATGGCCAAAATACTCAATTACTCACTTGAGACGTGCCCCCGGCATGGAAACATTCCATGCTAAAACCATAGAAAAAGCCGACTCTAGATCCCTCATTACTGGAAAGTTACAGATCAATTTCAAATCTTCCAGAGTCGTAGAGAAATACATGAGCAAAAATCTCTCCACATTCCTAGAGGATCAGGGATTTTTTGAATCCTACTAAAACAGGCTTTAGAGCAGGAAACTGCACGGAAACAGCCTTGTTATCAATGTCCGAAGTGCTTAAAGGAATCTTAGATTCAAATGGCACAGCTGCAGTTATTTTCTTAAACCTAAGTACCACGTTTGATATGGCATCGCACCCCCATTCTTGTTAAAAGACTGGAGGAAGCAGGAATTAGTGGCACAGCTCTGAAATGGTTAGCCTCATTCTTAAGGAACAGAAGCTTCCAAGTGAGCGAGGAATCCTGCTGCTCAGATACCCCATTGCTGGAACATGGGGTACCACAGGGGTCCTCATAGAGCCCCATGATTTTTAATTTGGCAGATATTATAACGGGCATGGATTCTAAACAGTATCATATGCTGATGATACTCAAATCACCATCGTCCAAAATTAGGAGTACTTTCTACTCAACTTGATGCCTTGTCTAAAAGGTGTCACTGGACTGATGTCCAGTAGTGATTGAAACTCATCGGAGAAAAACAGAGGTCTTGGTAGTCAAGAACAACTCCACTCTGTGTTTGAAACTTCAATGGCTTGACTTTCTAGGTAAAATACTGCCGCTTAAAACTGAAATAAAATGGGCTTTTGGATTGACAGCCATCTTACAATGAAGGTCCCTGGAAGAAAACTTGGTGCCTCCTGTTTCAGCCTAGCCGAACATTAAGGAAGAATCTGAGATGACTCCCCCCGCTACTCATAGAACCATGGCCCAAGGCCTTGTCTCATCCTAATTATGGCAATTCAGTTTATCTGAGGAACCCTCCATATGTGGTCAAGTGACTACAAATATTCCAGAATGCTGCAGTGCAGATCCCGAAGCATCATTTAGACTCCTCCTCCCTTTCAACCCTTCATTGGCTACCAGTATGCAAAATAATTACATTTAAATCACTCTACCTGGCCCATAGAATTATGTACAACAAAAGCCCCTCATCCCCAATCCAGGCAGCTAAGCCCCTACATCCACAAAAGATCACTGTGTTCTGCAGACCAAGGGCTTTTTCAGTACCTAGAATTAAGAAAGCCAGGAGTGTGGGAGTTCTTTTGTTTACTTGGCATCTGAACTCTGGAACTCCCTGCCTCCATCTTTTAAACTGATTGAGGAAGAAACTAAATTCTGGAAATTTCTTAAAAACTACCATTTTGAGTGAAATGCCTACTATACCAACTATGTGAAGGACATGACCTTTAATGCTAGGAGGCCCATTGGGTAGCCATGTGCTTTATAAGTCCCTAGAACAGCATAAGGATTCATGGTGTCAAGCATTGGTCCTGTCGCAATTGACTTATTTCCTTTCTAAGTGCTGGTGTATTCCACTTTTGGTTAAGTTAAAAAGACACATTTTAAGGGCCTTCAAGAGACCATCACTTCTATATTATATAAGTCGTCCACTCCCATTGATAATACAGTGATCCACACTGTGATCTCTGTTAAGAAATATCTCCACAGATTAATTATAGTGGACCTTTTCCTCGATCAATCTGCCTCGATTCGGTGCAACATTAAGGTATTATTAGTAAATGTCCCATCTGCTAGAATCGATTAACTTCGGAGACATTAGGCAATTGGACCATGTATTTTCCAATGGCAGCCTTAAACCATTCATCACCTTGTGTGATTAATTTAAGTTGGACAATAGCAATATATGGATTTACCAGCAGGTCTCGCATTGATTTTCGTGTACTTTGAGCAAACCCCTAGTATATTAACAATCATTTTTCCCCTTCACTAACTTAACTCCTGTGCTTATATACGTGAAATATCAAGCTTTTATGCCGTGCTCATAGATTGTTTCTTCTCTAAGCACTCTTTGACTTATATTTCAGAAAAAGTGGTGCATCCACTATGATGCGCCACTTTTCTTGCACCCCCGTACTGGCACTTAACAACACCATGGTTGCGCTGTATTTATAATAGTGCACCATGGCGGTCATTAGCACGATAGCGTCAAAATTGATGATGCTATATTGGTTCTTTGCTACACTAGCATAAAAAATGTTGACGCTAGTGCAGAATAGTGCAAGGACAACCATAGGTTACTATTGCAACTTCATTTTAATGCCTACTCTGAGCAGGTGTTAAAATGATTTAAAAAATGGTGCAGTGAAATCTTTTCAATTTCACTGCACCATTTTTGCGGGCCTCCTAGCACTGGAACGCCTCCCCTGCATACATTATGCGTGGGACAGACATAGGCCCTCATTCCAACCCTGGCGGTCGGTGTTAAAGCGGCGGCTAACCCGCCAACAGGCTGGCGGTTAAAAAAATGGAATTCTGACCCTGGCGGAAACCGCCAACAGAGACCGCCAATTTAACACTCCGACCGCCACGGCGGGACAAACAAACAGCGTGGCGGTCACCGCCAACAGACAGGCGGGAGACAATGTACCGCCCACCCTATCACAACCCACCAATCCGCCACCTTTTCCGGGGCGGTAGCCCCGCCGATAAAAACACGGCGGAAACAGACATTTCAAACCGAAAACGCTCACCTCCATACACCCCACGAAGAATCTGGACAGCATGGAACCCGAATTACACATCCTACCAGCTATTGTATTCCTGCTCCTCTACCAGGAGCACGAACGTCGGCGCAGAAGACAACAGTGAGTACTGCACCTACGACACAGGGGAGGAGAAAATATTACAGGGACACACATACGCGACACACCCACCCCCACCCCCACCCACTACAACACACGCATCAATGCATAGCAATACATCACTGTTACAACCCCCAAGCGCCCCGAAAGAATGCAAAGACAAAAGGAATAGATCATAAACAGTCGAATATATTGGATCATTGCCTTATAAAAATATCACACATTTAAAACTAATATATACGTAAATATTAAAAGTCTGATAATTCTAGCTATCATTGTCCGTGGACCACTGGGCCCAAATCACATGGGCAAGGCCCACACAAGATACCTGACCTAAACGGAGAGAACACTGCAGGGGCATCAGATAGAAAAACTACAGGCACCTCAGGGGGAAGGGAAGGGGGGGCACCTCAGCCACATGAGTACACAACGGCAGATCCACGAGGGGCCTCCATGGCCACTGTCCCATCCTGGGGAGTGCAAAGCCACAGTCTCACAAGTCTCTACAGTGGGTGGGTTGCCCACTGTTCCATCCTGGGGAGTGCAAAGCCACAGTCTCACAAGTCTCTACAGTGGGTGGCTTGCCCACTGCCATATCCTGGGGAGTGCAAAGCCACAGTCTCTCAAGTCTCTACAGTGGGTGGCTTGCCCACTGTCCCATCCTGGGGAGTGCAAAGCCACAGTCTCACAAGTCTCTACAGTGGGTGGCTTGCCCACTGCCATATCCTGGGGAGTGCAAAGCCACAGTCTCTCAAGTCTCTACAGTGGGTGGCTTGCCCACTGTCCCATCCTGGGGAGTGCAAAGCCACAGTCTCACAAGTCTCTACAGTGGGTGGCTTGCCACTGTCCCATCCTGGGAAGTGCAAAGCCACAGTCTCACAAGTCTCTACAGTGGGTGGCTTGCCCACTGCCATATCCAAGGGGAGTGCAAAGCCACAGTCTCTCAAGTCTCTACAGTGGGTGGCTTGCCCACTGTCCCATCCTGGGGAGTCCAAAGCCACAGTCTCACAAGTCTCTACAGTGGGTGGCTTGCCCACTGCCATATCCTGGGGAGTGCAAAGCCACAGTCTCTCAAGTCTCTACAGTGGGAGACTTGCCCACTGTCCCATCCTGGGAAGTGCAAAGCCACAGTCTCACAAGTCTCTACAGTGGGTGGCTTGCCCACTGTCCCATCCTGGGGAGTGCAAAGCCACAGTCTCTCAAGTCTCTACAGTGGGTGGCTTGCCCACTGTCCAATCCTGGGGAGTGCAAAGCTACAGTCTCTCAAGTGGATAACAGTCTCCACTGGTACTGGAGGGGGACTAGTGCCCAGAGTGCTTTGTGCAGCCCTGTCCGACACAGATGCGCGCCTGCCCCTTCCGCCAATGGGCCAGCGGTGCCTGAGATGAAGGGCCCAGGTCAGCGGTGCTTGAGACGGCGGTGCCCAGCGTAGCGGTGCTTGAGATGAAGGGCCCAGCGGAGCGGTGCTTGAGACGGCGGTGCCCAGCGGAACGGTGCTTGAGATGAAGGGCCCAGCGGAGCGGTGCTTGAGATGAAGGGCCCAGCGGAGCGGTGCTTGAGACGGCGGTGCCCAGCGGAGCGGTGCTTGAGATGAAGGGCCCAGCGGAGCGGTGCTTGAGATGAAGGGCCCAGCGGAGCGGTGCTTGAGACGGCGGTGCCCAGCGGAGCGGTGCATGAGATGGCAGTGCCCAGCGGAGCGGTGCTTGAGATGAAGGGCCCAGCGGAGCGGTGCTTGAGATGAAGGGCCCAGCGGAGCGGTGCTTGAGATGAAGGGCCCAATTCAGCGGTGCTTGAGATGAAGGGCCCAGTTCAGCGGTGCTTGAGATGGCGGTGCCCTGTTCAGCGGTGCTTGAGACGGCGGGCCCTGTTCAGTGGTGCTTGAGACGGCGGTGCCCTGTTCAGCGGTGCTTGAGACGGCGGTGCCCTGTTCAGCGGTGCTTGAGACGGCGGTGCCCTGTTCATCGGTGCTTGAGACGTCGGTGCCCTGTTCAGCGGTGCTTGAGACGGCGGTGCCCTGTTCAGCGGTGCTTGAGACGTCGGTGCCCTGTGCAGCGGTGCTTGAGACGGCGGTGCCCTGTTCAGCGGTGCTTGAGACGGCGGTGCCCTGTTCAGCGGTGCTTGAGACGGCGGTGCCCTGTTCAGCGGTGCTTGAGACGGCGGTGCCCTGTGCAGCGGTGCTTGAGACGGCGGTGCCCTGTTCAGCGGTGCTTGAGACGGCGGTGCCCTGTTCAGCGGTGCTTGAGACGGCAGTGCCCTGTTCAGCGGTGCTTGAGACGGCAGTGCCCTGTTCAGCGGTGCTTGAGACGGCGGTGCCCTGTTCAGCGGTGCTTGAGACGGTGGTGCCCAGCGGAGCGGTGCTTGAGATGAAGGGCCCAATTCAGCGGTGCTTGAGATGAAGGGCCAAGTTCAGCGGTGCTTGATTGAAAGGGCCCAGTTCAGCGGTGCTTGAGACGGCGGTGCCCTGTTCAGCGTTGCTTGAGACGGCGGTGCCCTGTTCAGCGGTGCTTGAGACGGCGGTGCTCTGTACAGCGGTGCTTGAGACGGCGGTGCCCTGTTCAGCGGTGCTTGAGACGGCGATGCCCTGTTCAGCGGTGCTTGAGACGGTGGTGCCCTGTTCAGCGGTGCTTGAGACGGCGGTGCCCTGTTCAGCGGTGCTTGATTGAAAGGGCCCAGTTCAGCGGTGCTTGAGACGGCGGTGCCCTGTTCAGCGGTGCTTGAGACGGCGGTGCCCTGTTCAGCTGTGCTTAAGACGGCGGTGCCCTGTTCAGCGGTGCTTGATTGAAAGGGCCCAGTTCAGCGGTGCTTGTTTGAAAGGGCCCAGTTCAGCGGTTCCGGCCCTGGCATGGGTGTCACTCGCCACCTGGCATGTGGCTGGGCCTTCCTGGCCATCTGTCCGTTGGCTTGCGGGGCCCTCCTGGGCTGCCGTACCGGGCCTCTGGGTGTCCTCCTGCACACCTGGGAGGGGGCTGCTGGGGCAGCCCTGGGCAGCTGGCCTGCTGCTGGACTTGTTGGGCGTGCTGCCCTTCCCACCCTTCCCTGGTCGTCTGTGGCCCTTTGACCCCTTTGGCGGTGTGCCAGGTGGCACCCCACTTCCAGACGGAGCCAGGGTAGGGATTTTGGTCCCTGGTGTCCGTAGCCTCTCGCGCCGGGCACTGCTCATTTTTGGGTGCTTTTCCGGGGGTGGGCTGGGCGTGCCTTTGCTCCTCGCCGGAGTTGTTGACCTTGAGGGTGGGGGACTCCACAGTCCTTGGACAACAGTCCTGATAGGTCCTGGTTTGGTGGTGGCTGAGGTGCTGATTGCAGTCTTATGAGATGGACGGGGTGGGGGAGTTGTTGGAAAGAGGTTAAGGTTGGCAAGGAAAAGCAATTTGGAAAGAGAGTGACGGGTAGGTGAAGTGGGTATGGGAGTGGAGGAAGAGGATGTGGTTGTAGGAGTGTGAAGTCTGGTGTCTTTGGGTGCAGAAGCTTGGGCTGGAGGCTGTCGTGAGGTGGATGGCTGTTGGGTCGGTGGCTGCTTGCGTTTGTGTGGTTTGGAAGAGGGGGTGACAGACACACTGGGAGAGGACACAGGGGACGTGTACATGGTAGTTGGGGTGGTGACTGCACGTGTGCGGAGTGTTCTGGTGGGTGTGCTGGTGATGGACGTAGTGGCTGAAGATGTTGTGCATGCAAGTGTGAGTGGAGACGTCACAGGGAGGGAGGAGGGAGACGAGGAGGAGGGGGACACAGTGGAGGCAGTGGCTGTTGGTATGTCTGCATGTGGATGTTGCTTGTGTGAATGCTTGTGTGATGTGTGGTGCTTATGTCTGGATGAGCTTCCCTTGGGTGTTGAGGTGTGTGCAGGCTGGTCTGTAGGTGTGTCTGGGATAGACAGGGGATTGGGTCTGGGTGGAGGAAGTTGGAGGGGGGAGGCTAGAGACAGGGACAATTGCTGCTGTCAGTGCTGAGGCCAGAGGGTTGAACAATCGCTGATGGGCAGCCTGACCCGAATGAATGCCCTCCAGGTATGCATTACTCCGGTGCACCTCCCTTTCTACACCCTGGATGGCATTCAAAAGGGTAGACTGCCCAACAATGAGCGTCCTCAGGAGGTCAATGACCTCCTCACTGAGGGCAGCTGGGGTGACTGGGGCAGGGCCTGAGGTGCCTGGGGCGAAGGAGATGCCCACCTTCCTGGGTGAGAGGGCACGGGGCGAAGGCTGAGGGGCTGCTGGGAGGTCGGTGCTGGTGCGCTGGGTGGCGGCTGTACCTGTTGTTGCGGGGGGCACGGATGTTGCCGCCACCACAAGGGAGCTCCCTTCAGAGGACGAGTCGCTGCCACTGACATCAGCACGAGTCCCCGCTGTGGAGCTCCCCTCGCCCTCGCCCTCCGTCTCACTGGTGAAATCCAGTGGCCATGTGAGATGCAGCTCCCTCGTGCTCCGATGCCACTTCTCCTCCGCCTGATGATGCTGATGCACACATGAACAGGAAGACCACAAAAAAGGGGGGGGGAGAAATAAAGACATGTTGAGTGCCTGCATTACCGCTACCGTTGGCGGACAAGACAGACACAGAAGCCCCTGCACTACACCGCGCACTTGGGGTCCACTACGCAATCCATGGGACATGGCCTACAAGCCTATCGACGACAACTGCACACAAAGATGAGACAGGGCCATGGATACCTGAACTTGGCACCCTACAGAGGTGGGGGGCGGGGGCACAGGGCCATGCCTTACGGAGGGGCCTAGCCTACAGATTTCGCCCTGGCCTAGGGAGACCCACAGCCCTCCTCCCCCACCCAGACACCTCCACTGCGCGCAAAGTCACCAGAATGAGACTGTACTCACCCCCTTGTGTCTGCTGTGATGTCCTCACGCGCCCATCCAAATCAGGGTAGGCCACCGCCAGGATCCGGGACATCAGGGGGGTCAATTGACGACTGGCACCCCTCCTACGTTGGGAGGCCATCCCCAGCAGAGCCTCCGCCGTCTTCCTGCTCAAGCGGCGGATGTCCTCCCACCTCTTCCGGCAGTGGGTGCCCCGTCTGTTGTGGACCCCCAGGGTCCGGACGTCCTTGGCGATGGCACGCCAGATCGTGATTTTCTGGTGGGCGCTGACCTATGTGACATGTACAGGGAGAGAAAAATTGTCATCACCTTCTGCATGCTCAATGTGAGTGGCCTCCCATCCCCACCCTTGCCATGTGGCACATGCTCACATCTGTCGTCTGATGCATGCCTCAATCGCTCCCCTCCCCACCATCTTTCATCCACCCGACTCAACCCAGGCATTGTCCACAAAGCATGGTCCCAGTGTACTTACCTGTTGGTCTGGAGGACCGTAGAGTAGCGCATACTGGGGGAGGACCCCATCCACAAGTTTCTCCAATTCTTCAGAAGTGAAGGCAGGGGCCCTTTCCCCAGTCGCAGCAGCCATTGTCTCTTCCAGACCAAGGTCACAGCGGCACTTGCAGTGTAGGTCCTCTCCTGTGGAAGATCAGGTATCGAGTGATTAAGCTGATAGAAAATGGCGGTCACGCCCGCAGCGGTGCGTACCGCGGCGGTGCGTACCGCGACCGCCGGCGCACATCGTCATTGGCTCCTGAAACCCATAGGATTCAATGTGAACCAATGCGGCTTTGCGCCGCGGTCTTCGACCGCCTACCGCCACGGTGTGCCACGCCAGCGCATTGACCTCACATCCCATTGTCACACTTCACAGGTCAGGTAGCCGCCATTTCAAGGGCCCACATGGCTTAATTTCTACTGCGTCACACATACCTAGGCCTTTCCTCAACACTCATACACACCATTCAATGCATAGTGAATCGTGTTGTGTGCAAGCTGTGGGAACGTACCTGTGGGTTGATTGACTCTGTGCTCGCTGTTGTCCTTCCTAGGCACCGTCCGCTTGGCAATGCGAGGAGATGGAGGAATCTTCCCGTGTACAGACCGCTGGTGGACCTGTCGACAATGGAGGAACGACATGTCATTCTGACATACAAGCTTGACCGAGCCACTATACATGAACTGTGTGCCCAGCTGAGGCAGACCTGATGTCACCCATTCGCCAACCCACAGGGATCCCCACTCTAGTGCAGGTGCTGTCAGTACTCCATTTCTTAGCAAGTGGGTAATTTCAAACAACAGTGGCCATATCATCAGGGATGTCTCAACCTATGTCTTCCAAGGTGTTGTCCAGAGTGTTGTCTGCCCTGCTCAAACACACGCGGAGCTACATCGTTTTCCCTGAGGTGGGGGATTTGCCTACAGTGAAGGGTGACTTCTATGCCCTTGGACATATCCCCAACATCATAGGTGCCATTGATGGGACCCATGTGGCTTCGGTACCCCCCAGAGAAAGTGAACAGGTGTACAGGAACAGGAAAAGTTATCATTCAATGAATGTACAGATGGTCTGTTTGGCAGACCAGTACATCTCCCATGTTAATGCCAAGTTCCCTGGCTCTGTGCATGACGCCTACATCCTGCGCAATAGCAGCATCCTGTATGTGATGAGGCAACTCCAGAGGCACCGTGTGTGGCTATTAGGGGACTCTGGTTACCCCAACCTTTCCTGGCTATTGATCCCAGTGAGGAATGCCAGGACCAGGGCAGAGGAACGCTACAATGAGGCCCATGGGCGGACTAGGAGGGTGATCGAACGCACCTTTGGCCTCCTGAAGGATAGGTTCAGGTGCCTCCATATGACAGGTGGATCCCTAATGTACTCACCAAAGAAGGTGTGCCAGATCATCGTGGCCTGCTGTATGCTTCAGAATCTGGCTTTGCGCCGCCAGGTGCCTTTTCTGCCGGAGGATGGTCCAGATGGTGGTGTTGTAGCAGCTGTGGAGCCTGTGGAGAGTGAAGAAGAGGAAGCCGAAGAGGACGACATAGACAACAGGAACACAGTAATAGAGCAATACTTTCAGTGACACACAGGTAAGAGTACACACCGGCATATTACATTTACTTAAAGACTCCTACCTCTCTACTGTCTGACTTTTTTTGGTAACTGTGTTGTGACTTTCCCTTCCGTTTTCAGAGCTGTGGACCCCACTGCGTGACATCTGCTCAGTTTCCCCATGGACTACAGCTGTGTGACAGCGGTTTTTTGGCATCACTATGTGAATAACAATTTTGGCACTGTCATGTCTAATACATTTGTTAAAATCACAGACAGACTCCAGATTGTTTATGTGCAATAAGTGTGTTTATTCAAGTGCTCTAATTTGGATGGGTGGTTGCAAATTGGTGAGGGGTGATGGTGGAGGATTGTCCATGGCAGAGTCCAGACTATCAGGTTCACAGGTGCATTGTCCAAATGCCTGTGGGAAGTGGAGCAGGGGCAGTTTAAGGTTGGACAGGGTGACAATGTGGGACAGTGGGATGACAATCAGGGCGGTATCCTTTGCTGGCTGGGGTCTTGACATGTTACTCTGTCTTCTTCCTGGATCTCAGGGCCCGCTTGCGGGGTGGTTCTCCTTCTGCAGGGGGTGGGGTTCTGGTGGCCTGTTGGTCTCCTGTCGGGGCCTCCTGTCCACTAGCGCCGGCGGAGGTGGTAGCCAGTTCTTGGTCCATGCTAGTGTCAGGGGCCCTTTGAGGTGCCAGAGTGGTCCGCAATGTGGAGATTAACTCATTCAGGGCCACTACGATGGTACCCATGGCGGTACTGATGTTTCTCAGTTCCTCCCTGAACCCCATATACTGTTGTTACTGCAGAAGCTGGATTTCCTGAAACCTGGCCAGGACCGACGCCATCATCTCCTGGGAGTGGTGGTATGCTCCCATGATGGAGGAGAGGGCCTCGTGGAGAGTGGGTTCCCTAGGCCTGTCCCCCCCGTCGCACAGCTGTCCTCCCAGTTCCCCTGTTTCCTTGGGCCTCCGTCCCCTGGACCGTGTGCCCACTACCACTGCCCCCAGGTCCCTGTTGTTGTTGGGGTGGTGGGTTAGCCTGGGTTCACTGTAGTGGTGGACACACCGCTGATTGACGTGTCCTGGGGACAGAGGTATGGGCCTGCTGGGTGGGTGCTGTGCTGGTGTTCCCAGAGGGGGGAAAGGTATGCTGTGGCCTGTGCCTGTCTGAGGGGAACCGACTGTCCAGAGGTCCCCGATGGACCGGGCTGGTCATCTAGATCCAGGGAGACAGAGCTGCTGTCATCACTGTGGGCCTCTTCTGGGGGTGGAGGGGACATTTGTGGACCCTCCTGCGCGGTGACCTGGCGTTCGGGTCCTGCAGGGGTATAAAAGTATGGTTATTGCTTCTGTGTGTGCCAATGGCGTGCAATGGTTGGGTGCCCGTGTACCCCTGTGCTGGCATTCCTTTGTGGGGGCTGTTGCGATGGTGTTTTGGGGGGGGGGGTGATGGGTACGTGCATTGGGCATGCTTTGGTGATGGGTGTCCATGCTTTGGGGCCGCATGCAAGGCTAAGTTTTTGGATGGGTGGGTTGTGATGGTGAGACATTTGCAAGGGGTAGTTGTGAAGGGGTGAGGGTGGGGGTATGAGTTGGCATGCAGGTGGGGTGGGGGGGATGAAGTAGTGAAGATGAGACTTACCAGAGTCCATTCCTCCGCCTACTCCAGCGAGGCCCTCAGGATGCAGGATGTTCAAGACTTCCTCCTCCCATGTTGTGAATTCGGGGGGAGGAGGTGGGGGTCCGCCGCCAGTCCGCTGTACCGCGATGTTGGGCCTTGATACCATGGAACGCACCTTCCCCCGTAGGTCGTTCCACCTCTTCCTGATGTCATCCCGATTTCTTGGGTGCTGTCCCACAGCGTTGACCCTGTCCACTATTCTTTGCCATAGCTCCATCTTCCTGGCAATGGTGGTGTGCTGCACCTGTGTCCCGAACAGCTGGGGCTCTACTCTTAGGATTTCCTCCACCATGAACCTGAGTTCAGCATCTGAGAACCTGGGGTGTCTTTGAGGTGCCATGGGGTGGTGTGGATGATGTGTGGGGTGGAGTGTGTAGTGATAGGTGGGGTGCTATTTAGTGGTGTGTTGTGTGAGGTGCGTGGAAGTTCTGTGGGTATTGGTATTGTGTGCCTGTGGATGCTTGTTTGTAGATTGTGGTGTCTCTCTCTGGTCTTCGTTCGAAATTTCTGGTCGTAAGGGTTTGTGGGTGATGTGGGTGTGTGTTTTATAATGTATTGGGTGTGTGGGAGTGGTGTGTGTATGTGTATCAGGTGTGTGTATTTCGAATTGTCCAATGTGGTAGTGTATTGTAGGTGTATGTGTATTTCGACTGCGGCGGTGTGTACCGCCAATAGAATACCGCGGTTGAAAGACCGCCGCGTGGATTCGTGGGTCGTAATGGCATGGGCGTATTTCTGTTGGCGTGACGGTGGAGGTTTGGTCATCGCCAGTTTATTGCTGACCTTTGGTGTGGCGGACTTTTGTGGATGGCGGTATTTAAGCGGTTTGCCTAATGTGGGTCAGAATGACCGTGGCGGTTTACCGCGGCGGTGTTATGGCGGTCTTCTGTCTGGCGGTAAGCGCCTTCTACCGCCGAGGTTTGAATGACCACCATAATGTGGTGCAAGGGGACAAAGTGGCGCAATACATGCATTGCACCCCTTTGTAAATGTGGTGTAGTAAAAAAGCCACTTTAGCACCACCTTAGAGTAAAGAAAAATTATGCTATGTGGCACTGAGGATACGCTAGGGGATCTGTAATATACCTCAATGAATGTTACAAGTCAATTGTGGAAATATGCTTTGCAGTGTGAATTGTAGAAGAAGGTTGACTGCCCTCACTCTCTACACATGACAAATATTTCAAGGAATGCATGTCTCAATTTTTTATACTTCAAACTTCTGCAACAATTTGACTGTCTGCCCCTTATACTGCATAAGAAAGATCTCCGGTGCCACTCAGACTGTTGGAGATGTGATAGACCAACCTGTGAGTCACTACACATATCATATTTGTGTGCAAAAATCTCTTGTACTGAGGTGACATGGGACAAAATATCACTGGTCAGTGAGATTAAGATTAGACTTTCAACACACATAGCATTACTACACAATATATCTGCTATTGTGGGATTGTCCAGTTATAGAAGGAGATGGCTGGCAACAGCAGTTGCAGTGGCAAATATATGCATAATTTCCCAACTTTGATGAATGGTTGGCTGAAGTTGTGAAAATTGCCACTTATGAATACCATAACATTCAACATCAGGTGATGATCTTTTCCGATATATAGGATGCTTGTGGAGTTTGGGGTCTCTGAGCTCACGATTTAAAATTACATCTTTTAGTAAAGTTGATTTTAAGATTGTGCGTTTAATAATGCCACTTTTAGAAAGTGAGCATTTTCTTGCTTATACCATTTCTGCAACTCTGCCTGTTTGTGGATTCCCTGTCTGGGTCAGTTTGACAGTTGGGCTGATTGCACCTCACACTAGACAGTGACACAAAAGAAGCTGGGGTGTAGCCTGCATTTCCTGAGGAGCCATCTGTGCTAGGAGGGGGGGGGAGGAGTGGTCACGTACAACTGAAAGGACTGTGCCTGTCCTCACACAATGCAGTCTCCGACCCCCTGGTGAGTGTCTGGGGCCTGGCCTGGGAAAGGTAGGATTTCACATTCAAAAGAGACTTTACTTTGAAGTAGGCCTACTTCAAAGGAGAAATTGGGTATAAGAAGGGCACCCAAAGCCACAGACTTTAGAACACTTCTGGAAACAAGAGGAACCTCTGCCTGGAGAAGAGCTGAAGAGCTGAGGAGAAGTGCTGCCCTGCCTGTGACTGTGCTTTGTGGAGCTGTCCTGCAGTTGCTGCTTCTGCCAGAGTAAGAGGGCAAAGACTGGACTTTGTGTGCCATCCAACTTGTGAAGAAATCTCCAAGGGCTTGATTTAGAGCTTGCCTCCTGTTGTTTGAAGTCTCAGGGACAGCAAACACTTCTCTCTGCCAGCACCTGGTGTCTCTAGAGAAACTCCTGCTTTGACAAGTGGTGCCCTATCCAGTCCCTGGGCCCTTGAAAGGAAAGCTGGTGGAAATCAAAGGAAATCGACTTCGGACGACTTCGGACCGACGCCGCTGCTGAATCCGGTGATGCCGCCTGCACCCGACGCCGTGACCTTCACTGGAACGTGATGCTCTTCGCAGGCCCGACGCCGCTGCAGTCCCGCTGAAGTCCGTGACTCCGTGGAAGTCGGCGTACCACGTCATGACCGACGCCGCTCGAAGTGCGCGGATTCATCGTTTCGCACCGACGCCACAATCCCCGACTTCGCGCATTGTTTTCACTCTTCACCAAAGGTAGTGCACTTGGGCGTCTACGCGACTCCATGTCCGGCGCCGCTGGTGTCGGCTTGTTGGGAACGACTCCGTCATGAGGCCGTGTTAACACCTCATCGAAGCATTATGGGGGTCATTCCGACCCTGGCGGTTGACTACCGCCAGGGCCGGGGACCACGGATGCACCGCCAACAGGCTGGCGGTGCATCCATGGGCATTCTAACCCAGCAGTACAGCTGCGGTCAGAAACGGGAAACCGGCGGTGTCCCGCCGGTTTCCCGCTGCCCTAGGGAATCCTCCATGGCGGCGATGCAGGCAGCGCCTCCATGGGGATTCCGACCCCCTTACCGCCAGCCTGGTTCTGGCGGTTTTGACCGCCAGAACCTGGCTGGCGGTAACGGGTGTCGTGGGGCCCCTGGGGGACCCTGCAGTGCCCATGCCAATGGCATGGGCACTGCAGGGGCCCCCTAACAGGGCCCCACCAAGATTTTCAGTGTCTGCCAAGCAGACACTGAAAATCGCGACGGGTGCAACGGCACCCGTCGCACCCCTTCCACTCCGCCGGCTCCATTCGGAGCCGGCATCCACATGGAAGGGGGTTTCCCGCTGGGCTGGCGGGCGGCCTTCTGGCGGTCGCCGGCCAGCCCAGCGGGAAACTCAGAATTACCGCGGCGGTCTTTTGACCGCGCAGCGGTATTCTGACGGCGGGACTTTGGCGGGCGGCCTCCGCCGCCCGCCAAAGTCAGAATGACCCCCTATGTGTTTCTAAGCGCTATTTTTTAGTTTAATCTTTAAAAATTCATAACTTGACTTGTGTATATTGGATTTTTGTCTTTTTGGTCTTGTTTTGTTTAGATAAATATTTCCTATTTTTTTAAACCTGTGTTGTGTCATTTTGTAGTGTTTTCATTGAGTTACTGTGTGTGTGTTGGTACAAATACTTTACACCTAGAACTCTGAGGTTAAGCCTACTGTTCTTCCAAGCTACCAAGGGGGTTAGCAGGGGTTAGCTGAGGGTGATTTTCTTTTACCCTGACTAGAGTGAGGGTCCTTGCTTGAATAGGGGGTAACCTGACTGTCAACCAAAGACCCCATTTATAACAAGCACACATGGCTAGGGGGACACATGCATTCCCAAAACTCCATAACGTTTGATGCCACATGTAGCTAGTTACACTTAGCTAAACAGGACACCACACACATAGCATACACTGTGACCACGCGCCCCTCAGGCCGGATATTTTGACACGTACTCGCTGGCCCACATTGTGTCCATATCAGGTTGAGGCCCACCTGCATTACCTATCTGGAATTGCATTTAGGTCTCCTTGACACCTGTTCACATTTTTTTTTTACCAAGGAATGAATGTTTTTATGACTTTATTGTATTCAGAAAAATTTATAAAATGTGCTTCATTTCAATGTACAATGTGAGACAGTCCTCAGACCCTGGTTCTGTAGCTGCTCTCCTGGCCATAATGTTTAATCAAATGAACCGTTTTCTGTTTTTCCAGATGCCTCTTATCTCTTGTTTTTTTTAAGGTAAATTCTCAATCAAGCAACAGTTGCATCATGCAAAATGGGTATTGCAGCAAATGAGGAAAGCGTTTTGTTTCAAAGTCAAAAAAGTCTCTTGAACAAACAAAACTGTGTAAAAGTTAAATCCTCTCTGGTGGCTAAGTTTACGAAGTAGTGGTTGTTATTAAATACATACAAATAAACATTTCCTACAGAAGGCAGTGTTAAAATACAAAATCCTAAAACGACTATGCATATTCATTAAGCTGTTATAGATCTCCTACTTGACATCCAAACTAAAACCACCAATGACATTCCTTGCAGCATAACATTTAAATTCCCAGTGGCATCATGCACCGATAGACATATTAAAACTATGTTGGTCAGGGTTCGACCCATATAAAAATTGCACAGGTCACATATTTACGGGCCTGCATCCAAACTGAACAAGGCACAAGCTGCTGAACCCATGTACAAGCTGGACATGCCAGATCGCGATGTTTGTTGGGCCTTCGGAAAGGCACTGTGAGCAGAATGCATTGCCTATTAATCCTTTGTCTGCTCTGACATTGAAATGCAATCTTTGCACTCTCGCTTGAATGTGCTTTATGCCTGCCCTTGCTACAGACAAAGAGGCACTCAGAATAACAACACATATGCCTTCTCTGTCAGTGCTATGAGGTTAGCAAGAAAACATGGAGCAGGTCCATCAGGATAATCTCCTCCGAGACATCGGAGGCAAAATATAGACTATAACTGACAGAAAAGATGAAAAAGTAGGGCTGTACAAAGTACATAAATAAACACCTAAATAAAGCATAGTATTAAACATCCATCCGTCTGGAGTCCCTTGAAACTGGTTTTGTTTAAAGGTCCAGTTTACAGAAAAGGCAGCAGAAAGGGCGCAGAAGCCAAAGAGATGTCAAATGGGCAATATATGAAAACCCTTTCTTACAATTTCGATTTCCATTTCATTTGAAAAACACTTGAACAAATAGATGTGCAAGGGCTCAGACTAGATAAATGCAAGGAAATCACGGGTTCATGAGCGGATCTCGCACTTATGAGTCGCCAGCATTTTTTAAATCTGGTTCCCCGCTGGCTCGGAAGGGCTATCTATTAGACAAGGAAACAGGGGAAGAGAATGAATGGCGGTACTAATGCTCCGTTTCCTGTCGCAAAGGCGTGCTTTTAATTTGCATGTCTTATGTTATAAAGAGTGTATAGTTAAGACAGTGGAGACTGGTAAGGCATCTTCTAAAGTCCTGCTCCCCTTCATGGTGCTATTAGAATATGAGGCTGTTGAGTTGACCACAATGGGGTGCCAGAGGGTCAATAATAGGAGGTATAAGTCTTCTGCGTCAACATTGTAATGATTGTTGTAAGAAATTGGATTGTTGGTTGACTTGGGGAGTGAGCCCTGGTCAAGCAGTAACCACAATCCTTGTCAGGGTGAGGCACAAGCCAACCCTAGATTAACCTATGCCCAACCCTCTAGTAGCTTAGCACAAAACAGCCAGGCTTAACTTAGAGGCAATGTGTAAAGTATTTGTAAAACACTTCAAACAGTAATAAAGTGAAAAACACTCTAAATAAATGATCCCACACCAAGTTAGAAAGAAATGTATCTTTAATAAATAAAACAAGAACAAAATGAAATAAAATTCAATCAGTAGAACCAGAGATATGCGATTTTGAACATTCCTGTGAAAATAGCACCAAAAGTGCAAAGCGCCAACTGAGGATATCTGGTTGTGTCAGGCTGAAACTGTCACAAACTCAGGCCAGCTGTGATGGAGTGCAGGCCGGCTGCTGTGACCCAGTTAGGTCCACTGAACAGAGTACCTTAAATCCTGGCAAGCGGAACACTGCGTTGATCCTCATTAAAGATGTGTCATCCAGCTGAGGCGATGCATTGGTTCCTAGGTGCAGCAAGACTGTGGTGTGAGGTTTTGCATTGCCATACAGGATCCCATTGACAAGGGCTTTTAATGCAAAATCTGACATCGAGAATGTGTTCCACAGGCTGTAGTTGTGTCAGTTCCTGGGAGCTACAAGGGTGCAAAGCAGAGTTCATCACTATTGTTGAGTTTGCCATCGATGAGGTATGTGAGGGCCTATTCTGGTGGTGGTGCATCGCACAGAGACAGTTCCAATGGAGGTTGCAGGCTGTGAAGGTGATGCAAGTCTTTGCGATGGGTCCAATCTGGGCAGCAGTGGCAATCCATCAGTTCTGCTTGGGATTGTGCCGCACAGCAGAGGAGATGCATCGGTTGCTCTGGATTCACAAAGGCTGGCAAGCACCTTAGGGGTGAACCACTTGGCAAGGTAGACGCACAGATAGCAGAGTGCAGGGTTGCAGGAAGCCTATTATATCCTTGATGCTTCAGAATAGGAGGAAGCCAACTAGCCCTTGGAGTCATTCTGGTGTTCTGGGTTCAAGAGATGCAGGTCCAGTCCTTCCTACCAAGGCAAGAGGGCAGAAGGTCAGCACAGCAGGGTGGCAGTTGCTTCAGGTCAGCAGTCCAGTGGAGTGGCAGTCCATTCAGCAGCACAGCATTCGTTCTTCTTGGCTGAGTATTCATGGATCAAGAGTGTACTGTTGAGTTGTTGTCTGAGGTCAAATATTTAAACCCAGTTGTTCCTTTGTAGTGGTGAAAGGTTTCTAGAGGCATGCCTCTAAGTGCACAGGGGCCCTACCTTCTGGCTCCAGACTAACTTCAGAGAGTATGCGGCTCTTAGTGTGGAGGCCAGACATAGCCTATTCAAGTGTAAGTGGGGCTGTGTCCAACTCCTCTCTCCCATCCTGCCAGTGATGGCACACCCAGACACACCTAATATCCCTAATGTGTGACTGTCTAGAAGGAATACACAAATCCCAACTGTCAGCTACACTCAGTTACTTAGAGACAGGCTGCAGGCACCAAGGCCCTCAATATGACCTTGGCAGTCTTTTCCTAAGACCACCGAAACCACGGGCACCAGACAACAACCACCATATTACATTTACTGAAGGATTACCACCACAATTTGGGCAGAAATCCTCCATTAGTCGTGCTGGCAGTCGGAGGTGCATGGGCAGTACCACCACTGGCCCCGCCCTACCAAAAGGACTCCACCAGCCATATTACGACCTGTAATACAGCCTGGTGGTGTCCTTGTGGTGGGCCTCTGCTGGCAGTGGAAACGCCTGTTCCCATCCCCTGCCGGATGACCTCCTCACCGGACAAGGTAAGTTGATCATCTGACAGGGGGATGGGGTGTGGGGGTGTTGTATGTGCATGTGTGAGTGGGTGTAGTCTTCGTGTGTGAATGTAAGTGTATATGCATGTGTGTATGGGTGTCCGAATGCATGTTTGAATACGTGTGTGTATGGGTGTTGAATGTGTATATGAATGTGTGTTGGAATGTTTGATGGAATGCGTGTATGGACGCGTGTGGGAAAATGCATGTATGCCAATGTTGGTAAATGAGCGTATGCGGGGTGCATGTGGGTGTGTGTGTGTGTATGCGGGGAGTGGGGGTGCTGTACCAGAAAGGGGGTGGGGAGGGGGGTGCCATATTGGAGAGGGAGTGAGTGGGGTTTCTGGTATGGAAGCGGGTGGGGGTTTTGGGATTGCAGGGGGGCTTGGGGAGTCGTCTGCCAGTGACAGGAAAGAGATTGTCACCACCACGGAAACCCTGTTGGAAAGCCGAGTAGAGCGCCAGGACGGAGATGCTAATCTCCGGCCCAGCTGTCCAACCGCCCAGGCGGTGTAGTCTGGGATGTGGCGGGTTGCCAGACGCCAACCCGCCACACACATAGGGGGTTATTACAACTTTGGAGGAGGTGTTAATCCGTCCCAAAAGTGACGGTAAAGTGACGGATATACCACCAGCCATATTACGAGTTCCATAGGATATAATGGACTCGTAATACGGCTGGTGGTATATCCGTCACTTTACCGTCACTTTTGGGACGGATTAACACCTCCTCCAAAGTTGTAATAACCCCCATAATGTGGCAGTCTGTACCGCCAGCGGTGAGACCGCCACCGTGGTCCTGGCGGTCTTCGGAGCGCCAGCGTCATAACAAGGACTTAAATGTCTAAGGCAGGAAAGTTCCTGCTTTCAAAATGTGGCATTTTCAAACTTGTAATTTAAAATCTGGCTTCCCCATAAGTAAGGATTTTTCATTACATTTCCAAAGACACCAAACAGGAATATGTTATCTATTCCCATTTGGAAATTACAGCTTATTAAATGTTTTCCCAAGGGAGAAGTAGGCCTTGTAGTAGTAAAAAAACTAAGTTAAGGATTTTTCACTACCAGGACATTTAGAACCTAAATGTACATGCCCTATGTTTTGAATCCATTGCACCCTGCCTTCTGGGCTGTCCAGGGCCGTGCTAGCGGTGACCGATACATATTGAAAAAGAAGGTTTGGTTCTGTCAAAAGGTTAATTTTGCCAGGTCGACATGGCAGTTTAAACCTGCACACACATAGGCTTCAATGGCAGGCCTGAGACATGTTTAAAGTGCTACCTAAGTGGGTGGCACAATCAGTGCTACAGTGCCACTAATAGCATTTAATTTACAGGCCCTGGGCACAGGTAGTGCCACCTTACTATAAATTAAGAATGCCATTCGCATATGCTAATTCTACTATGTTTTAAGAAAAGAGTACACACACTTTAGCACTGATTAGCAGTGGTAAAGTGCACAGAGCCCTAAAGTCAGCAAAACCTAAGTCATCAAATAGAAGGGTTGAAGGCGTAAAGTTAGAGGGAAAACTATGTCAAAGATGCAAGGTCTAACAGTTGTCTTTCTGTTTCTCTTGCTTTAAAATAAAACAATCTACAGTCTGAGCGTTGAATTCTCTTATTTTTGTATGGCCCTTATGACTCTGACTATAGCAATCATTAACTTTCTCCCTCAGTAAAAGTTTAGCTTTTGTCTGGGGCTATAATTGTGGAGACTGGCAATAATGGTAAAGGAACTAACATTTCATGTCTAATATTATCGGTAAGGTGTTCTCCCAGACAGCATACTGGTCCCTGGTGTAACCCAGGCAAAACCAGCATTGCCAAAGCCAACAGGTGTTGTTTTTGGGACCAATTGGATTTGACAATGTTTTTTGGCTCTGCTGTACACCATTGGTAAAAAGCAAAATGCTTTCTGCTAATACTGTGCAGCAGTAACAAAAAAACAAAAGAAAAAGTGGCCCATGCTGTGATGTGCTTATAGTCATTCATTTGGTGCATGCAGTGACGCATTCACATCATGTGTCACCACCCGTGAGCTTGCATACTAATTTGTGTGGGTGCCATTTTTTAATTTACTGATCCAAGATGTCATGATGATCAGCAAAGAAAAATAAATTGTTTTTACGAGCACAAAATCACTTTTTTAAAAGTGTAGCAGCCGGACACAACATTTTTACATGTTAAGCCCTCTATTTATTTTTAATTACCAGGAGGGGTGGAAGAAAATATAGGAGTGAAGGGGAAAGAAGAAATGGAGAGCAGGTAGGGTGCACAACAGGGGAAGTACCAACAGGTGGAGAAAGGATTTATTAGAATAAAGCCAAGGAGGAAGAAGCAATAGACAGGATTGAGCAACATAGAGTGCTTAGGCAGGGGGCATAAAATGCAGCTCATGAGGGAGAGTGGGAAAGCACTAAGGGCCTGATTACGAGTTTGGAAGTCCTGTTACCCCTTGATGGCGCAGGTGGCCCGACTGCCAATGGTCTGGCAGAGCGGACCACTGTATTACAAGTTTGACGGTTGCAGAAACAGAAGACTGCCTGTGGTCGGCCAGCACCACCAGCCAGCACAGACTGCCATGGTCACCTGGAAGCACAAACAGGCCGGCGAAGTCAGTGTTTCGGCCAGACTCATTACGAGGTTGAACTAGGCCTAGTCAGAGTGAATGGAGTCCGGCATCACGGGATTCCATGGAGTTAAAAAAAACTCTGATGAATTCCATGAAGCCGGAGTGCTGTGCCCAGAGGAGTCCTCCTGAATGAGTCCATCTCATAAGCACTAAGCAGGGTCGGACTTGGTCAGCCAGGCCCAACCTTGCTTAGTGCTTCCAAGATGGGTGCATTCAGGAGGGTTGTAGACAGTGAAAGCTGCCATTTTCAGCCTCTTGTGCACCGGCCTTCCCTGTGGGCAGTTATGGGCTGCACAGCACAAGTGCAGAGTGTCTGTGCTTGCGCTGTGCAGCTCACACTTGGCTGCATCGCATGCCGAATGAGTTCTGCTCCACTGGCGGGGTTAGCAGAGTTTTTTGGATAACTTTGTGCTCCAAATGGAGCATGGGCTGCATCGCACACCAGGTGAGCTCTGCTCCACTGGTGGGGCTAGCAGAGTTTTTTGAGTTTCAAAAACTCTGTAAGCTCCGCCAGTGGAGCAGAGCTCCCCGCACACCCCTAGGTTGCACTTTGCCAATGTGACCATGGCGTCCAACCACCAGTGAGAAGTTGGCAGAAATGGACTGTATAAAGGGAGACACTCACCTGTAGACAGCTTAGTACATCAGGAGCCACCATGGAGCCCTTTGCAAACGTCATGCTGCTGCTCATGCTTGCCCAAAGATAACAAAATCAACGCCGCCGTGGACGACAGCAGCCTTAAGTACACACGCCTACCTGTACTATTAACCTTAGAGACAGCTTGTAGTGCCAGCAAACACATAATAGGGGGAGGGTACGCCTAGGGCAGCAGGTACATGACTCAAACCACACACACTCACTGACATACAGCAAAACAGACAACTAAACACTCACAATATGCACATTTCGGTCAGCACACTCACACTGTACTGCAACAATACACAATTTCACACAGCCACACAGCTAAGGCACATGGACAGTGATGGCTACACAACATTGTCATACACAGCAACAACAACAGACCTACAGCACATATACAAATACAAATCACACACTCACATTCAACACTGACCACGGACTGTACACACATACAACACAGGAATACATACAACACCACCATGAAACAACCTTGCAATGGACACATGCATCACACACATTATACCACAATGGAAGCACAATGGCATACACAATAGACAGAGAGACAAATGGACAAAATAGACAAAGAGCACCATACCAACAATACCTGCACAGTTGGGATGGGAGTATCAGGACCATACATGGAAGGAGGCTGCACTTGGACACACATCACATTGAACAGACCCCTCAAACAACATGCGCACAGGAAATTGCCCTACATGGATCCCAGGAACAAACAATACCTAAACCAAATGTCATGCACAGCTACACAATGGGGAAGGGCAAGTCAACAAAGCACATACAACCCCTACACCATGGGACATACCCCTACATGAACTAGCTTCAAGGGACATACACCTAAATGGACACTTGCAAACCCAAATGCAAAGCAACCTATCACACTCCATGCCTGCACTAACACAACTCAAGGAAACACACATCACATGTATACAATAGCCATATCAGGGGGACAAGTCTAACACCATACATGCCCACATTGCACAACACAAAAAGAAATACTTACTTACCAAATAGTACACAATGCCATGAACCAACATTGTATACACACACACCCATACCTAACACACAACATATATCCTTCCCTTGGGGGCAACAGCATTGCACACAAAGCCATATACTGCAGACCACTGCTCATAGAGCAGGAAGCAGGCACAAACACATACAACTGGAGGCACACAACCAAAGCCACTCGGGAACAACATACAACTAGGAAAGGAATTGCAGGACAAAGGTATACCCAACAAAATCAATTATTTGGGTTTAATGCCAACTGGGTGGGGGACAACATGGAGGGTGGTGATAGAATGGGAGTGAAGGACAAGGATGGTACTGGGGGTCCCCGATGTGTCCACCACCACTAGGAGTGGCCACTGGAAGAGGAATCTGATAATGAGGATGTAGATCTAGTCTCCCCGTGGCACTCTCCTCGCCCTCCAGTCCACTGGGTCCCTCTGTGTCAGTGATATCTTGCCGTGGCCAGATGCTTCCCCATCGGCTGTGCCCCATCTCCTTTGCTTGCAGGTGCTAATGCTGCAACATGAAAGAGATTAGGGTCACAACATGTACCTCATAATGACTCAGAGTGACAAACAATACCATCAGATCAAGTAGGTCCCGGCAAAAACGTCCACCAAAGTGGCACATACATGTGCCAATACATATGCTTGCATGCCATCTGGATTTCTCAAAGTTACCCACAAGAAAATAAGGATGTCAGACTACTGCCGTTCTATGGGTGAAGTCTGGCAAACCCCACAACCATACTACAACTAGGTGACCTCTCCATCCCTAATGCTGTGCCACATGCAGCAGAGTCCAGTTAACATGTAGCCATCAAAAGTATCCTATTGTAAAGTACACACCCATATTTCACATACAAGTCCATGCACACATCCATTTTGCACTTTCATGATTTACCAACAATTTGGGATGGAACCAATGACATCCAGCTATCTCTGATGCAAAAATGCAATATCCTAAAGTATTGGAAATGGAAATACCCATGTCATAATGGACACATGTCAACAATGTATAGACCTACAAGTGACACCTGTCGCAATAGAGTCAAGGAGGTACTAACAGTGTTACACAGACAGGCCTTACATGTGTCAATGAAAGGAACACCATTGAAGTCAAGTTCAATATGTCATGGAGTAACATCTCAAGGATACACACAGCAAAGTCTCAGTAAGCCTCAAGATAGTCATCACTAATGTCTGACACCCATGACAATGACAACATCCGAGTGTGGCAGTATTAAACATCTGTCCCTTGAATGATGTAGAGTCACAGAACTGACAATCACAAATAGAAGGACTCCAACCTGTTGTCCAATGAAAAGCAGCATCACTACCCACATTTTGGACATGCCAAACAAGGTAGCTATCTGTGGCTGAATGCATGTACCCAAACATATGTGATGACAGCATCAATGCAAAACACTCCATGATGCATGACAACAGTCAGGGAACAATCCTCAATCAATACACATGTGCAGTAAACTCTTCAACTTGATGTCACATCAAGGGCATAGATAAACACAGATTGGTTGTTAATCTTGGCCCAACTGTCATATCCCTCATTGCTACACCAGTTCTACATGCCAAATTACATACAATGACATGTGAATGTATCTGTCAGACAATGCACAATGCCAACACACTTCTGTCTGTTACACAACATGGAATGTTCCACCATTGTAAATGTACCATTCCACTAACAGTTTTCTAAGCACATATAAGTAAGGGGATACTGACATCATACTATCAACATGGCTAGGAGATGCCTGAAATTTCAGATAATGAATGTTTCCTAAAGGGAAAAGGACACATGCTGACATGTAGGCACAATGAATGTTGGCAACAGTCTTGGGACATAAATCATGTTAATAGACATTCCCCACTTACAAAGGGAACGTGGTTTGCTACATCTCAAAACAATTAACTAGGTATGCTATGTCACATATATGATGGGCACCAACACAGCAAAGACTGCAGTGAGGCACCAGTACCCATCATATGCTGTGGATAACTCATTTTTGGGTGTCAGATGTCTACATACACATATGCCCAGACACATGGCAGAGGACAGTGATCCATAATACAATTACCTTTTTGACTGTGACATTCAGGGGGAGTCAATTTTGGCTTGCAATTAACTCCCACTACAACAACAAATAGTACATAAATGAGTAGTGGACACAGTCATTTTTGGACCCTGCATAGTAAGAGGTTTGTGAATTTCCCCATGGTGTGTACTAGATCCCAGGTTCAGAAGGCAAGGTGCATGAGTAAGATACACATGACATGTTAACACAAACAATCTCCCAAACAGTGTGTGACACATGGCTCATCCCTAATTGTCAGGGGGAACAGTCAGTACCCCACACAATCACCTAGCAATGGGATAAGGAGGAATTCTCTGTGTACTCAGCCCCTTGTGGCTGCTGTGCTGCCCTCAAATGCCCATCCAGCCCCAGGTAGGCCACTGCCAGAATACGGGTCGTTAGAGGGGTCATGGTCTGATCGGCACCCCGCCCACCCTGGGAGGACAGCTCCAGCTGGGCCTCCGCAATCTTCCGGGCCTATTGTCTCAGGTCCTCCCACCTCTTTCTTCAATGGGTGCTCTGTCGTCTTTGGACCTCCAGGGTCTGCACTTTCTCAGCGATGGCTCTCCACATCTCTTTCTTTGGATGGGTGTTGACATGCATTGGTGCACACACAAGATATGAAATTATGTCCCCAGATCACATGCATAATGACAGAATCACATACATGTCAGTACGCATTGTAATGAACCATCTGTCTTGCCCAAAATGCCCAAGTGGGGCACATTCCAGTCACTGAGTACATAGATAAGACTACACTAATTTCCCAATCTGCAGACCAAACCACCACCCTGCTCAGGCCCTCAACTAACTAGGTTGGTCAACTGACATCTTGTGAGATATGCCCTGGTATTATGAAAGAGATTTCAAGAACTATGGGACACAACACAACTCTGTGGCTTCTGATGCCCCAGCAACTGCAGCAACGTGGCCTTTAGTACAAACGTTGGCACACATGGGCACAATCCAGCCTCTGAGGAGAAAATAGCTGGTGAAGTACAGGGAATGTGGACATGAGGCACCTACCTGCTCCTCTGGTGCATCATAGAAATGCTCATACAGGGGTAGGACCTCCTCTACCAGGTTCTCCAGCTCCTCTGGGGATAAGGCAGGGGCCCTATCATCTGTTGGATGTGGAATGATTGCTCCCATAGGCGGTACACAGCAGCTCAGGTTGTGGAGGTCTTGCTGGCAGCAGTGTCATGAGTCAAGAGAGGCATTTTTCAGAACATGGTGGTCACATCTACCACGTACTTAGCCGTCACTGCTGGGGGACACAGCCATTGGCCCAAGACTGCCACTGGCAAAAACGTTAGCCCATGGCTCTGTCTGCCAGGGTTGCAAACTCCTACCGCCATGACAACTTCCACCGACAGATATGGGCGGTTCCTATTGTCCAGTAGGGTAGGCCTGGCACCTGCCATTTCAGAATCATTTTATTATTTGGGTAATAATAAAGTGTCACAACTCCGAAAAATGGTCTAAACAAGTGAAAAGTGTGGTCTTGTCATGTCATGTATATCCTTTTACTTTGACAGCATGTTTGTACATTGCCAGGCACATATGGCAAGTTTATATTGGCTACACACACACCCCCGGTCATTTTAAATTAGAGAACTTTTGTCACATTCCGAGTAGCATGTTTCATGTAAAGAATTGTTGCTGTCCAGATAGATGATGTCTACACATTTGTGGTAAAGCAATGGGGAAACATGTTACTTCTGTTTAATTGTCAGTGGTAACGTGTACTGAGCATCATGTCATCAAATCCTGGCATGCCTTGTCACAGTATGTCAATAACGTGCACTATGTATGTTGGAAGAGATAAATTGGATGGTGGCTGTACTCTTTTCTTGTCCTACATAGCTGCCCAGGGAGGGGAAAGATCAGACATCCTCCTGTCTACCGTCCACTGCCAGACTTACAGGCCATGGAAGAAAGACACATCATCTAGATGTACCGTCTGAATAGTCAAACAATTGTGGATCTCTGTTGTCAGTTTGAGCCAGATCTACTGCCTGCCATTTCTTATCCAAATAGCATTAGACCCATTGTACAAGATATGGCAGTGTTGCACTTCCTGGCCACAGGGTACTCACAAAATACAGTGGCCATATCTGCTTGGATCTCCCAGCCTATGCTCAGTCATGTATTGAAGGATGCACTCTCAGCAATGTTGAAACAAATGGAAAGCTATATCCAGTTTCATCAATGTGAGAATTTTGCCCATTTGAAGGCTGACTTCTATAGTTTGGCACACATCCCACATGTGGTGTACATATTGCCTTGCTTCCACTTCATGGCAATGAGCAAGTCTATTGGAACAGGAAGAACTTCCATTTTATCAATGTCCAAGTTGCTTGTTTGGCGGATCTCTACATTTCACAGGTCTGTGTCCGTTACCCAGGTTCAGTCGTAAGGCCACAGCTGATGTCACGACGGTACCCATAGAGGGCCTGGCTGGTTGGTAAGTCACATATGTCATGTGTGTTTGTATCCACTGTGTGGTACAGAAGAAACAATGAGAGGGACTAATTGTTGCACATATGTCCCATTCCATTGCAGGGGACTCTGCTTACCCAACCTGTCCATGGTTGTTGACACCAGTAAGGAACCCACTTATGCCAGGAGAAGTCTGCTTCAACGATGCCCATGGAAGACCACAGCATGTCGTGGAGTGGGCGTTTGGGCTCCTGAAACCAGATTTAAGAGCATAGACAAGACTGGTGGAGCGCTCCTCTACTCACCCAAAACAGTATGTATGATCATTGTAGACTGCTGCATACTCCACAACATTGCCTTGAGAAAGAACATCCCATTTATATCAGTTAATAGGGAGCTAGCAGTGCTACAGGGTGAGAATCCTGAAATGCCAAGTGAGGATGACAGTGATGAGGAGGAAGGTGAAGACTTGAGAGCAGATCTCATCAATCAGTACTTTACTTGAGTGTGAGTGTGTGTTAATATGTGAATCCTGTGACTGTATGGGAAACTGTGCAAACAGGATGTGTTGACTAGGGTATGTTTTTCAGAAAGGACAGGGGATCTCACGTAATGCAGTGTACAGACAAGGTGTGATTGCAAATTCAAACAGAAAAAAGCATCATTATCTTCTTTGTTTATGTCAGTCTCGTTGAAATGTGAAAGGATCTACTGAAGTTTAATATGAGGTTATGGTCATATGTATAGATTTTTTCTGGGTAAACTCCTTGCGTTGTGTTTTATTTAGGTCTCTTTACCATGCTATTCTGATGTGGACATTTCAGAGTTGTGACATTGGCATATAGCTGTTGCTGTCCTGACATATGAAGTGGACATGGATTGATCCAGGTAATGTTGGTCACAGATTTGGGGTGTACAAGTCTTTTGCCAAAATGAGCGATGACAGTGGGTGGGTGGAGTTCTGAAGTACACTTGTTTAATGTGGTGTGTTGATCCAATTGTTCCATGTATGTGATCATATGGCCTTGATACATGTTGTCATCCAGTGCAATCCATGCATTCTCTCTTCACATTATGTTGACGATAATCCTGTATGACCTGTATGTAGCTGTTGAAGTGTTTCCTCATTGCAGGCCACAGTGCCTGTGCCACAACACTGTCATAAGTTTGTATCCTACCACCAGATGCTTGTTCATTGTAATAGGATGGACCTATGATTAGCGACTGTTGTACTGCTTTCTGCCTGTGTCATGGAGTATGTCAGGTTGGTAGACCTGGTTTTGGTATGTGAGAAGGCTCAAGCTGATGACAATATCCATTAACCTCTTAGCCTTATATATTGGACAAGGTCTAATATAGACCTTTCTTCTTTGGTCTGGGGGACGGTACCTTGAGCTATCTAGCCGGACTCAACATAGTTCTGCCATTCTTGGCTATGACAGTCTAGACATTTTTGCGGCCTATGTGCTGTGGAGTGTAGTTAAATGTTTAGTGTGAGAGTCACTTGTGTCATTGTGTTGATAGAAATCTTTTTCATGCCACTGCCTGTGAAATATCTCGATTTCCATTACCATCTTATACATTCATCATCTGCATCATATGGATTTAACATTCAACACCTCAAAATGATGGACAATTACTAGTAGGCATTGTTTTAGTGTTAGGTTAAACTCAAAAAAAGAAATTGACAGTGAAGGAATCAGTCATGGTGGATGTCAGCATTATAGTAGATGCCACAACCTTTGAAGTCCAAAGTCCTTTGTCCTACTAGCACAGAAAAACGAAAGTAGTTGGAGGACAGCTAACATAGTGAATCAGTGGCACACAGAGGATTTTCAACAGTAAGGGCTAACTTCCTGACAGTGGTTTGTGTCTTCCCTTCCGCACCTCATAGATGGTTGGGTGGACGTCCTCGCTTGCAGGGGGGTTCCTCACATACAGAGGCAGGGGTGTCTGAGGCAGGTCCTTTCCCTGGCAGGGCATCCCTTTCCACTGGCTGCCACAGATGTAGAAGGGGCTGGGATTGACTGGCCAGTGGAAGGAGACTGGTGTTGTTTATAATCCCTGCTCATGGTGGTGTTGATGTCTCTCAGCACCCCAGTAAGGGAGGCCATGTTGGTATTGTGAGTCTCCACTGTTCATGAATTCCCCGATGGAAGTCCCTTTGTAGCTCCTTGATCTCCCTGAGTTTGGCAAGTACCTGTCCCATCATGCCTTGGGATTGTTGGTATGCTCCCAAGACTTGGGTGATGGTGATCTGGCCAGGACCATCCTGAGCAGCCTCATGCTGCTGGCCCCCACCATCCCTCTGATGCACCCTACGCCCACGTGCCCAGGGTACTCTGATGTACCCTTGCCACAGCTTGCCCCCAACTACTGGTTCCAGGACCATCATTGCTGGAGGTGTCTTGCTGTGACTCAGGATCCAGGACTGGGGGGCACAACATTGTTGTCACTGTCATTGGGACACAGGTTTTGGAGCAACTGGTTGACTGAGATGTTGATGCACAGAGCTGGGAGGAGTGGATGTGGTCACGGTGAGGCTGACAGGTATCACCTGACCAGGTTACCCTGATGGGCCAGAACCATCCTCAATGTCCACAAGTCCAGGAGTGCTGTCCTCACTCAGGGCTCCATCCATGGGAGTAGCAGCAGTCTCTTGAATGGTTTCTGTGTACCGAGTGGCAGGTAGACCTGTTGATGTGAGAGAAGGAATGTTACAGATTGTATTGTGACATATACCTTCAATGGTTAACAGTGACATTTGACTAGGGTCATGTACAAATTGGGTTTTCCGGTTTTCCTCATGTGACAGGCACACATGCTACCAATTGTGTTGACTTGACATTTGGGTCACATAACTATTCCATTTTAGTCAACTAGCTTCAGGATGTCTGAGTTATTTCGACTTGGAGGGATGGTCATAGACTTCTGTCTTCCCAGCAGTGCAGTGAAAACAGTGGCTGGGTAGGAAGTGGCTTAGGTCATCTTAAGACCTAGTTGACAGTCATTGAGGCAGATCCAGAACCTAGTTGTCATCATGTGGTCAGTGCTTTGGGATAATGTCTGCTGCCAATACCATTCTGATGATGCATTTTGGGGCCTTTGATCTGTCTTTACTGTTTTTTGCACACAGTTTAAGCTGTCCTTCCTGTCCACAACTTCTTCATCTTGGCATATGTGCTCAAGATGGATCTCGGTGGTTAGCCACATCACAGAGTGAACCATCGTCTGTATCTTGGTGCCTCCCAGGTGGGTAAACATCATCTGTTACTTCACAGGCAGATGCACATTGTAATTTGGACACTGGCCTGGTTCTTGGGGTTGCAGGGACTGACCCTCCTTGAATATACAGTCCTGTTACTTCAAGATATACGCACAAAATACATGGGTCATCCACTTGGGTGAGTACAATTCCATTCCAAGTTCACGTACAGGGATACTTGGACAGATGCACAGTGGGCTGATGTTTTGCACTGGGTATTCAATGCCTCCTGGCCTTAGCATTCCTGTCAGTGCCTGTCCTGCAAACAAACTATATAGATGCCATCCTCTCAGGTGAGTACAGTTTAATGGTTGAGTATAGGCAGAAGGGTCATAGTGGCAGAGGACAGTGTTGTGGCTGAGCAGAGTGCAAGTAGCAGTGCCTCCTGGACTTAGCATTCCTGTCAGTGCCTGTCCTACACACAGACTATACAGATGCCATTCTCTCAGGTGAGTACACTCCAATGTGAGTTTCTAATAAATGCTAATTTTGAGTAGGCTACCCTGATCTGATTTTAGTAATGTTGAAACAGCGCCTGCTGGGAATTGTAGCGCTGTCAATTTCTATGCTACACCCAAATGTAGTTCCCCCAGGTGAGTCTACTTCAAATGATGGAGGCCAGACAGAGGTCTATGAACAGGTGAACACTGGACTACTATTGAGTGGGGTGACAGTGAAGGTGGCAAAAGGTGAGTAGTGAGCATGCATGCCAATACATGTTGGTGCCATTTTTATTGTAGTGACTTACCCGACTCCATTCCCCCAGGTATTCCTGTCAAGCCGTCAGGATGCAGGATGGCCAAGACCTTATCCTCCCATGATGTGAGCAGCTATGGAGGAGATGGGGGCCCAGCACCAGTCTTCCAGAGCTGCAGCTGCTGCCTGGATGCCATGGAATGAACCTTCCCCCTGAGGTCGTTCCACCTCTTCCTGATGTCGTCCTTTGTGTGCAGGGTAGGGTCTACACTCTTTTCCACATTTCAATTTTCCTTGCAATAGTAGTGGGCTGGACTTGGGCTCCAAATATATGTGGCTCTACTCTAATACCTTCATCCAAGACAACTTTTAACTCATCTTCAGTGAAACAGGGATCTATCTGGGGTGACATGGTGGTGAAATGAAATAATCAATAATTAAAATAGGTGCTGGGAAATGAGAAGGTGATGGGGAGTAAATGGAGTGGAGGGGTGAAAATGGGTGTGATGTGGTGTGTTGAGGGTGTGTGATATTTGCTCAGTGAGAAATGGAGGAGTGCCAGTTAAATTGAGTTTTTATTTTTGGGCACCCTGGATGGTGTATTTGCATGGAAGTTGCAAAGGATTGTGGTGTATGAAGGGATGTGTTTTATAGCGTGGTTTGTAGGTGTGTCGGGTCTGTGAATGTGTGTCAACTGTATTGTTTTTTAATTTATCCATTGTGGTGTTGTGTATTACTGTGATGGCCGCGAACCGCCGTGGTTCGGACAGCCATTGGAGGACCATCACGGCATGACTGCCACTGCAATTTTTAACTTGTAATGGGTTCAGTGGTTGGTCACGGGCTGTCGGTGTTGGTGGTCAGGCCACTTATTTCCTGCCCTCCAACATACTGGTCCTGTTGTATTTTTGGCTGGCTTTGTTGGTCCTGGCTGTGTAACTTGTAATACAGCGGTCTGTATGACCGGAAACATGGCGGTCTTTGGTGACCGTCATTATGGCGGTCTGGTGATCCGACTGCCAAACTCGTAATGAGGCCCTAAGTCTACTGTAAGTTCTTGGTTTAGCCCATAAAAGTTATTGTGCAGTCTGGTAGGTGTAGCAACTTTCATGGTATTCTCAGTGGTGCCACTAGAAGGGAGAAAAGTAGTGTAGGGGAGCTAACGGATATTGACATTGCAACAGCACAACCGAGTACTGTGCGAAAATGTTGGATTGGCTTTTATAGGTAGGATTGACTTTGACATCATAGGACATTAAGATGCAATTGTGACTAATATTCCTCTCACACTCCACTCAAGCATTTTGTGTCATGCCATGCTTAAACTTTCTGTATTCTCGTGCAGCAAACTGAATGTAGAATTTAACTAATACCTCACGCTCTTCTCTGCATATGTTATTATGATCGAGGTCTATCCTTGTCACATCCTTGAAGCATTTGCTGCATGGGTTTTATTGGAGTCCATGTGCCAGAGTGAACAAAGGCTTTGGGCCTTACCCTAACAATATCCTCAATTAACTTTCCATTTTTAAGGTCACTGTGTGCAGTGCTAATGTGTATTGCGTCTTGTGAGCGCCATGCTAACTTTACTAAATACAGGGAGTGCAGAATTATTAGGCAAGTTGTATTTTTGAGGATTAATTTTATTATTGAACAACAACCATGTTCTCAATGAACCCAAAAAACTCATTAATATCAAAACTGAATATTTTTGGAAGTAGTTTTTAGTTTGTTTTTAGTTTTAGCTATGTTAGGGGGATATCTGTGTGTGCAGATGACTATCACTGTGCATAATTATTAGGCAACTTAACAAAAAAAAATATATACCCATTTCAATTATTTTTCATTACCAGTGAAACCAATATAACATCTCAACATTCACAAATATACATTTCTGACATTCAAAAACAAAACAAAAACAAATCAGTGACCAATATAGCCACCTTTCTTTGCAAGGACACTCAAAAGCCTGCCATCCATGGATTCTGTCAGTGTTTTGATCTGTTCACCATCAACATTGCGTGCAGCAGCAACCACAGCCTCCCAGACACTGTTCAGAGAGGTGTACTGTTTTCCCTCCTTGTAAATCTCACATTTGATGATGGACCACAGGTTCTCAATGGGGTTCAGATCAGGTGAACAAGGAGGCCATGTCATTAGATTTCCTTCTTTTATACCCTTTCTTGCCAGCCACGCTGTGGAGTACTTGGACGCGTGTGATGGAGCATTGTCCTGCATGAAAATCATGTTTTTCTTGAAGGATGCAGACTTCTTCCTGTACCACTGCTTGAAGAAGGTGTCTTCCAGGAACTGGCAGTAGGACTGGGAGTTGAGCTTGACTCCATCCTCAACCCGAAAAGGCCCCACAAGCTCATCTTTGATGATACCAGCCCAAACCAGTACTCCACCTCCACCTTGCTGGCGTCTGAGTCGGACTGGAGCTCTCTGCCCTTTACCAATCCAGCCACGGGCCCATCGATCTGGCCCATCAAGACTCACTCTCATTTCATCAGTCCATAAAACCTTAGAAAAATCAGTCTTGAGATATTTCTTGGCCCAGTCTTGACGTTTCAGTTTGTGTGTCTTGTTCAGTGGTGGTCGTCTTTCAGCTTTTCTTACCTTGGCCATGTCTCTGAGTATTGCACACCTTGTGCTTTTGGGCACTCCAGTGATGTTGCAGCTCTGAAATATGGCCAAACTGGTGGCAAGTGGCATCGTGGCACCTGCACGCTTGACTTTTCTCAGTTCATGGGCAGTTATTTTGCGCCTTGGTTTTTCCACACGCTTCTTGCGACCCTGTTGACTATTTTGAATGAAACGCTTGATTGTTCGATGATCACGCTTCAGAAGCTTTGCAATTTTAAGAGTGCTGCATCCCTCTGCAAGATATCTCACTATTTTTGACTTTTCTGAGCCTGTCAAGTCCTTCTTTTGACCCATTTTGCCAAAGGAAAGGAAGTTGCCTAATAATTATGCACACCTGATATAGGGTGTTGATGTCATTAGACCACACCCCTTCTCATTACAGAGATGCACATCACCTAATATGCTTAATTGGTAGTAGGCTTTCGAGCCTATACAGCTTGGAGTAAGACAACATGCATAAAGAGGATGATGTGGTCAAAATACTCAATTGCCTAATAATTCTGCACTCCCTGTATGTGTTCAGGAGCAAGACATGGGCAAGAGTATGCCCTCAATACCAGTTAAATTAGTGTATTCCACTCTTACGTTTGGCGGATGACTTAAGTTTCAGAAGCTGTGCAGCTGGTCTACTCTGTAAACAAGGGGCTTAATAGTAGGACGGAGATTTTGCACTCGGTTTTATCATGCACAACGAAGCTTCTCTGTGTACCTTCGAGCTAAATCCTAGACAACTAGAGGTGTTGTGGGGAGAATGGAGGGCTATATGTAAACTCTATCGAGATGCCTTTGGGAGTGGCACTTATGTGGGAAAAAGGAAGTTAGCACTCGTGACACAGTGATGAGGACAAAGTCAAGGGACTGACAGGCCACAGTCTGTTTCTAAGCTACAAGGAGGAAGAGGATTTAGATGAGTAGTGAGTATAAAGTAGCTGTCAAAGCTGTGGTGGAGGACTGCAACCCTAAAAGAACAGAGGCCTTATATTTTCATTTTGTCAGCACAGTTGCCGAGACTGTTAATTGAACGTTGTGCAGGAAGCTTACATGCATTGACAAAATAATCTGTGATAAACTTATGCAGATGAACAACAGTTTTAAAAATCAGAAGAAGGTATCTGACTAGCTCATGGAAATTGCAGGTAGGGGTGAGTTCACAAAACCCCCATGGAAGAGGGGAAGTCTGGGAAAAAATCTCCTCGTATGTTTCTCCAAACCTCTTCCCAAGGAGCTGGAACATGTGTGGTGGAAACATGGAAAAGAGGAATAGCGATGGGTAGGAAAATATTGGTTTGTAAAGAAACTAATTGCCTAGTGTCATGGCATTCTTCAATTTTCTTCTCTGACAGTTGGATTGTTACCAGCGTTCTTCAATTTATGACTTCAGATCTTGCGGAATTTACATGTGCTTTCGATAGGTGCAAAATAATTACTTTCTCACCATGGCATTCTACAGTATAGAACACAAGCAGGTGTTTTTGCATCTGTTCATCTCAGCAATTTGCAAAAGAACTTTGACCTCTTCATCAATGAATGACATTTTCAATTTTTTCCTACATTCCCTTCTGTCTTTTGTTTCGAATTGTGGGACATTTTGGCAGCGTTCTTCTTTTGGGTTGTACCAATTATTCCTGAAACTCCACATAATGTTTAAATAAAGCACTGCCGATTTCTATTGCTTATTGCGCATTTGTTGAATTTTTGATATTTGCAGCATAATGTAAAACAGCACTATGTGGATGCATATATGCTTATTACAAATGTATCTTCTTGTGTGTTACATTATGTACACAAGCTCAATTACACTTTGCATATCTGGCACAAAGAACCACAATACCACACATGCTACCCAACACATTCTGTATTTGCTCTATCTTATTTGCACAACTGTTGGCAAATATATGGCTCAGGCACAGGCATAATGTAGTGCAAAGGGTTACAGAGTGACACAATACATGCATTGAGCCACCCTGTCACCCTGTAAATAAGACACAGGGATTTCGGCCTCCTTGGGCCACATTAACGTAAAAAACAATGACATTAATGTGGCGCAAGGTGGCGCTAGGGCACTATAAATATGACCCCGAGGGGCATATTTATAAGCCCCTAGCGCCACCTTGTGCCACATTTGCAGCATTTAATTTGATGTAAATGTGGTGTTGAGGTTGCATTTCCCACGCACCATATTTACAAAGTGGTGCAATGCTTGTATTGCTCTACTTTGTAAACCCTTGCGCCACATTATGCCCGTGCCAGGCATAATATATGCAAAGGGGGTGTTCCTCGGTTAGGGGGTGCTGAAAAAATGGTGCAAGGAAATCTCAGAGATTTCCTTGAGCCATTTTTGTGGGCACTTTTAATGCCAGCTCAGAGCAGGCTCTAAAAGGGGGCATATCCGTATTTAAAATGGGCCTCTATGTATTCTGCAGGAGTAGTGCCAACAGTTTGGTGCTGCTGCTGCAGAGTACATCAATAGCGTTACAAAAAATTACACTATTGCCCCCTACCGTGCGCCATGGTGCACCGTATTTTAAATACGGTGCACACATGGTGGAGGTAGGGGGACGCTAAATGGCACAAGGTAAGTGACGCTGCACTGGGTGCAGCAGCACTTTTTTAAACCTGCCCATAGGGGCGTTATTTAGAGTTTGGTGGATGTGATACTATATCATCAACATGGCTGATGTCTAGGGGTGGATGGAAAAATTCACTCCGGTGCAGAGTTGGTAAAATTCAGGAACTCCACTCTAGGTGTGTAACACAGAGTTCTGTGTAAATTCTGCCATCCGGCGCATGGCAGAATATTTTTCCGTTCGCGCAGGCAAGACTTGCTGGTGAGGGCCACAAAACTTTTTGTTTTGGGCGTTTGTGACTCAACACAAGATTTTGTGGCCTCTAGCACGGCATACTGCCACAACAGTGCCTTCTTTGTGATGCTGGTGAGCAACTGTGAGCAACCGTCACTTCACCTCGATCAGATTCTCTACTCGAGAAGAAGCTAAATTTGCTCAAAAAGTTGTTCTTGAGTGGATATTTTATTCCAACAGACCATTAAAGTTGTTTTTTTAGTGCAAGAAGAATGTTTTTAGACTTTTTTTTCCAAACAGAAAGGAAGTGCCCCAGAGACTCCAACTTTCTGTTGAACAGGCTCCTCCCAGTGCTTTGACCATCTCCTGGTCACTTTTCAGCCTGACAGTTCGCCCACTGTATTTAGGGAAAAGTGGCTGCCAGCGGGACCCCAACCACCCTTCCTGCCATGTAGATTTAGGTGTGCCTTCTTGCGAAGCAAGAAGTGGCATATGACTTTCATACTTGAGTTGGCAGATTGGGGGGGCAAATGAGGTGAAATCTTACCTTTTCCCCTGATTCCACTTCCTTTTCCAACTAGACTTGACTGGACAACCACTGCCGTGCTGCTGCAGTGACCCATGGAGAAAGCACAAGCCCGCCCCCCGCTGGACTCGAAGGTAGGGAACCCTCACTGCCTTGGGTGGGCACTGCACTGGAGGTTGGGACCACTGTAGGCATATACATGTCACAGTAATTATTTAAAACAATTTGACATGCATATGTCGGGTAGACAATTGTGTCACAAATGGATGGGGGCACACTACACAACATACATATTGCATACATACACACATGTCATTGTGGTGTCATTATTTGTTACCAAACGAATGCTGGCACCACAATGATGGTACAATCACAATTGCTAACTATGCACATGTGTGAGTGCTGCAATATGACCTTTTCTGGTACGTTTGTGCTATCTTTTGTGTATGTGAGTCAGTACATGTATGCATGTGTGTGAATCGATTGGCTAGTTGAGGTGGAGGGAGCTGGATTTGGTGATGTGCTTATGCCTGCATGTGTGTCATTTGCATAGGATATTGATGTTGTTGTGTATGTTGTGTTGCCATGTGACACATTCAGGTGAGTGAGGTTGTTGTGTGGCAGATGTTGGGATGTGTGTAGTGGTACCTTTAAATGAGTGTATTTGTGTAGCTGAGTGTGTAGTAGTGTTGGTTGCTGCTGTTGTGTTGTGTCTGGCTATAATGTCAATGGTGTGCGTATGTTGTGTTATGGATGTGTGTCAATGTGTGTTTTCGCCATGTACGGGTTTTGTTGTGTCAGAATTGTAATGGATGATGGTGTGTATGTGGTGGTTATGCAGTGCAGGGGGATGCATACAGTGCATGTGTCACTTACCTCTATTCTATAGCCACTGTATGAAGTTTTTGCCATAGACGTGCATGTATTCTTTGTTCTCCATGCCTCCTTGCATGCTGTTGTTGTTGGACTATGGCTTTTTGGTGTGGCTCATTTTTTTTTTTTACTTTTCCCTGATATCAGTTTAATTATATGCTTGAGGATTATTGTAGTATCTGTATGTTATGGTTATGATGAACAGTGTTTTACATCATATGTATTTTATTCACATAAGGCTAAGGCATAGTGTGTGTCACTTACCTCTACTCCGTAGCCATTGAACAACGTTTTTGCCATAGGTATGCATGTGTTCTTTGTTCTCCATCCCTTGACTCCTTTCTTGCTGTTGTTGTTTGACCATGTGGCCGTTTTGTACAGCCAGTCAGAAGTCTTTTGCCATATGCTTGCGTGTTCTTTGTTCTGCATGCCTCCTTGCTTGCTCTTGTTGTTTGACCATACGGCTGACGGACATTTTGTGCATGCAGTCAGTGTGCTTTTGCCATAGGCCTGCATGTGTTGTTTGTTCTCCACGACTTTTTGCTTGCTGTTGCTGGACCATGTGGCTGGCGGTCATGTTCAGTCAGTCAGTGTGCTTGTGCCATAGGCCTGCATGTGTTCTTTGTTCTAAATGCCTCCTTGCTTGCAGTTGTTTTTTGACCATGTGGCTTAAAGCCATTTTGTGCAGCCACAATTTTTCCAGTTTTCTAAGCCATTTTCTAGGGAGGTTTATAGGAGAGGGTTATGGCTTTTGATTTTGTTCATCTATTTACTTTTCCCTGATATCAATTTAATAATATTCTTGAGGTTTATTGCAGTACATGTATGTTATGATTATGATGAACAGTGTTTTATATTATATGTATTATTTGCATTTTTCACCTGTACCTCCTTGGTTCCCAATGGATTTTTCATAGTCCCATAGTACACCAGAAATTAATGTTTGTTTATTTATTCTTTTTCTAAACAAAAATGTTCTATTTTTTATTTTAATTTTGTACAATTCTTTTTTCATTTCTTTTTTTTTTTTTTTGCATTTTGCCTCCATCCATCTGTCAAATAACTGCCATAGGTGCACAGCCGCACAACATAATTAATTTTTTAAGTGTTATTTCTTTTTCCGCTTGACCCCCTTCCTGGCATAGTATGTGCACAAACACCAGCATCATTCATTTTTTAAGGATTATTTCATTTCCATTTGGAACCCCTTGCCCACCAGAGGCACACACCAAACTTCAGGGAAGATTTCAGAGTCCCTAGTGTGTCCTTGCGCCACATTAGCGTCCTTTATCTTGCTGCTAATGTGGCCTGAGGCCAAAATCACGGCACCAAATTCACAATGTGGTGCAATTCATGCATAACGCCACTTTGTAACCCTTTGCGCTACATTATGCCTGCAACATGCATAATTTATGCAAATGGGGCATTCCCACATTAGGGGGAGGATGAAAAATGGGGCAAAGAAATCTAAGAGATCTCTTTTAGTCATTTTCTTCTGCACTTTTAATGGCTGCTCAGAGCAGGCATTTAAAGGAGGCACACCATTGTTTACAATTGGCCTCGATGGGCTTTGCAGGAACAGATTCAACATTTTTGATGTTAATCCTGCAAAGCTCCGAACTAGTGTCATAATTGTTGACGTTAGTTCCCTAACTACTGCCATGATGCACTGTATCTTAGATACAGCGCACACATGATGGCGTTAAGAGGGTGCCAAGGGCCACAAGAAAATTGCACTGGGTAAAGCACCACTTATCTCAAATCAGCCCGCCTCCCCCACTTTTTAAGGATTATTCCAATTTAAAATGCACCTCCCTGACTGCCACTAGTGTCTCCCTCCCTTAGAATAGATGCACATAAAGCAAAGCCTTATATCTATATGTTGTTATCCTGATTGGAAATTAAAGTTTCTGTTATGGTGGTGTGGTTTGAATTTGGAATGGTTAGATACACTATTTTTGTTAATTTCATAGGATAATAACTTAAATAACCAACCACACTAAATTATATTGTCTTTGTCTGTACTAATTCAAACTGCGAAATGCCACATTTCACTAAATGTTTTTCTTGCTAGTTTGCTTTTAGGTGCACAAGAGACACCACCCACAGTATTATCAGACAGAAGGCCTGCACAAAGTGACATGACCATACAACATGTGATGCGAGTCCTCCAATCTCTTCCACTTGTGCAGCTCAGTTCTACTGCCAGATGACAGATTCAACACGACCCAAAGATAGGTGCTGCCTAGAAAGTGGTCAGTGAGAAGAACCAGCTTTCCACCACCAGTTTGCCGACCACAGCCATTTTCTGGAAAGTTGTGCCTGCTGCACCAGCCTGCTGGGAGCAAGCTGAGATAAGCACTCCAGCACAAAACAGCACTACCCCAAACTGAGCCCAAGCCCATGTCTGTTAGAGGGGTAGCCACTGCAATCATGGTGACAGCGATAAGGAGTAACATTGCAATGGATTTGTCACTTTCACAAAGTAGTACACAATTGTTGCAGGAAATTAAGCAAAGTAGACAACAGCCACAGCCAGCAATAGTAGATTTTCCTGATGTAGGAGCAGAACAGGAGGTTAAGCTTACTGCTGAGAAAGAACCTCCTGTTTCAAAATCATTTGCTTCCAGATCTCCAGCAAGAAAAAGGAAGGGTACTCCTCTATCTTCTCCAAGTAACCCTTCTGATGATCTCAACATGAACTAGATCCCGGCAGAGTCCGAGACATACTAGAAGAGGCAAGGGAGAAAAAAGTCCCTGATCCTGAAAGTGTTAGAACTATGGAAGGGAGTCAGGAGAATGATGAGCCAGACATTGTCATGGAAGCTGGCCCAGAGGGGACAGACATTACCCCTTTCATGCAACTCTCTCTGAGGGATGTGGCTCTAGTACCACCGCCAGTGCCAGCTCTCATATTGGTAAGGCCCCACCTGAGACCTGCATCCACCCCTATCTCAGTAGACATATGCACTGTAGAGAGGCAATCTACCTCCAGTTCTTCTTCAAGCACTAGTACAATTAGGAATTTCTCCTCCGCAATTTGTGACATTTTATGATTAGCAAGCAGGAGGATAGCATTGCAATATACTCCATTTGCCAAGCAAGTGCTCGTTCGGGTGAGCCTAGTTCACACTATGGTACCAGAGGCCAAACGACTCACAAGGAAAACCAACACACAATCTGGTGGGAGGAGAACTCAAAAGAAAAATAGCTGCAAGTGGTGGCGGTCAAGGTGGGGAGAAAGGTGAATGAGCTTGGATCATGGTGGGAGATGAAGGTGATGAAAAAAAAGAGGTTGTCATATTTACGCAAAGCAGCCCTGTCCTCATCCTCCTCATAAAAGTCAAAATGGCATAAGAGTCAGATGCAGACACCCCAGCATACAGTGACTGCCTCCTACATCTTGGAAGTCACCTGAATCAGTGGCAGCAGAAAAGAAAAAAAGTCAAGGCTACTATTAAGGGCATGTTTAGGCAGGAGGGGATTTCCAACCACAATGACCCAATGGCACTTTTTTAGAATGGGAAGTTGGCTAAGATGTGTGAACTGGACCTCCTCCCTTTTTCTTTAGAGGAAGGAGTGGGATTTTTACAATTTGTGGTAGCCATCTGCCGAAATAAAAAAGGATCCCAGTCAGACCTATTTTGCCAGAGTTGCTGTCCCAGTGCTGCAGTTAGACAAACAAGCTTTGCAGCATAGTGCTGGTCACACTAACCACCTGACAACAGACATGTGGACCAGTTTTCAATCAACTGATTATATGTGTATCACTGCACACTGGATCTCTTTTGTGGTGGTAAAGCATCATCTATCTTGACACTCAAGAAAGTTTTAAGTGGGTTCAGTGGCATGCAACAATAGCCATGGTCACTACTGAGAAATCCTATAGAGCTGCAAATATCTTGGAAGAGCTTAATAGCAAGGTGTTTGAATGGCTACGACCCAGAGGTCTCAAAATTGGATTTGTTGCCATGGACAATGGCAGTAATATAGTTAAGGCCAAGGCAGATGGTTTATCAGGGTTCTGTGTTTGGCTCATTACATCAACCTGGTTTTGCAGGACGTTCTCAAAAAATAAGTCAGAGTCAGCAACATACTGACCACCTGCAGAAGAATCTGCACTCATTTCAGTCATTCTTTTAAATCCTGGAAGCATTTGACGATCATTTTGCATGCTAATAGAGTACCAGTTAAAACCTTCATACAGGGGGTGCCAAGACATTGGAACTCGACCTATTACATGTTGCAGTGTCCGTTTGAGCAGTACAGACAGACAGATGGCTATGTCATTCAAAGCGGAGGGGATGCAATTGCGAAAAGCATGGCCATGGGTGCAGACCAAGGGGGCCTAGTCAAAGGCCTGATACAAATGCTACTTTCGTTTGAGGCTTTCACACAGGAAATCAGCAAATAAGGCAGTATGATGGGCCAAGCTATCCTATTGTAGCATCTGCTACAGGAACAGTTGGAAAAGGTCTCAAAAAGGTTTGCAGGTGAGAACAAAAATGAAGAAGTGCATGATTTAGTTGAGAGCTTAATCCTTTGCTTGACGGTAAATACAAGGCTGCAAAGAGACATTGGCCCTCATTTTTACCCTGGAGGTCTTTTGACCGCAAGGGTTAATGTGGAGGTATCACCGCCAACAGGCTGTCGGTGTATACCGCCACATTCTAAGATTGCCAGGTTGGTTGCAGCCAACCCGCCAGTTCTCCAATCATACCACCATGGCAGTATGAGCCACCGGGCCGGAGATCTCTATCTCCAGCCTGGTGGCCGACATAGTACCGTCCATGGAATTATGAGCCAGCCTACCACCATGGTTTTCGTGGTGTTAGCAATGCCACAAAAACCATGGCGGTAGGCCCTACTGGTGACAGGGAATTCCATCCCTGTCACCGGTAGGTGGCTCCACCACCCCTCCAACAATCACCTGACGCCCCCCTCCATCTAGACTCACCCCCCTCCGACCACTCACTCACCCCATACACGCACACATCACACAACTGACCCCACAGCCACACATGTTCACATCATCCCCTCCCCGCATATACACACAAAGACACCCACACCCACTAGTCATACACCAATTGACTTAGACACACACACATTCATTCAACACTGACATGCTCACATTCACTCACACACTGACATACATGCATTCATTCACACATACTTCCAGACATACTCACACACATTCTAACACACAATCACACTGACATGCAGACATGCAGTCTCTTCACTATTCTTGCACGCAATCACTGACACGCATACACCCATGCTAAACAACACAACACACAGAGACGCATTCACACACACATCCAGACATTCATGCACACACTCAGACACACAAACAAAACACCCACCACCCTCACACCCCCCTCCTCTGTCAGAAGCCTGACTTACCTTGGACAAGTAGGTCTTCCGACAGGGAACGGGAAGGGGTGTTGCTACCATCAGCAGCGTTCTGCCAGCAGAACACCACCAGGCCAAATTACTGGACATAATACGGCTGGCGGCGTACAACTGGTGGGCGGTGCTGGTGTTGCTTACCAATGTCCACCCCCATGAGCACTGCTGGATTTCTGCCCTTATTGTGGCGGAAGTCAGGCAGTGCTCATAATATGGCAGATGGATGGTAGTCGTAGCGGCGGTATGTTGGCGACCGTGACTGTGGCAGGAGGCAGTGAATACCGCCAATGTAATAATTAGGGCCATTGTGTTCTCCAAAGAATACATCTGTGTCACAATGCTTGATTCATAATGCAAAAAAATACTGTCCACTTTCATTCCTTTTTCAGAGGGGATGTTTCATAATACAATACATGGATTGTTCAGTAAGTCAGAGACATGGAAGAAGAACAACACAAAATTGGAGTCCTGCTCTTGGGCAGAAGTTCTGAGGTGCTGCTTTCAACGTCCAGAAAGGGCAATCGTGTTTTCTTACAGCAGCCAACACTATCAACGGGAAAACTGGCAACAACAGCAACAACAGGAACAGAAGCATCTGCCACAGCATCTAAAGTGGCTTGGTTTCAAGTGGCAGGCCTTTAGTCCACTGCAGAGGCAAAGGCAAAAGAAGGCAAGCAAGTGGCAGCACCACTAACCATTCAGAGGATGTTCCAAGAGTATCTAGCTGACCCTAAAGAGGGTTATGTGGATCAAAACCCCTTGGTTTACTGGTATGGGAAGATGTGCCAAAGGCCAGAGCTCAGCAGGCTGGCAATAAAGTATCTGGCTTGTCCCGTGGCCAGTGTGTCTGTTGAGCATGCGTTCATTGCAGTCGGCACTGTTGTTACAGTTAGAAGCACCAGTTTCTCTCCTCAAAATGTAGAGAGATTGAACATGATGAAAAATGAACCAACACTTCATACTACACTATTTCACTGTTCCTGAAATACCATAGGAGGAGGAGTGTAGTTTGTCAGACTCAAGTGTGTTAGCTGACCAACGTCTGGGTGAACCACTTGAGTTTGAGGATGAACTTTACTTACCTGGCTGAGTAGGCCACCATAGAGGCCACCATAGAACGTTTTATTTATTTATTGTCGCCATGGCACCACAAAGACACCCCAGGTTTTCTGAGTAGGAGCTCAGGGTCATGGTGGAGGAAATCATCCGGGTAGAGCCACAGCTATTCGGATCACAGGTGCAGCACACCACCATAGCTAGGAAGAGGGAGCTATGGCGCAGAATCATGGACAGGGTCAAAGCACTGGGACAGCACCCAAGAACCAGGGATGACATCAGGAAGAGGTGGAATGACCTACGGGGGAAGGTGCGTTCCTTGGTCTCAAGACACCACATAGTGGTTCAGAGGACTGGCGGCACACCTCCACATCCTCCCCCACAGCTAACAACATGGGAGGAGCAGGTCTTGGCTCTGCTGCATCCTGAAGGCCTCGCAGGAGTAGCATGTGGAATGGACTCTGGTAAGTAAAATCTTTCACTACTTCATCCCCCACCCTACCTGCATGCTATCACATACCCCCACCCTCTCCCTCACCCCCATCACTCCAACTTCTCACATATGTCCCTCTATCACAACTCACCCATCCCAACACCAAGCCCTGCATGCAACAACAAAGCATGGACACCCATCACCATTGCATGGCCACTGCACATACCCACACACACCCCTAAACAATGATCACACAAAGTCCTACACAAGAATGTAAGCACTGGGGTACAGGGTCACCCACCCATTGTACACCATGGCACACACAGGTGCAATAATCATACCTTTACACCCCTGCAGGACCCCTAACCAACGTCACCAGACAGGAGGGTCCACACATGTCCACTCCACCAACAGAAGAGGCCCACAGTGATGACAGCAGCTCTGTCCAACTGGATCTAGATGACCAACCCGGCCCATCTGGGACCTCGGGACAGTCGGTTCCCCTCACAGTGGCACAAGCCACAACAGAGCCTCCCCCTCTGGAAACACCAGCACAGCACCCACCCAGCGGGCCCATACCTCTGTCCTCAAGCAGCATTGTGTCCACCAGTACAGGGAACCCAGGCTAACCCACCACCCCAACAACAGCAGGGACCTGGGGCAGTGGCAGTGGGCACACGGTTCAGGGGACAGAGGCCCAGGAACACAGGGGAACTAGGAGGGCTGCTGTGCCACAGGGGGAGGACAGGCCCAGGGAACCCACTCTCCATGAGGCCCTGTCCAACATCATGGGAGCCTACCACCATTCCCAGGAGACGATGGCAACGGTACTGGCCAAGTTTCAGGAGACCCAGCTGCTGCAGGAGGAACAGTATTTGGGGTTCAGGAAGGAACTCAAAGCCATCAATTCTGCCCTGGGCACCATTGTAGGGGTGCTGAAGGAACTTGTGAACACCAGGAGGGACACTGTGGCACAAGAAGGGGCTCCTGACACTAGCCTGGATGATGAACTGCCCACCACCTCCCCCGGCGCTAGTGGACAGGAGGCACCGCCACAGGACCACGACACCAGCACCCCACCCCCTGCAGATGGAGAACCACCCTGCAAGCGGTCCTTGAGATCCAGGACAAAGACAGAGAACAATGCCAAGACCCCCGCCAAGAAATTAGACCAACCTGATTTCATCCTTTTGTCCCGCTTTGTCACCCTGTCCATCCTTAAACTGCCCCAACTCCACTACCTATGCCCCTTTGGACAATGCACCTGTGAGACTAATAGACTGGACTATGCCATGGACATTCCTCCACCATCACCCCTGACCATTTTACACACCCCTCCACTATTTAGCGTTGAAATAAACACCCTTAAATCACAAAACTACGAGGTGTCTGGGTGGGGGAAGTGGGCTGTGGGTTCCCCTAGGCCAGAGCAAGTTTAGTTGGCAAGGTCCCTTCGAAAGGCAGGCCATGTGGCACCCCACCCCACCAATGTTCAGAGCCAACTACACCTAGTCAGGCTCGTGTGACTTCCATGTGTGCATCAATCGGGCCTAGGCCTTGTACCCCATGTCCCTGTGATTGATTAGGGAACTCTAAGTGCACGGCATAGTGCAGAGGTCTTCTGTGTCTGTAGTGTCCGCCAACGGTAGTGGTATTGCATGCATTGAACATGTCTTTCTTCTGTCTCCCCCCCCTTTCTTTGGTCTCCCTGTTCTTGTGTTCAATAGCATCATCAGGCGGAGGAGCAGTGGCACCGGAGCAGGAGGGAGCTGCATCCCACATGGCCCTGGAGGGTGAGACAACAGAGTCTGAAGCCACCAGTGGGACGGAGGGCGAGGGGAGCTCCACGGCGGGGACAGGAGCTGAGACCAGCGACACGGACTCGTCCTCTGATGGGAGCTCCCTTATGGTGGCGGGCCCCTCTGTGCCCCCCGCATCTACAGGTACAGCCGCCACCCCCCCTACCAGCACCGCCCTCCTAGCAGCCCCTCAGCCTGTGCCCCGTGGCCTCTCATCCAGGAGGGTGGGCATCTCCTTCGCCCCAGGCACCTTAGCCCCTGGCCCTGTCAGCCCTGCTACCCTCAGTGAGGAGGCCATTGACCTCCTCAGATCCCTCACTGTTGGGCAGTCTACCATTCTGAATGACATCCAGGGTGTAGAGAGGCAATTGCAACAGACCAATGTATACCTGGAGGGCATTCATTCTGGGCAAGCAGACCAACAGCAAGCTTTTCCGACTCTGGCCTCAGCACTGATGGCAGCCATTGTCCCTGTGTCCAGCCTCCCCCCTCCAACTTCCCCCACCCAGACCCAAACCCCTGTAACTCAGCCTATCCCAAGCACACCATCAGACCAGCATGCACACACCTCAACACACAAGGGAAGCTCTGGCAAACATAAGCACCACACATCCCACAAGCACTCACACAAGCATCATACCCATGCAGACATACCAACAGCCACTGCCTCCACTGTGTCCCCCTCCTCCTCGTCTCCCTCCCTGGCAAGTCTCCTATCACATCTGCATGCACTACATCTTCAGCCACCACCTCCATCACCAGCACACCCATCACCACACACCGCTAACGTGCAGTCACCATCCCCACTACCATTCACACATCCCCTGTGTCCTCTACCAGTGAGTCTGTCAGCCCACCTCCCAAGGTACACAAACGCAGTCACACACCCACCCAACAGCCATCCACCTCACGACAGCCTCCAGCCCATGCACCTTCACCCAAAGGCAGCAAACGTACACCTCCTACAACCCCTACCTCTTCCTCCACTCCCAAACCCCATCCATCTACCCATCCCAGTGTGTCTAAAAAACGTTTCCTGTCCAACCTTGACCTCTTCCACTCACCTCCCCCACCCCTTCAGTCCCCTAGGGCCAGCCTTTCCAGGTCCCAACCCAGCACCTCAGCCACCACATCAGCGGGAACAGTGGTGCCAGCAGTAATAGGCTTCTGGAGGGCGCCAAGCAGCAGGACTACAGTTGGGAGTGGGAAGAAAGCTGCGCCAACATCCAAGGTGGGGAAGGGGCACAGAAAGAAAGGGAAGTCGCTGCCAACCTGCACGGCGGACAAGACCGCCACCAGCACCGCTGCCCAGGACACCGCCGCCACCAGCACCGTTGCCCAGGACACCGCGCCACCAGCACCGCTGCCAAGGACACCGCTGCCACCAGCACCGCTGCCCAGGACACCGCCACCAGCAGCACGCTCACTGAGCCACCCACCAGCACTGCAGGCCAATGAGCGCCGCAAACACCGCCGCTACTGAGGCGGCCACCAGCAGGATGAAGCACTCTGGGCACAAAGCCCCCTCCAGAACCGGTGGAGACTGTTATCCACTACCTCTGTCCTTGGCAGGGTGAAGCACTCTGGGCACAAAGCGCCCTCCAGAACCAGTGGAGAAAGGCATCCACTACCTCTGTCCTTGGCAGGATGAAGCACTCTGGGCACCAAGCCCCCTCCAGAACCAGTGGAGACTGTTATCCACTACCTCTGTCCTTGGCAGGATGAAGCACTCTGGGCACCAAGCCCCCTCCAGAACCAGTGGAGACTGTTATCCACTACCTCTGTCCTTGGCAGGAGGAAGCACTCTGGGCACCAAGCCCCCTTCAGAACCAGTGGAGACTGTTATCCACTTGAGAGACTATGGCTTTGCACTTCCCATGATAAAGCAGTGGGCAAACCACCCACTGGAGAGACTTGGGAGACTGTGGCTTTGCACTCCCCAGGATAAATTAGTGGGCAAACCACCCACTGGAGAGACTTGAGAGACTGTGGCTTTGCACTCCCCAGGATTAAGCAGTGGGCAAACCACCCACTGGAGAGACTTGGGAGACTGTGGCTTTGCACTCCCCAGGATAAATTAGTGGGCAAACCACCCACTGGAGAGACTTGAGAGACTGTGGCTTTGCACTCCCCAGGATAAAGTAGTGGGCAAACCTCCCACTGGAGAGACTTGAGAGACAGTGGCTTTGCACTCCCCAGGATACAGCAGTGGGCATGGAGCCCCCTCGTGGATCTGGCGTTGTGCACTCATCTGGCTGAGGTGCCCTCCCTTCCCTTCCCCCTGAGGTGCCTGTTGTATTTCTATCTGATGCCCCTGCAGTGTTCTCTCCGTTTTGATCGGGGATCGAGTGTGGGCCTCGCCCATGCATCTTGGGCCCAGTGGTCCACGGACTTTAATGGTGCAATACCTGGACTTGCATTATTGGTGTATATATTTGTTTATAGTGCATATATATTTTTGAGTACTGGATTTTAATAGATTACAATCGCTCAAATCATTTCCTTTTGTCTTTGCATTCTTCCGGGGGGTTGGGGGTGTAACTGTAATGTATCATGATGTATTAGTGTGTGTGTTGTAGTGGGTGGGGGTGGGTGTTTTGCGTGTGTGTGTCACTCTCTTTTCCCTCCCCCCTCCCCTGTGTCGTAGGTGCAGGACTCACCGTGGTCTTCGCCGGCAGCGTTGGTGCTCCTGGTACAGGAGCAGGAAGACAAAGGCAGGTAGAATATGGAGTTCCGTCTCCATGGCGTCCTGGTTCCTCGTGGGGTGTGTAGAGGTGAGCGTTTCCCTTTCAAGTCCTGTTTCCGCCGTGTTTTTGTTTGCGGTGAAACCCCCTAGAAAAGGTGGCGGATTGGCCTATTGTAATACTGTGGGCGGTACATTGTCTTCCGCCTGTCTGTTGGCGGTTACCGCCGCGGTGTTTGTTTGTACCGCTGTGGCGGTCGGAGTGTTAAAGTGGCTGTCTTTGTTGGCGGTTTCCGCCATGGTCATGATTCTATTTTCTTTTCCATCGGCCTGTTGGCGGTTTTACTGCCGCTTTAACACCGACCGCCAGGGTTGTAATGAGGGCCTATGTTTTTGTCTGACTTGTGCCGCCCACCATTCTTAGGCACATGTGTGGCCAGATTGTAGATGGACCTAGGTGTAGTAAAGAAGCATCCCCATTCCCTACAGGTCTTTGGTGCCTGCCTCCCTCCCATGCCTATACCAAAATATTTCTTGCATCAAAGAGGAGATGGAATTGTGTACCTACCACTGTGCTTGGATTGGAAGAGGTAACTGTTGCACCAATGAGTGATAATACTTTACTTAGTCGTTGTGAGTGATGAGTGATGTGGTGGCAGACATAGACAGTCACGGAGGGTGCTTAACCAAGTTGTGAACTTGATGTTGATGATTTGCAATGTTTGGGGCTTAATGAGTGATCCTCTTTCCTGAAGGTGATTGGCCCTTTCAGATTTAGTAAAATGTTATTATAAGAACCACTCCTTTTTTCTGGTTCTTCAGAGAACAGACCAATCAGTTTAGTTAAGATGCACATATATGCACAAAATACTCAAATTCTTCTTGTACTTCAACAGCAGTGCACAACAGGTCAATCTCACTTGGGTTAGGACGGAGTTGTACTGATTTGATACTTGGAATCAGGAGGAGGATGGAAGTACTTATGGGAGACTACCTCAACACTGTGGCAGAAGAAGGAAGTTATGGACTTCAAAGGGAAGCCATGATGATGATGATGACTCTGAGGCCTAGCTCTGTGGACTGGAGAGTCATACTACTGAGTGTATGTGCTGGTTCAAATGTGAAACTCCTTTAATGTGGTTGTGGTCGGGGGGTCTGTTGCTTGTAGCTGGCGACAGATCTGTGATTCTAAATCATCATCATTATCACATGATGCATGCACTCAGCTAAATGGTAATAAGAACAGTTGTCTGATTGATCAGCCTGCTACATGTAGCTACTTGTCTGTGATTGGTTGTAAATTGCTCTCACTTCTCAGTTAATCGGTCTGCCATGGCTGATAAAATGAATGTTTGCAGCAGCCTATGCTCTTACTCTGCCTCTGAGTCTAGGTATTTGGTACAGTCCTCATGAAGCTAGCTTTCTGTCCTTCTATCCATCCTTTAACCAACCTGAGCATCCTTTTTCCCACCCACTGTTCACCCACCTAGGCATCCTTTGATCCATATTCCCTTTCATCCATCCTTTCACCCACCCATGCATCTCCTATCACCCAACTACACATCCTTTCACATACCAACACATCCTTTCACTCACATAGCAGTTCACCTATAGTTTGTTTTAACCCTATCCTTCTTTCCCTTTTCCATCAACCCATCATTTTTAGGGTTCACTATGGGCTTTTGTCTGCTGGGTTGCAGATAGAAGAGGCCATTAATAACTCAACCCCTGCTGTAGCGTCTAAAGTGGGGGGGGGCATGATGCTCTTGCAATGAGTATACTAGTAATTCTCAATAAACAAGGAATGTGACTTACCAATGCCCGTCCCTGTTGCGGTTGGTTCTCCCCCTCCAACTGCCACCACGTCGGGAGACCTGGTGCTGCTGCTGGCTCTGGCACTGGTAGTCTGTGTGGCTAGAAAAACATTACAAATTTTAGATGCCAGATACGCCTCCCTTGATACTTATTTTTTTTAACAAATTAAACCATATACAACCACATTAGATCACTACAGTCCTATTTTCTTCTATTTACTTTGGGGATTTTGTTGGTTGACAATGTTAGAAAAGTCAGGTAGTCACGCCAACCAAAAATGTTTTGGAATGGAGGGGCAGAACTCTGATGACTCTGATTCACTGAAGTGCAATAAAGGGTGGAATAATTGGTCAATGAAGGATATATCGTCTTGGTTGGCAAATGCAATGGCACGGTCCTCATACTACTTTACAGCCATGCTGAACTATCTTCAAAATGTTTGGTATGGTATACTAATGTATACATTAATGATAATACATACAACACAACATTGGGGGGGGCATCAGGACCATGGCCACTCTCTTGAGTTATTGTTTGAGCATGAGCAAGAAATAGAAAGCCTTTTCAACAAGCACTTATAATAGCTTACTTGGACATGCGATCTTTACAATAGAGTACCTGTCCTAAAATCTTTTGTCTTAGTCTTACAGTGAAAGTCCACAAGAGATATAAAAGGAGAGGAAAAGCCTATAACAAAGCATAAGGAAGCTACAGACTAGCTCAGATAGAAGGAAGTCAGCTACAGAAACATGAAATATACAAAAAACTAGAATAATGCAGGGCCACAAGAATTTAAGAAACCTTAGATAGAATGACGAGAAGTAGGAAAAAAATGGAAACAGGTACAGTAAAAAAAAGGGAACATTATTCTAAATGGGGTGAGGTAAAAGTTAGGAAAATAATAATAATGATAATAATAATAATAATAATAATGATAAGATATTAACAGGATGACTTACTGGGGCCAGCAGATCTGACAGGAGTGGCACTGGTAGTAGCAACCCTGGCTTCCTGACCTGCCTCCAAAGTCCTCTTCTTGCCCTTGGGTGTTGAGGTAAGAAGTAAAGACGATAACAAAAATATATCAATGGTACAGTTAATCTCCCCAAAAATATTTTGACAGGCAAAGGCAATATTAGTAACATTTTACTTTTCTAAACCAGATCACCTAAAGTACTAGTATCGAGTTGACGTATTCTTAATTTCCTAAATTTAAGCCCTATTCAAAATTTCCTAAACCTAAATTACATTTGGAATTGCTAATGCATTGCAATCAATGATCTTTACTTCTTAACCCTCTTTGATGGGTCAACACAGTCTCCCTTTTCAATGCATAGATGCATATTACATATCACTGGGACATTGGGACTGCATGAGCTACACAAAGAAAGGCACAGAGAATGCTAACTTACTGATATTACTACTACTGCCATTATCTTAGTGAGAGGACAGAGGAGTAGCATGGCTTCAGAAATAATCAGCCTAAGCAAGCACCGACAAGTATGATTAGGTAGCGCTGAGCACCTGGCTTTATCAAACTGGATCACAGAATATTCGTAACATAAATTTAACTTACTTCTTAGTGAGAGCAGCATGCTATTGGAGAAACAAATAGCATTGTGGAACACAACAATTAAATAATTACTCACAGAGCCCCAACACCACAATTTCCAGCAGGTCAAGCAGGTTCTGTTCCTGGTCCAGTATGTCCACCCAGCAGTACGTTAGCTGCTGCTGGGTGCGCTGGACCCCAGTGCGCCTGCTCATACACCGGCGCACCCTCCCCTGCAGCAGCCTATGCTCCTGCTGGGTGCACACATTGCTAGGCCTGCCAACTGTTTCCAGCATGAAGGAGAGGTGGTGTTGCATGTAAAAAACAAGTGCAGCCACATCTGAAATAATGGCGTGGGGATGCACCCTTTGGCAGCATCGGTGACTGCAAGGTGTGTGGGTAGCAGCCGCACTGGTGCCACCACTCCTTGTCTCACCCTGCTCTGACAGGCAAAGAAAAATAATAGGAAAAGGAAGGAATTAATAGATGAAGAATGGAAGAAAAAAGGAAGTAAAGGCAAAAACAAAGTACAAAAAAGTACAAAAAAGGAAAAAAACACAAATGTAAAACACACAAACACAAAGACACTCAATAATACCAAAAAGGTAAATGAGGGGTGGGTGAATGGGATAGGAGGAGAACTGGAAAGCTTTAATTAAGATAGGAAAATCAGGTCCAGCACATGCACAGAACAGGAAAGCACGGCAAATATAATGGCCACCCCCATGTTGACAATGTGGAAGTGTGGAAGCACTGGCATGTAAAAAAGCAACACGAACGGGGAGACCCAGACAGACAAGCACTTCCACCCAGTTGCAGAGTTCTGCGTAATCTCACAGTTTTTTTGCACTCCTCGGAATTCCTCAAAGCCAAACTTCACAAGTTTTTTCCAGGCCAGTTAATGTCCCATCTGCCATATTAAAGCATATTATACTCTATGGCACTTGTAATACTGTGGATGAGACATCTTACACTCATCTAGTTTGCTGAACTTTAAATAAGTCAAAAACGTTTTAATCAAATTTGAAGTCTCTGACACCAGAGTATTAAATAAGTAAATTGCATTGTTTTGATAAAGGAAATCCAAGGTAGAGAGGAACTATTCTTTTCTCAGTGATTTGTTGCCATCCGATACATCTAAGGGAGTTTGAAAATGAGATCAAGGAGACAGAATTGAGAAGGGAAGATTACGGCAGAACAAAGTGATAACGAGCAGATGATTAGGTGGGAGGGTTTTGGATAGCTGCCACTTTGTCCGGCACCTTCAAACTGTCATGGATTTCTAAGAAAATGTCCTTTGCACGCTGGAATTTGCAGGTCAATAATTTTATTGAGAAAATGTATATCAAAACTCCAGAAAGCAAAGTGTTGTCAGCTAAACAAGCAATATGGATAATGTCCCATTTGACAGTCAGGCAAATGGCAGCAGCTGTGGGAATACTTTGGAAAAGAAGCAGTAGGAGGTGGGAGAAGGTGGGATTGACAGGGAAGGATGAAGAGAAAGGCAGAAAATGGAACAACCTAGTCTGCCATCAGGCATTGGAAATATTACCCATGCAAGAACAAATGTTACATTGCCAGGACAACCAGTCTCAACATTTAGTTGCCTAGAGAGTCAAAGATTGTTACTTTGGATACGATTATCTGATAGGAACACCGCAGTGCCAATCCATGGTCAGTCCATGATGATGATTCCAGTCCCATTAAAATAAGTAGAGAATGCAAGCTAACATGTAAGATTGGCTCTGCACTATAAAACAGATATTTTCAAAACAATAAGGCCCATATTTATGAAAAATGATGCCCAACTGCTCTAGCGCAGTTGTGAGTCAAAATTTTTAAAGAGAGCTGCCGTCATTCCCTAGCGCCATCTGTGCGCCATATTAAAAAAATGATGCAAGGAATGGTAAATGCAAAAAAAAAAAAAAATGCTAACTATTGCAACATGCTGTAAAAAAATATTATTCTAATGGTGCAAAAGTGTTGTTAGACCGTTTTGCGGCACGCACTCTAACGCAAAACGGGTTTAACTGCATTGACGTAAAAAAAATGCACAAGAAAAAAAAAAAATTTGAAAGACAAGATGGAGATTGCAGGACAGGAGAGACCCCAGCAAGACACCAGTTAAAAAATGCACAAGAAAAAAAAAAAATTTGAAAGACAAGATGGAGATTGCAGGACAGGAGAGACCCCAGCAAGACACCAGTTACCCAAGTACCAACCAGGAGGGTCCAGCAAAGTCCTAGGAGAAGGAGAAAAGGAAGCAGAAGTGTTGCTTTAGTGAAGAGGAGCATGGCATCCTGGTCAGAGAGGTGATGGAGCACCAACACCAGCTCTTCATCACCACCAAATTGCCAGTAGGAGAAACACTATATGGCAGGCAATAGTAGAGAAAGTCAACAGCGTGGCAGAGGTGAGGAGGACCATCACCGATTGCAAGAAGCGCTGGCATGATTGCAGACGCAGGTCTAAGGAGAAACTGGACAGGAACCAAAAGGCAGCACTGCAGACTGTCGGGGGAAGTCCTGCATCGCAGGAGGACCTGGATGAGCTAGAGGAGATGGTCACCTCGGCCATCCCGAAGGAGCTGGTCACTGCAATCACAAGACAAGACAGTGCTGACTACCAAGAACATACCCAAATGCAGGGTAAGTTGCAGAGGGTGAATATCTGGAATCTCATGGATGGCAGAAGGGGGAGGCACATAGGAAACACTCAAAGCATGCTAAAGGGTTGAATTGGGACATATAGACTCTGAATCAAAATGCTCCCTTGCCACCCAAGCCACACTTTTACTGATGCTCTGGCTGTGCAATCACTCTCACATATATACAATGTGGACACACGCCACTCACTATGGCTATACTCCACCGTGTCAATATGCAGCACATTGCCTAGAAGTGACATGCAATTAGTGTGGCTGTGGCCAACAACAATCATTGCATATTGTCATAGCCCCTGATCCACCACAACTCGTACATCAGAGACTAGGGCTGAAGTCAAAACCACCCCAGGGGAGGTGTCAGGATGACGTAACAGGCCAAAATGCATCCCTTTCTCCTTGTCCCATTGCCCTTCTCATGTGTGCTACATCTTGCAGCACACATTGAAACACCACCTTAGCAAAAATAGCTGGTACATGTGCAGAAAGGGATACCTCCCTGCATATAAACAATGTATCCCCTCAAGGTAGGCACCCCTTTATCATACTGCAACAATGCCTGCATTGTTGCAGGGAGAACAAATCTGCTCAGGTGTAGGGAGAATTGCAGGGGTGAAACGTATTCCAGTAAATATGGCACATTCCTGCGTTTCTCAGACTCCATGTGCCATTTGAGAATGGCCAGAAAATTAAACGTACACCACATGAGGCATGTCTGAAAACATCATGTGTGCAGCTGTACAAGTAGCTGCAATCTCAACATCTGACTAGATAGAGTGTGTTGTGTGACTGGTTGGTCTATTGCTTAGTGGTACAATTAATGTGCGTGAGAACTGGCACAAGTGGCATCAATGTTGCACTACTGGCACAATGTCACTGGCCCATAATGCAACTGTATCATCATTCAAATAGTAGCCCATGTGGAACCAAGCTGCACATTCCCCTTGTACCACATCTACAAAGGCAAAAAATACATGCATTGATCTACATTCAACATCTTTACACCAACACATGCCTGTTGCCGATACGTTGTGTGCAAGGAAATGTTCAAAATTTAGGGAGGGACAATATAATGGGACAAACAATCCATAATGGTTGCACTGTCCCTTCCAATTAGCACAAGAGTGGGGCCTGCTACAGACTGCTGAGATTGAAACAAAAGCATTTTATGCAAAGGACCTACCTGTGCTATGCTGCACTAGTCCCATCATTCATGGTGCCAATGCAACACAGCACTAAAATAGTGACAGCATGCTTTACACTACTGTGGCAATGTCTACCATGGTGAATAGGAAGGCTAATTACATGCGAGCATGGTGTCAGTGGCAGGGACAAGGAACCTGCAAGGAATTAGGTTGTGTGGGATTAAAGCTCAAAGGGCCAGATGTAATAAGAAATGATGGTGTGCCATGCTTCCCCAAATTTGGCAGCATTGTACACCATCATTTTCAAAACTCACCAATGGGCAGTAGTTACTAGAATATGGGGCACCCCTGTGTCACTCCCTGTGTTGGCTCTAATTTAGCTGACGTGGGCCAACGCAGCAACTCTGGCACCATAGTGCAAGGATGACTGCTTTGAGAGAGAGATTGTTTTTGTGCAGGAAGGAAAAACCTTTCTGAACAAAAACATTCTTAAAAAGCCATTAGCTCTGTCTATGTGTGTTGCAAATTGCAGCACACATTGAACAAGTTCAAAATGAGGAGAAAAGATGGCATATAACTTAATTGCACCATGCCAATGCCACCCCTGGAGTGGCATTATATTTTGGCAATAACGAAAACTCGTAAATCTGAGGCACTGTCAAAATGCAATAGGTTTTGCTGTGGCATGCCCACAGCAACACCCATTGCATGCCCCTACCACGCGAAGTGCTGGGTGTGAAGGGGCCCTTTTTACAAGATGGCATAAAGCCACAATAAGCCACTTAGGGGGTCATTACGACCCTGGCGGATGGCGGTAATTTGGGGAAAGGTACTGCTAACAGGCTGGCAGTATCTTTTCCCAAATTATGACATTGGCGGGTTGGCTCAAGCCAAACCGCCAATGTATCACTCCATCCGCCAGGGTGGTAACAGCTGCAGGGCTGGAGACTTCGGTCTCCAGCCGGGCAGCCAACACAACCCACCCTCGGGATTTGACCCACCTACCGCCATGGTTTTCGTGGCAAGCTTACCGCCACAAAAAACATGGTGGTAGGCACTATCAGTGCCAGGGAATTCCTACCCTGGCACTGATAGGGGGACTCCCCCACTCCCTTCCCCCTCCTCAGAGTCCTCTCCCACCCTCCCCATCCCGACCCCCTGACATCAATACACCCACACACGCACACAGACACACTCATACACACATGCTTATCCACAGCCACCCACACATGCACACATAAATATCCACACACAGCAACACACACTAACATACATTGCGGCACACACACAATCCCAACACACAACATACACGTACATTAACATTCAGTCATTCACGCACGCGTTCCATTCAACTCACACCTGCATGCACGCATACAAAAACAGACACAACCCTCACACACAACACCCCCACACACTCACACATCACATGTTGGAGAACCTGACTTACCTGCTTGCAGGTGGTCCTCCGGCAGGAGACGGGATGCGGCACTGCTTCCAGCAGCAGGGTCCACCAGCAAAACACTGCCAGGCCGTATCATGGAACATGATACGGTAGGCGGTGTCTTGCTGGCATGGTGCTGCTGCTTGCAGCAGCGCCACCTTTCCGCCGTCCGCCGCCATGACCGTCGACCGAATTCCACCAGCCTTCTGGTGGAATTCTGCCTACGGTCATAATGCGGTTGGTGGCTGGTAGTCACGGCAACAGTATGTTGTCGGCTGTCGCCGTGGCGGTAGACCGCATTTGCCGCCAATGTCATAATGAGGGCCTTAGAAACACCTTGTAAATATGTCAGAAGGCATTGCGCCACCCGAGCATCACAAAAAGTGACACTCAGGTGGAGCTAGGGGGACCTAAATATGCCCCAAAATACCTTGTGAGCTTGCCCCATGTATGATGCACAATGCCACACATAATATACATTTACAACCATGTGTCTGCAACATGCCACTGAGGCTCAAGTAGCAAGTAAATGATGTGCCATGTTATCAGCCACCACAGTTTAAGATTGACATTTTACTATCTCATTGCAGAGGATGATTCCTTAGCTTTTGCCGACCTGCCTGTCCTGGTTTTTATAGATGACATGGATTACCAGCTGCCGACCATCAATGAAGAGACTCTCCACAATATCCTAGGTTCCCTCCAGATACCACCTCCAGTTGCAGGGAGGACACACAGCATTGTGGGATATTCACATGAACTACCCAGCTACCAACATACAGCACCAGCCAGTCATGACAGGGCCCTGGACTTCAAGGACCCAGACCTTCCAGAGGACAGTGGTAGGAGGGAGTACAGAAGTGCCTCAGTCCAATTAAGGATAACTCAGCTGTCATCGGAGGCACCCACTTCCCGCTACATGGTATCCAGCAGCCCCTGGCCAACATAGCTGCTGTCATGAGGCAGAGGCTTCAACAATTGCCCTCCCAATGTAGCAGCAGCATGGTAGACAACGGGCTCTGGGCTATACAGAATACCCTGGAGTCCATACACAGGGAAGTAGCCTCCCTCAAGGAAAACATGGCTGCCTACTACCATGATTTTGCTGCAGTGTTGACAAATCAGCAGTTCCTCCTTGCTGCAGTGATGCCTTCTGTGTTCCCACAAATGGCAGCTGCCAGGACCTTTGGTTCCACATCTCTATGCCCTTATGTGTTTGAGGCCCCCTCAACCTCAGCAATGGCACCACCAATGGCACAGGAGGCACTGCACACATCAGAGGATAAAGATGTGGAAGGAACAATATTCACAAGGAAAACTACCCAGTAGTACCTGTCTGTGCCACTTCGACAGTATCTCCTTGGTTCTGTGCTTACGATCATGCCAGTGTTGTGACAGCAGGTAATGTGCCCTGTTCACTCAACCACTGTTGATTTGTTTGCTATGTACTGTCATTGTCTCAAATCTAACCTATTGGCAAATTTGACACCTCCTCACTAATGCACACATCTCCTAACCATGTATCAAAACATGTCCCTCTCTCCTGGACTCTGATTGTACTACAAATGGCTAAGGTTCTCTCATGGGGTCTGTGAACTGGACATTGTATAACATTTGAAAATACAACTGCACCTGTAAATAAAGCACATTGTTCACATGTAACATTTCTATGTTTATTGTGATTCATCAACTCAGCAAAATTATTGCATTGTGTGAATCCATGTCAATGAGTACAGAACATAATTACATGAGTGCATTACTGTCAGACACAAAGCCACACACTAGGATCCTAACATGAAAAAGATGAATGATGGTGTTGTGGGCAACAACTTACTTACAGAGTACTGAATACACGCACTAAACAGAAGTTGACATACAGAATGTATGGCTCAGAACCAAGTCAATGGTAATTTACCCAGATGTAGTACCAGTAAAACGAATATGTGTGGTACAGAGGAGGCTCATCTAATCAGTGACAGTCAGTGTTGCAGGATACAGTCCCAAATCTGGCTGTTGTCACATGTGCCACACTTGCCAACAATGAGACTGCAAGACCCCACCAATGACAGTTGAAGTTCCATACCTACCTGTCCAAGATAACGTATACATACACAATGTGAATGGCTGGATCAGTGCATGACAAATGTATGGAGTGGTTGATGTTATTTAGCAGCTGTTAGGCCTGACAGCCTTAGGGTTGTCACCCTTAGATTTTTGCCTGCCTCCCTCCACTTTTCGGACACTATTTTTGCTGGTTTCAGGACTCTGCGCACTTTACCACTGCTAACCAGTGCTAAAGTGCCTATGCGCTTTCCCTTAAAACATGGTGACATTGGTTCATACACAATTGGCTTATTTAATCTACTTGCAAGACCCCAGTAAAGTACACTACATTTGCCCAGGGCTTGTAGATTAAATGCTACTATTGGGTCTGCAGCACTGATTGTGCCACCCACATACGTAGCCCCTTAACCATGCCTCAGGCCTGCCATTGCAAGGCCTGTGTGTGCAGTTTCACTGCCACTTCACCTTGGCATTTAAAAGTACTTGCCAAGCCTTAACACTCCCCTTTTTCTACATATAAGTCACCCCTAAGGTAGGCCCTAGGTAACCCATAGGGCAGGGTGTTATGTAGTAAAAGGTAGGACATGTACCTGTGTAGTTTACATGTCCTGGTAGTGTTAAACTCCTAAATTCGTTTTACACTGCTGTCAAGCCTGCTCCTTTCACAGGATAACATTAGGGCTACCCTCATATACTTTTTGAGTGGTAGGTTCTGATCTGAAAGGAGTAACAAGGATATATTTAGTATGGCCAGAATGGTAATACAAAATCCTGCTGGCTGGTGAAGTTGGATTTAATATTACTGTTTAAGAAATGGCACTTTTAGAAAATGAGCATTTCTCTGCACTAAAATCCTTCTGTGCTTTACAATCCACGTCTGGTTGGGTTAGTTGACAGTTCCCTTGTGCATTTCACTCAGACAACCCCAAACATAGGATGCTCAATCACACCTGCACAAATCTGCATACTGAATGGGTCTTCCTGGGCTGGGAGGGTGGAGGGCCTCACACTTACAGGTCAAAGGGCAGTGGCCTGCCCTCACACATTGGACTGCCAAACCCCCTACTGGGACCCTGGCAGACAGGATGGAACTGAAAGGTGACCTTGTGCACTTCTAAGCCACTCTTTGAAGTCTCCCCCACTTCAAAGGCACATTTGGGTATTTAAACAAGGCCTCTGACCCTACCAACACAGACACTTCTGGACAAGATACTACTGGTGAAGAAACTCTGAATCAGAACCTGCAAACTGCCAAGAGGTACTGTCTGGCTGCCCAAAGGACTTACCTGACTGCTTTTCTGCAAAGGACTGCTGCCCTGCTGTTGCCCTACTGCCTTGCTGCACTCTGGCTCTGCTGAGAAGTGCTCTCCAAGGGCTTGGATAGAGCTTTCCTTCTGTTCCTTCAAGTCTCAGGACCAAAAAGACTTCTCCTTGTGTGGCAACAATTAGACGCACAGCCTGCCAGAAACGACGCCCAGCCTGCACCGAGGTGAGAAAATCACTGCATGGCAAACCAGATTGACACAGCCTGGCTCTCTGAGAGGAGATCGACGCAGCACCAGCATTGCAACCAGAACTTCGCCGCACAGCCCACTGGATCGACACATAGCCGAGCGGAACAACGCAGCCCGACTACCTGTGAGAAATAATCGACGCAGTTCCTGCAGTGCAACAGAAATTTCCCCGCATTGCCCACCAGATTGACGCAGCTCCTGTGACTTCATCCTGCATGCCCAAAATTTCTCTGCATCGTCCCTGGGTTATCCTAATACCCAGCAACCCAAAGAGGATCCAAGTCAGTGCATCGGTAGTTGGCAGAAAGCCTTCTCTGCGTGGATAATTATCAACGCATTGTTTGTGTGCCCGGAGAAACCCACGCACACCTCGTCGTTTTCCACACATCTCCTCCTCTGTGGTCCCTTGTGGAGATTCTGAACGCAAGTCAGGTACTTTGTTGTGCTTGCAAGAGACACTTGTTGCTTTTTAAAGACTAAAGATTCTTTTCATCATTTTCTAAAGTGATATTTCAACGTGTACTTATCAAATTGTGATCGTTTTGAGCTGCATTTAACCAGATAAATATTATACTTTTTTTTTAACACTGTGTGGTGTATTTTTGTGGTGTTATACTGTGTTGTTGCATGATTTATTGCACAAATACATTATACATTGCCTTCTAAGTTAAGCCTGACTGCTCAGTGCCAAAATACCAGAGGGTGGGCACAAGATAATTTGGATTGTGTGTGACTTACCCTGACTTGAGTGAGGGTCCTTGCTTGGACAGGGGGTAAACTGACTGCCATCCAAAGACCCCATTTCTAACAGCAGCCAATCTGACAGCTCCTTGGTCATAGGGGATGCATGTGGTAATCAATGGAAATGAAGACAGTAAGCATACCCTAAGCCATCCCTCCTACTTGACCAGTCACACATGAGAACACCCAGACACTCAATCAACATGGAGTAAAATAGTTTAATACAAACAGGATTGATTTAAAATTATTTAAAACTGTGTACCTAAACCTATCCTAAAAACTACCCCACACTACACTAACCTAAACTAACTTACCTCACACTTACACCTATCTTACCTATTCTAAACTAATCTTACACTTGTGAAGCCACACTCTAAACATTGTCCCTCCAAACCCCTTAAGAGACAAGATACAAGTATGACAACATAAACTAAGGCTACACATGTACCTACTTCACCTATGTCCTTAATATATATATATATTTTTTTTTTTATTAAATATTTTAAAATATATGTTTTTATGTTTTTATTTTTATACATATATACCCCAACATTACCCCCACACAACCCCCCCAAAAATGTATTAAAACCCACCCTCAACTATACTTACTCTAGCCTATGCCTACCCTATACTATTTCACTAAGCTAACACTACCCCTCTATAACCCAATATAAATATCTAATAACTGTGGAAAGGAAAGGAACTGGGAGGTTGTGCCACTGCCACTTTACATTTTATACAATTTCCTCCTAATGTACTTTAACAACTTATGATATTTTGCTCTCTCCTTCTCCAAACATTCCAATCTGCCTATCATGGTGGCCATGTCCCTTCTCATGACTCTTTCAAAGTTTGATGTAATGGCTGCAGCAGTTGGCTGTATGGGTGCCTGGCTTGTGACAGGTGCAGCTGATGTGGAGGGGTCGGACCCACAGATGCCCCCTGGACCCTCGATTTTTTACCCACTGTGGCCTGTGTTTTTGGTGGCTGCTGCAGAGGTCCCCCATGTGGGAAAGCACACCTTGCCCCTGTGGCCTTTTCCTTCCAGGACATCCTATCCATCCTCGGGTACCTGGTATTCACCTCAAATGTGTGCCTGTACCTCTCTGCCCATTTGTGGAATGCATGTTGTTCTGCTGGTGTCATACTGGAAGCAGAAAAATGAGGAGAATAGACCATTAAATACAGAATTGGGTGGAGGTAGAACAGACATGCAATATACACAGCATCCGCAGATGATACATGCAGTCCATCACACATTCCACAACAATGACTGACTCCAAATCTATGACTATTTCCTAACAGCCATCTATGGTATCATGTACATGTCACTAGGATAACGGCTATCCATTGTTCACCATCAGGGTACAGAAGTGAGTGGACTACTGCGTCCTTGCTCAACATCTGTGTTAATAAACTAGTGTGGATCATGTGGCCCAGCAAGTCTAGATTCCCTGAGCTATTGTCAATATGGGGAACTTTGTATGCAGTCCACCAGTGTGACACTCCTGGTTCTACATCAAGCCTTGCCCAGGCATCATGGATGCAAGGTGGGCGTCATCTAATAGGAGGGCTGGAAACTTCCCACTGGCTATTCTAAGGTTTGGTAAAGCTTCTTTCATGTGTCCTGGTTTAAGACCTGGTCTGAGCATATTTTACAAGGGGACACACAATTGCTCATGATGTGCCCACATGTACAAATACCGCAAAGTCCCCATAAAGTTTGGGCAAAGCCTGAACAGCACATCAAAATTGTGTACAGATTAAGTAAATATTGTCACCTACCCTGTGCTATGGTGCAAATTGTGTAATGCAGCACACACATGGTGGCTGTATGGGTGCCCTTATGGCCACAGTAAATTTGGAACTGCGCTGGGTGCTGCTACAGTTTTCGTCTCTATTGAACAACATGTGCACATGCATGTCAGACATCACCTAAGTATCAGGTACACACTCAGCATTCACATTATATGCACATGCGTTGTGACCAAGACACTTACAAATATCATGATGGCTAGACATTGTTGGTAAATCTACTGAGATCTAGCTTGTGACAATCCATAGACATTTCCCACAACCATCTGGAGCAGAATTGTATACTAATTGTGTACTCTACTGACTGGTGCCCAGCACAATACAGCTCCTTGCTCGACTGAGGCCTCAATTGATGTCTGAAGGGTACTGAGGCACCAATGGTGCAAGTGTCTCCTACATAAGCTCCCTAGAGACCTCTATGAATTTCCTTCATCTGTGCCGTTTCATGAGTAACTGTAAGCTACATCTGGCACACAGTGCTGTCAAAAGTGCAGTGACAAACTTGTTGTCAACAGGCATGCTAATCATATAAACAGCAGCTCTGACACCTATCATGATTGACATTAAGGTGTATGTGACCATACTTTCCATTTCCTAACACCCACAATTCCATAGCAGCACTCGTTGCCACTTGTGCAATAATCAAGCCATTCTCAATGCTCAACATTGCTTCAGACATGATGTCACCATCCTATCTTCTATGATATCATAGCATTGGTCACGTAAAACTTTTATTCATTGCATTGCACACATCAGACTGACTCACACAAAACCCTGGATTGCCACACATGCCGCACAAGGTACAACTTACTGGCAGCATTGGGGTCTTCAAATCTTGACACCTCTCCACTGGTGTATGGTAGAGGCCCACCTGAAATACATGAAAGGAAAACATAGATTAGTGATATTTGGACATTTCTGTGCACGAAAGACAGTTTTAAAATCAACTTGTTAAGCTGAGTGAGCAAGTCAACCTAGTGGTAGATCAGACCAACTGACAAACATTTATAATCTACCAGTCAGACATAGGGTCAGATAATGGAGACCCTGGAACCCACAAAGCATCACCTTTCCTGACACTCCTGTGGTGCATTTAAATGTACCATGTGTACATGGAATTGTCATGCAGATGTTTTGTTGCTTTACACCTCCATGACCATATGGGGCTGCATGACACAGTATTCTGCATCTGAGGGGCATGCAATGGTTGTTGAGGCGGCTTTCCCAGTGTGACCCCCATAGCTTTTCAGGCTGCCCAGATGTTGAAGACAACTAACTAATTGTCACTGCAAACAGACGGACAACTCCTCAGGGGTTGTGTGAGTATTTCAAAGTGTTGAGGAATGCTTTGATACATCCTTGATTCAAGTTTCCAATATGAGTGTGCCATTTCAAGGCATACACACATTTGAGCTAATATTCCATGGCAGTTTACTTATGTTTATTTAGTGGTTCCTACCTTCACATTAACTGATTGAAATTACAGATGTCTTACCAATACTTTGTGGTCAGCCATTGTTGTCATGGTAATCCATTAATTCTCCAGGAAGGGATACCAACATGTGCATAGATATTTGCCTCAACACAGACACACTTGCTCTGTGGTTCAAGGATGCCTGTGTTGTTGCAGGTTTCTGAGTAATGTGTTAGTGCTGGTGAAGATGCAGGCCTGCCCCATACTATATGTAAGATGTGGCAGGCCTGTGGTAGAAATTCAGCACATATATTTGGGGCAATAGACACATTTTGCGGTGTATGTGATACACAATATACAGGAAGAGGAAAGTGCTAGTAGTCTGGACCCACTGCATAGTCAAGCTCCCTTAAATGACGTTAGCCAATAACACAAAGGGGCAGATTTAAGGAAAGTGGTGCTGCACCAAGTCCATCACTACAGTCCGTGTGGCCTTATTGCACCCTTTCCTCCACCATGTGTGCGCCTTATGAAACATATGGTGCAGCATGGTGCAGGTAGGGAGCAACTACATCATTTTATATGGACCCAAATGATGTACTCAGTGGAGTAGCAAAAATTGATTAGCACAACTTCTGCTGAGTACATAGGGGTCCATCATCTCCAATGATATGCCCTCTTATACACTTGCTCTGAGCAGCCATTCAAAGTGCAGGAAATATGGCAATAGGAAATGTATCATGGTTCCCAGAGCCATGAAATTCAAGCCCCCCCTACAGCTGTAGGGACCCCCCTCCCATACATGATGCCTGGCGTACGCCTCATGTTTTGCTGGTTTAAACTGAGTGGCAGTATGCATGCATTGCACCGCTTTGTTATGATTGAGCAGGGAAGATGGCACTTCTACCTCGGCTCTGCTTCATTAATGTTAATTACAATGGCAGCCCTATGGTGGCGCTGGGGCTCTTAATACAGGCACAATACATGTCCAGATCCTGCACTCAACCTTAACACCACCTGTCATGCACATGCAAATAATGGTGTTGCTATGCAAATGGCATACTTACCAACTGCTCCACCAGTCTGAATCCCCAGAAGATCCAGAAGGTCTTGCTCCATTGAGATCAGGTCAGCCAAATGGTGCTTAAGTTGGTGATCATTGCGTCTGGCTCTGAAAAGTCTTGTTAGGTGGTTGAGCACCATGCCCTACCACAGCTTCCTGGCATCTGTGGGTAGCCCTGGATAACGCGGCAACCCAAAACCAGTATCATTGGCAGTTAATGTTGCACAAGCCATATAAAGCCCCCCCGTTCATCGGCCATCATCTTCACCATCCTCCCTTTCCCAGTGAGCATGCAGTGTTAGTATAATGCAAAGGTAATTGCAGCAAAAAAATTAAAGATACACTATCCGGCCTACCCCAAATACACAACTAACCACCCTACCCCTAGACAAAAACCCCAAAATACAGTGACACATACAGTACAAAAACACTACAAAAGACTGATGAAAAGACAAATATGACACAACAGCAACAGGACACAGCACAATAACTCTCCAAAAACTCCAATCCCCCAACAACAGCAGCTCTACACACCCTCACACAGTCACAGACAATAAGACTGTGAAGTGAAATTGAAAGTGGACTCACTTTACCATGTATGCAGGCAGGATGTCCTGATTCATCACTTCCTGGGCTTGTGCATCACATTTTCAGTTATGCGTCATTTTAAATTTTTTACACATAACGGTCATGCATCCATTTTTTACCATTGTACCTGACAAGGCCTGTGGACTTGCGATTGGCCCTCAGGGACCAGCATCTATTTTCTGCATAGGAAAGTATGAAGTTTAGGCGTTTGCGTTTACATTTTTTACGCATGACGGTCAGGTGTGGTATTCCTTCTCATACAGGCTGACAAGGCCTGTGGCCATGCGATTGACACGCAGGGACCAGGCATAATTTTTCTTGGCTTGTGGAGTATGGTATTTCTCCATTTACGTCAAAAAATGTTGACGCATGACGAGAATGCGTGGAAATTATTTAGAAAGGCTTATAGTGCACCCAGATTCACATACCATGTCACACGGGATATGCAATTATGTTGTCAGTGTGGTATGGCTACATGTGTGTGCATGTCTGTTCACATCTTGACAGTGACATTGGTATGTTTAACTTATGCAATGACATACTATGTGCACATGTGGCTAGACTGTGTACACATACATGTTAGCACATGTGTACTATGAGCGCACATACGTGTTCTAGCACATAATTGTAGATGTACCACATTGTTATGTCTCATATACAAATGTATTCATACCAACAACACAATAGATATGATGGGCTATGTCCAATACATGGTAAAGCATGTGACAGCCATGACAAATTGTACTCACAGGATGCCGCAGACTATGGCTGGGTTGAAATCATGTTACCTCTGGCAATGTGTGTGCACGTGTGTCCACTCTGTGGTGTGTTGTTGGTTTAGCCTTCCTGATGCTCTGCTACAAGTTTGACATATAGTTCCCCATGCTTCTTATTTGCAGGAGATGGTGTACACACATGCGTCAATGAAGGTTGTTTTGAGCTGTGTGTGTGTAAAGATATGTGTAGTGTTATTTCAGTAACATATGACCACAGCGGTGTGTTCATGGGATATGAAACCTCAAAAATCTATCTTCCTGCATGGAAACATGTTGAACTTTGACAAATTCCTGTGTAGTCATCTCAGTGCCACCTATGTTTCCATGTGTCGGAAACACATGTGAAGGTCATTTTTTTCTGTCAATGATCTTGTGATACATAGGCACTTACATTTGTGGGAAGTTACATTTTGTTCAGACTCCAATAAGCATTAATAGGCCTGTGCCATTTAAGTGGTACATGTGTGCAGAAATATCTGGCATATGTGTGAATGGCACCAACTAGGTACTCACAATCGACCACATTATGGTTTTTTTATGACTGTCACATACAATAGCATACCACTGTGTAGCAGTGTTGCAGTCTGACAAAGATGGTAGCCTACTTTTCGTCACTACTGTGGGAGTTTTTATGCTGACACAGACCCATGGATGCATGTGAAGGCACATTTTTACAGAGCTCCAGACTACTCAGTTCACTGTACACATGCATCAGGCCCCTGAAAATGTCAGTAGTCTCTGTAGCCTGAGCAGTGGTGTTAGGATGTTTTGGGCAGGGATCTGGCCTCTTCATGATTGCTATTCAGCAGAGCAATGCACAGTCCCCTGTAGACAGACACATGCACAATTGTGATTAAAAGGACTGGGATATAAATTTGCCTTTGGGGTACTTGATGTCAGCCTTCCCTTATTATGTACTGAGGACTGGCTAAATGCACATGCAGGACATGTCTCATCATTTGGCATTGTCTGACAGACATGATTTTATGTCCATTGTAATTTCCATGGGCAACTTGGTTAGGGGTTATGCCTCTGTTGTGACTTCTATTTTGGGAACGTGCCAGGGGACAGATGGTGTTATCTGTCACTGCCTCCTGTCATGTTGGTATGTGATGGGCAACTAACAGGTTATAGTTGTGGCAAACATGAGTGGGTTATGTGCTGACCTAGCAATCCTCTCTGTACATATGTTGGGTGATCACATGTAGACATTGATGTGTTGCACAGTCAGTATTTGTCCATGTGTGTTCCTTCTCCATGTTTTACCGCATTACTTGTTAGGAGTATTTTGTGTCCTGCATTGCTGCCAATCTTTAGGCTGCTTACAGTTTGTATACATCTTCTACAGCAACATTGTCCGATCATACGTATACAGAATGTAAAGTCTGACTTCAGATGTACACAACTTCTATCACTGGCTAAATGATAGTTACCGTACCATTGCCTGGCTTTCAGAGATTTAATGAGTACCACACACACATGACATTACATCTGCCACAGGACTTGTGTCGTCACCAAGTGACCTCCTATGTTGTATTTCCAAGTATATGTGGGCATCTCTCAGCTGTCCATCCACATCCTTCATTGAACATAGGTATGCATTTATACCTGCATGCCACAACTTATGTCACTCTTGCCATGACTGTATGATGTTAATGTGTGAAATCATCTCACAGTTTTTTTCATTAGCCACGTGCAACATATCTGTCTACTTCTACTCCCATTCATTTCTGAATGGGTCTGTGACATGTTTGGACTTTGCTGGACATACTTGCACATCCTGTGCTTGATTGGTATGTTGGAGACCTGAACATATTAGGACATTTTGTCACTCTTGGTATCTTGCTATTGGTCTGGAATATGAGTGACAATGACAATGAGTGGTGTGTATTGCTGTAACACAGACTATGCTAGGTTACCTTGCTGACACATGTCAACCATTGTTGTTGCTTGCAAACCCTTTGCTATCTAGGCCATACACTATACATCAGTCTTCACTTGTACATCCGGATTTGCTGTAGGCATGTGTCAAGACAACAGATTAGTCTGACAAGTGTGTATAGACTGTACATAGGGAGTAGAACACACTCTGCCTACATTCCGCCAGACAATATTTGGTGGTGCATTGTCCCATTTTATTCTTATATCATGACAATGGGCCATGTGATTGGATTGCGGTTCAGCACCCATTGCTGCTTCATTTGTCTGGCAACCCAAAGCGCACTCCACAGCCAACGTGTGTGTGCCATAAGTGAGGTACAGCGCACCATTTGTCAGGTTTGGGACAAATGGGAGTGCCAGGACATAAGCCCATGGATATACAGTACAGGCTCTGCCTCTAACGTTGATTACAAACCCTGTACAGTAACTGAAGGTCCATAGTTACCAATGATGTCACACGTCCACAGTGCTGGCATAGCAGGAATCCGCCTGTGATGTGACACACTTCAGTTCCTACATTACTTATACATCCTGCCAAGCGTGATGATGATGTGGGGAAGGGCTAGGAATTTGCACATTGCCAACTTAACAGCACATTATATGTTCTGATGGCTGGATCTAGGCCTTCAAGAGCCACATGCCAGTGTGTTATGTGACACTGATGTGTGACATGGTGGCACAAGACCCTCTTACATCACAAACTATGTTGCCACCATACTTGTAACTATTATGTTTCTTTGCTGCTCTCTGAGGTATGAGTTGCATTCCAAAGGTATATGTAGTAGAGAATGAGTAGACAATGGAGATTCAGGTGCCAGCTTCCGCCTGTCATTGCTAGGCACCTGAACCTTGACTTCAGAAGCCCAAATGTCTTCTCCACTACGTTTCTTGGGGATTCTAATATTTAATCCAAACAGATGGTTCAACCCTTACAAATATGTGTTGTGTTGTCCATATTTGTGCCAGTGTCCTTTTATTGGTAGAATCTTCCACCTCCTTGCACCACAGTGGTGTCATATGTAGAGACATCATTTTAGCCCTACAAAGCCAAACTCTAGCCTCTATGTTACCATGTGGCACTACGCATGTAGTTCAACACATAGGGGGTCATTCCGACCCTGGCGGTCAAAGACCGCCAGGGCCGTGAATGGAGGAAGCACCGCCAACAGGCTGGCGGTGCTTCCCTGCCCATTCTGACCGCGGCGGTAAAGCCGCGGTCAGAAAACCGGGTCCGGTGGTTTACCACCGGATTTCCCCCAGCTGGGCAAATCCGCCAGGGCAGCGCTGCAAGCAGCGCTGCCCAGGGGATTCTGACCCCCTTCCCGCCAGCCTGTTTCTGGCGGTTTACACAGCCAGGAAGAGGCTGGCGGGAACGGGTGTCCTGGGGCCCCTGGGGGCCCCTGCACTGCCCATGCCACTGGCATGGGCAGTGCAGGGGCCCCCTAACAGGGCCCCAGCCTGCTTTTCACTGTCTGCCTAGCAGACAGTGAAAAGCTCGACGGGTGCAACTGCACCCGTCGCACACCTGCAACACCGCCGGTTCCATTCGGAGCCGGCTTCAATGTTGCAGGCCCCCTTCCCGCTGGGCCGGTGGGCGCTAACATTGTTAGCGCCCGCTGGCCCAGCGGGAAGGTCGGAATGGCACCAGCGGTCTTTTGACCGCGGTGAGGCCAAATGGCGGTTCCCGCCAGGCGGGCAGCAACCGCCGCCCGCCGGGGTCAGAATGACCCCCATAGTGACCCTTTGTGGCAGGTGATGGTTCTGCCAGCCATCAAGTGTACTAGGGTGTGAATCACACATTTGTAGGATGATCAAAAGTTGATACAGTGGAATCTTCAAAGTTCCTGTACGTGATTTATCTCTTTCAATACATGCACAGTGCAGGAGTTGGGAGGGGGCACACCATTGTTTTGCATGGGTCCATATGCACGGTGCATGAAAGGTCAAGTATGTCCTTTATACTCCTACAGGGTCCTCCAATGGCATCTATGATCTTAACAGTATTGCACAAACTCTGCACCATGGTGGACTGTTTATTGTATACGGCACACACATGGTGATGTAAGGGGGTGCATGTAAGGTGTCACTAGACTGGGTGCTGCACAACTTCTCTTCATTCTACCCCATCGTCTTTCATGTGTGCGACAATGCAGCAGACAGGTGAATGTGCACACTGTAGGTATGTCAGGTATGTGTAGGTGATACGTAGTTGGTCATGTCAACACTTGGGTGGCATTTGATATTGGTGCTGCCAGACGCTTGAACCCCATGAATGATATGGGGCTGTGCCTATGTGTGACTTTATTCACATTGACATTGCCTATGTCATTCACATTGCTGAGCTATACATTATTAGGTGTAATGTGTGTGGGATCTGTATTTAGGTGCCATCAAGTAGACACTTGTAGTGTTTTGTGCCCAGCTTCTGTATTCAAAGGGAACATAGCTACACCTGTCCTCAAGTGGTGTGCCAGTCAGGTTGTGGCTGTTTTATGTACATTTGGGTGTATATGTTTGTGTGATGTGCAAAGATTGCGGTATAGTGTGGCATGTAGCATATGTGTTGCTGCCTGTAGAACTGTGGTCTTCTGCCTATGTGTGTTTCGTGTGGTGTATGTCTTGTTTGTCCTATATGGTAGATGTGTTGTCTGTATACTGATTGGTATGGTGGCTCACCTACGAGTAGGCCATTGCCATATTGCCCATCCTGGAACCGCTCGTTGATATTGGAATGCCAGAATATGTAGGCATCATGTACTCTGCGGGGGTATTTGGCAAGCATGCTTGAGAAGAGCCCATGGGGGTCCACAATGGCCTGCACATTTATGGAATGAAGTGTTCAATTGCCGCAGGTGGCACAAATTGGACATTGTGCAGTCCATTGCACCCAACACATGTGGGAACTCAGCAATTAAACAGAAACCTTATTTGGTCTCCTGCTGCAGTTGCTGGGTGTTTGGGAAGCAGTTGTGGTGGGGTGTGAGGAGTACAATTCAGTCCAGAACCCTTGGAAGGAAGACTGAGAAGGATGGATGGGAGATACAAGCCACTTGTGCACCCGTTGTCTGAAAAGATCCTGATGCCACCAAATGAAGGACAAGGAGAAGTTTGGTCATGGGTAGTATGTTTCTTGGAGTTGCCGCCCTTGCAGTGATGTCTGGCGCAATGTGGTGCAGCAGGAGTACAATTGACTCCCAGTTCAGACTGTAATTCCTGATGACATCTTGTTCCCTGAGCCCAAGGATGGTTGTACGCTGCTGAAAGATCCTCTCCTGCGCTTTGGTGCTGCCTTTGTGGCTGCTTTGGTGGTGTTTGGGGTTGTTGCGGTGGTGGTGGAGGGACCTGTTGTCATCACTGATGTCAGTGGCATGTGCCAAGCTGGAGCAATAACACTTGTTGTCCAGGAGGTTTGTTAATGCTCCTTCTGTGTGTTTTCTTTACGTAGAACTGTGTGACCCTCTTTTGAACGCCTGTTCTGACCAGGCGTTAAAATTTGGCACAAATCGGCCTTTGAGTCATTTTTTGGGTCTGCTTCCTTTGCGTGTGTCGTTTTTGTGTTGGAAGGTAAATATGGCGCTGGAGGGGTAGCGTCATTTTTTGGAAGGGAATGCCTACCTTGCACATTATTGTCACAATAGGACACAAGGTGTGTTGGTGCTCCTAAAAAATTATGCTAACTTGTTTATTTTCACACTAGATGGGCCAAGCATCAAAACATAAATGTGGTGTTAGGTTTGCGCCACTTTTGCTTAAAAAAAGGTGGTGCAAACTTTTCATAAATATGGGCTTAGACCTCTTCTGGTTGTGCATGACTAAAGAACCAGCAGTATGGCTCCTGTATGGTCACAGTAAGGGTGAAATGGGACTGTGAACAAGGTAAAAAAAGTTAGTACAATATTATTGTTGCAAAAGTAGAAAGCATGCAGCAATAAACTATGGCCCTCATTATGACCCTGGCGGTGGGTGACAAAGTGGCAGTAATACTGCCAACAGGCTGGGGGGAACTACTGCCAAATTATGACCATGGCAGTGATATCTCTGAAAGACAGCCAATGCACCACACCGACCGCCAAGGCGGAAACAACACTCACCATGGTGGTAGCCACCTATAGCCAGACGGAAGACAAAGGCGGTCATTCTGACCCTGGCGGTAATTACCGCCAGGGCCGGGGTCGGCGGTAGCACCGCCAACAGGCTGGCAGTGCTCCGCCGGGCATTCTGACCGCGGCGGTACAGCCGCGGCCAGAAGCGGAAAGCCGGCGGTGTACCGCCGACTTTCCGCTGCCCATGGGAATCCGCCATGGCGGCGCAGCTTGCTGCGCCACCATGGGGATTCTGACACCCCATACCGCCATCCTGTTCCTGGCGGTTCACCCGCCAGGAACAGGATGGCGGTATGGGGTGTCGTGGGGCCCCTGGGGGCCCCTGCAGTGCCCATGCCAATGCAGTGCCCATGCCAATGGCATGGGCACTGCAGGGGCCCCCATAAGAGGGCCCCACAAAGAATTTCAGTGTCTGCTTTGCAGACACTGAAATTCGCGACGGGTGCAACTGCACCCGTCGCACCTTCCCACTCTGCCGGCTCCATTCTGAGCCGGCTTCCTCGTGGGAAGGGTGTTTCCCACTGGGCTGGCGGGCGGCCTTTTGGCGGTCGCCCGCCGGCCCAGTGGGAAACCCAGAATGACCGCCGCGGTCTTTTGACCGCGGTACGGTCTTCTGGCGGTTCCCGCTTGGCGGGCGGCTCCCGCCGCCCGCCAAACTTAGAATCAGCCCCAAAGTTCCACCCACCATATTAAGACCCTTCATTCCACCACCTTTTCCGGGGCAGTACGAATGCCATCAAAAGCCTGGCAGAAACAGAGCAAAGAAGTCAAAGGACTCACCATTGGAGACACAGGGAAAAACCACACTGCTATGGAACCCGAACTGCATGTTTTCCTGATGATCTTCTACGTCAGGTTCCACCACGAACACCAATGCCGGTGAAGACGACAATGGTGAATACAGCTGCGTAGCACACAAGGGAGGTTGGGAGGAAAACAAGAGGACACACTCATGCACAGCACACACCATACGCACACACCATACACACAACCAGCTGCACAGGAAAATCAATTTGTCCACGATAATCGGCAAAATAATGCGAGGACAAGAGTGATTGTAATAAGATCAACATCAAAAATAGTAAGTCGATGTGGCAATACAACAGATATGTACAAATGTACAAAAAAGGGACACTGCCCAGTCAAAAGTTCACAGGGGCCACATGGCCACAGTGCAAAGTCCAAGACCCCACTCGATTCCTGCACCAATAGGGAGAGAACACTGCAGGGGCATCAGTTGGCAAATAGGCAGGCACCTCAGGGGGACAGGGGGCACCTCAGACGCATGCGGAAACAAGACCACCGGTTCTAGAGGGGGCAACATGCCCTGTCCTTGGACCTGGGGAGTGCAAGCCCATAGTCTCTCAAGTAGGTGACTTGCCCACTGGTTCTGGAGGGGCAACATGCCATGTGCTTGGTCCAAGGGAGTGCAAGGCCACAGTCTCTCGAGTGGGTGAATACCCCACTGGTTCTTGATCGGGGCAGGCAGCACTGCGGCCCATGGAGGCTGGACTATATGGTGTTCGCCGGCAGTGATGGCTGCACTGTGATGGTGGTTGTCAGAGGCTCCTGCTCAGCCCCTGCACCCTCTGATGTCTGCACTGTGGTGATGGTTGTGGCTCCTGCTCATTCCTGAGTCATTTGGTGGGTCTGCTTCCTTTGTGTGTAGCGTGTTTGTGTTGGAAGGTACATATGGTGCTGTAGGGCTCCTTCTAAGCCCCTGCACTCTCTGATGGCTGCAAAACCACGGCTGACGGTGGGGGCTCTGTGACAGCTCCTGGTGCAGGTTCCTTCCCCATCTTTGTGGCTTGGGCAGGCTCCTTCCCCTTCTTTGTGGCTGGTGCAGGCTCCTTCCCCTTCTTTGTGGCTGGTGCAGGCTACTTCCCCTTCAGTATTTGTGGCCTGGAATTCTTTCCCCCACGAGTAGGTGCTGCTACAACTGGGCCCGTGGACTGTTTGGCTGAGGTGCTTTGGCTTGATACCCTGGCCATACGTGCAGGATGGGGGCTAGGGGTAGGGAAGAGGTCAATCTGGGAGAGGAAAAGCTTTCTAGGGACATTGGGGTGGGAAGAAGGATAAGTAATGTGAGTGGAGGATGGGGGAGTGGTTGATGGAGGTGTTTGTCTGCTGGATGTGGGTGCAGGTGCATGGGTTGTATGCTGTTGTGAGGTGGATGGCTGTTGGGTGTCTAAGTGTTTGCATTTGTGTACTTTAGGGGGGGACAGACACAGTCAGAGAGGACACAGGGGGCGTGTGCATGGATGTTGTGGAGGTATCTGCCAGTGAGGTGTGTGTTCTGCTTGGTGTGGTGATGATACAGGTAGTTGATGATGATGTAGTGCATGCAGGTGTGAGTGTGGACATAACTGGGTGGGAGGTGGAGGAGGAGGAGGAGGAGGGGGAGACAGTGGAAATAGTGGATGTTGTTGTGTCTGCAATTGGATGGTGTTTGTGTGAGTGCCTGTGGGATGAAGTGTGGTGCTTGTGTTTGCCTGTGACACTCTTGGGTGTTGTCTTGTGTGCATGCTCGTCTGGCTGTGTGCTTGGGATGGGTTGAGGTTGAGGAGAAAGGGACTGGGAAGTGGACGTTGGAGGAGGGACGGTTGAAACAGGAACAATGGCTGCCATCAGAGAGGAGGCCGGAGCCTGGATCAATCTCTGTTTGGCCGCCAATCCACCGGGAATGCCCTCCAGGAATGCATTAGATTGCTGCATCTGGGCTGCCAGCCCCTGGATGGCATTCACAATGGTTGACTGCCCTACAGAGATGGATCTCAGGAGGTCAATAGCCTCCTCACTCAGCGCAGCAGGGCACACTGGTGCAGGGCCTGAGGAGCCTGGGGCGAACGAAATGCCCACCCTTCTGGGTGAGCGGGCAGGGGCAACTTGCTGAGGGGCTGCTGGAAGGGTGGTGCTGGTACAGGGGGTGGCGGATGTACCTGTAGCTAGGGTGGTCACAGAGGTGTCCGCCACCACCAGGGAGCTCCCATCGAAGAAGGTATCTGAGTCTGTGTTGGCCTATCCAGTCTCCGCCATGGTGCTCCCCTCGCCCTCCGTCCCACTGGTGCCCGGTCGGTGGACTCTGCCTCCCGGGTCCTGTGGGATGCAGCTCCCTCTGTCACTGGTGCCTCTGCTCCTCTGCCATATGATGCTAATGCACCTAAGGACAAGAAGATAAAACAAAAAAGGGGGGGAGAGAGACAAAGGATACACTGGGTCAATGACTGCACCAACACCACAGTTGGCATACACAGCCCCCTCACACACAGGGTACAGGCCTTTGCACTATGCATTGCTCTACCAGTAATATTGCTAGTCACCAAGGCATGGGGAGGAGCACACACCGCCAACTGCAGCACACCTGGGACCCATACAGCCCTGACCAGTAGTGGATGCTAACAAGCTAGGTAGGCAGGTATTTCCCATTTGGACCCTTAGCCACCAAAGGACCTACGCTGCTATTTCTGGCCTGGCCTAGGGGCACCCACTGACACACAACCACCACCCCGATACCACCCCTCAAGCCGTGAGCTTCAAAGATGGCAACTGTACTCACCCCCTTGTGGCTGCTGTGATGCCCTCAATTGGCCATCTACTCAGGATAGGCCAACTCCAGTATGCGGGCCATCAGGGTGGTCAGGGTCCGAAGGGCACCCTTTCCTCATTGGGAGGACATTCATAGCTGGGCCTCAGTGGTCTTCCATGCCCAGCAACTCAGGGCCTCCCACTGCTTCCGACAGTGGGTGCTCCGCCTGCCATAGACCCCCAGGGTCTGCATCTCCTTGGCGATGGCACGCCATGTATCCTTCTTTTGATGGGCGCTGACCTGCAGAGGAAATACAGACAGGAGAACACCATTAGACAAACAGTCCAGCCAGTAACACGAATGTCCCACCATACCCGTTTCCATCACCATTGGCACACACATAGCGCAGAACACAATGTGTACACCGCCAAGAGGACATCCACCCCACCTTGCACAATGCCTTCACACACAACTCAATGCATTCATGCCTCATGCATTGTGCCCACAGTGTACTCACCTGTTGGTCTGGAGCCCCATACAGCACAGGTGCATTGTCCAAGGGTACATAGGAAGGGGAGCAATGGCAGTTCAAGGTGGACAAAGTGACTGAGTGGCACACAAGGGGGACAATCAGGAGAGTCTCATTTCCTGGGCTGTGGGTCTTGGCAAGTGTATATAGCTTCTGTCTGTATCGCAGAGAACATTTGTGGGGTGGTTCACCTTCTGCAGGGGGAGGGGTGATTGTGGTCTGTGGGTCCTGTGGCGGGGCCTACTGGCCACTAGCGGCAGCGGAAGTGGAAGGCTGTTCAGATAACTGGCTAGTGACACTGCCACCCTCATAATGTTGGCCATGTCTGCCAGCACTCCTGCTATAGAGATCAGGGTGTTGTTGATGGCCTACAAGTCCTCCTTGATCCCCTGATACTATCCCTCCTGCAGCTGCCTGTTCTCCTGCATGTTGTCTATGATCTGGCCTATCGTGTTCTGGGAATGTTGATAGGCTCCCAGGATCTCAGAGAGCACCTCCTGGAGAGTCGGTTCCCTGCTCCTGTCCTCCCCCGGTGCACAGCAATCCTCCCAGTTTCCCTGTTGGCCTGTGCCTCTGTCCCCTGAACCATGTGCCCACTGCCACTGACCCCAGGTCCCAGATTGTCTTGGGAGTGAGGTGTAGCCTGTGGTCCCTGTAGAGGTGGGCACACTGATGATTGACGTGTCCTGGGGACAGAGGTTTGGGTAGATTGGGTGGGTGCTGTGGTGTTGGTTCCTGATTGGAGATGCTCTGTGGTGGTCAGTGACTGGGCTTGGGTAACCGTCTGTCCACTGGTCCCTGATGGGCCAGGTAGATTGTCCAGATCCTGAAGACCAGAGTTACTGTCATCACTGTGGGCCTCTTGTGTTGTGGGACTGGATAGTGCTGGCTCCTCCTCTCCAGTGACATTGGGTGGGGTACCTGTGGGAATGTAAATGATGTATCATGCTTCATGTGTATGACATATTGTACATCCCAGGCTTCTCCTCTATAGTTGGTGTTGCCCTGCCAGCTTTTACTTCTGTATGTTGGTGTATGGTGGGATTCTTAGTTTCCCTATGCTGTGCATGCTTTAGTGATGAGTGTCCATGCAGGGCTGTGAGAGGTGTCCATACATTGGTACAGCATGCAGGGCTTGGCATTGGGATTAGTGATATGTGATGGTGGAGTGTGTGGGGTGTGGTGCAGTGATCCGATTGAGGGTGAGGGTATGTGATGGCATGCAGGTATGGGGGCTGATAACTGTTAAAAGTTGACTTACAAGAGTCCAGTCCTCCCCTGACTCCGGGCAGCCCCTTAGGATGGAGTATTGCAAAGACATGCTCTTCCCATGCTGTGACTTGTGGAGGAGGAGGTTTGGGGTCCACTGCCAGTCCTCTGGATAGTGAGCTGGTGTCTTGCTGCTATGGAACGTACCTTCCCCCCGTAGGTCCTTCCTGATATCGTCAGGGCAGGGTGCCATGTATGTAGAAGGCAGGAAATGTGCCATGTTGCGTGGGCTGTCCTGGTAGTGACAAACAGCCTAACTTGGTGTCTCACTGCTGTGAGTGCTGCCTCCTCATAGGATTGCATTGGAAATGCGCTGCCTTATGTGTAAGGGGTATTGTCTGATTTATGAGGGGTAGCGTAGGCATGTTTGGTATGGTTGTGATAGTGGTGAGAAATGCTGCTTACTGGTGTAGGTGTATTTTTTATTACTATCACAGAAATGCCCCTTATAGAAAGTGCGCATTTATCTGTGCTTATCACTTTGGTGTTTTGCAGCTTGCCTCCAATCCACGTCTGGGCAGACTGACAGTTGGGGCTTTGTGCATACTTCTCAGACAGCCTGAACACAGGGAGGGTGGAGGTGTCACAGAGGTGCACCTACATATTGTAAAGCCTTCCTGGGCTGAGAGAAGGGAGAGGCGGGGCACACCTGCATTTGTAAAGGCTGTGCCCTGGCCTCACACAATAGGGTTGTTTACCCCCCACTGATGTTTGGAGCCTGTGCTGGAGGAGAGAAAGGGCACTCCCAGAACCAGTTGTAACTGGTTGGAACCCCCTCTCCTGGCCATTGTAAAACACACTGTAAACCTAGTATCAGTACAGGGGAGTTTTCCCCACAATTTAGACATCTTTTGGACATTCTTGGCACTCCAGGAACCTTACCTGGAGCTGGACACGACCCTGTTGAAAGGACTCACCAGGACCACCTTGGACTGCTGCTGCTGTTCTGACCTGTGACCTGCCTGGTCACAAGGAGGAACTGCCACTGCTTGCACCCCCTTGTTGTGGTGACCTGCTGCTGGGTTCTCCAGCCCTGTCCCCCCTTCCTCATCAGTTGTGTCCAGAGGCAGGGTGCTGTGGCCCCTGACCCCTGTACATTTCTTCCAGCACGAGGAGTGCTGCTGTTGCTGCCTAGCGTTTTGGGATCGCTCCTTTGTGACCGTTAAAGCGATTTTCCAGAAGCGCGCTTTACTGCCAGAAGAAAATCACCACCGCAGCCCGGGCGGCAGATTTGAGTCCTTGGCCCTCATTACAGCCCTGGCGGTCGGTGGTAAAGCAGCGGTAAAACCGCCAACAGGCTGGAGAAAAAAAAATAGAATTATGACCATGGCGGAAACCGCCAACATAGACAGCCACTTTAACACTCCGATCGCCACGGTGGTACAAACAAACAGCATGGCGGTCATCGCCAACAGACAGGCGGAAGACAATGTACCGCCCACACTATTATGACAGGCCAATCTGCCACCTTTTCCAGTGTGGATTCAACGCAAACAAAAACACAGCGGAACCAGGACTTGGAAGGGAAAGCACCCACCTCTACACAGCCCACGAGGAACCAGGACGCCATGGAGCCTGAACTCCAAATACTCCCCGCGATAGTCCTCCTGCTCCTCCACCAGGAGCACAACCGATGGCGGCGACGACCACGGTCAGTACTGCACCTACAAACGGGGGAGGGGGGAGGGAAAAGAGAGTGACATACACATGCAACACCCCCACCCTCACCCAAAACAACACACCAATACATGCTAAAACATTACATTTACACCCCCTAACCTCCACCTGGAAGAACGCAAGGACAAAAGGAAATTATTATAACCATTGTAATCAATAAACATCCATTAGTCAAAAATTGTGCACGACGCCAGCTCCACGATCGGGCTCCATGCCCATTGATGTATCCTGGGGAGTGCAAAGCCACAGTCTCTCAAGTCTCTCCAGTGGGTGGGTTGCCCACTGCTTTATCCTGGGGAGTGCAAAGCCACAGTCTCTCAAGTCTCTCCAGTGGGTGGTTTGCCCACTGCAGTATCCTGGGGAGTGCAAAGCCAAAGTCTCTCAGGTGGATGCCTTTCTCCACGGGTTCTGGAGGGGGCTTTGTGCCCAGAGTGCTTCATCCTGCCAAGGACTGAGGTAGTGGATGCCTTTCTCCTCTGGTTCTGGAGGGGGCTTTGCGCCCAGAGTGCTTCATCCTGCCAAGGACTGAGGTAGTGGATGCCTTTCTCAACTGGTTCTGGAGGGGGCTTTGTGCCCAGAGTGCTTCATCCTGCCAAGGACTGAGGTAGTGTATGTGACACTACACTGATGGTGGGGCAACATCAAAGCTGCCCAGGCCCCTGGAACTGACCACAGCCTCGTACGAATTACCACTGGGGATGGCAGCCATGTCTGCGGGGGTGCCACTGGCTCAGGATGTCGTGTGGCCGCTGGCGGTGCTTGCGGCGGGGTCAGTAGCGGCGGTGCTTGCGGCGGTCATTGGGGCGGCGGTGATTGCGGCGGTGCTGGTGGTGGCCTCACTGACTGCAGTGCAGGTGGCTGGCTCACTGACTGCTATGCTGGTGGCTGGCTCACTGACTCCCGTGCTGGTGGCTGGCTCAATGACTGCCGTGCTGGCGGAGGTGCCAGTAGCTGCGGTGCTGGTGGCGGGCTCACAGAATGCGGTGCTGACGGCGGTGTGAGTAGCTGCAGTGCTGGTGGCGGGCTCACTGACCATGGTGCTGGCGGCGGTGTCAGTAGCGCCGGTGCTGGGGGTGGGCTCACTGACTGCGGTGCTGCTGAAGGGCACAGTGTCTGCGGTGCCGGTGAAGGGCTCAGTATCTGGGGTGCTGGCAGCAGTGTCTGTGGCAGCGGTGCATGTGGCGGTGGCGGTCTTGTCCGCCGTGCAGGTTGGCGGTGAAGTTGACTTGCCTTCCTTTTCAGGCCCTTCCCCACCTTGGATGGTGGCGCAGCTGTCTTGCCACTCCCAACTATAGTCTTGGCTGAGCCCCCGGGATGTGGGCAACTTCTTCTGTTTTGGTTGTGGGGGAATGTCCTTGGACTCGCTCCTTGGGACACTGGCAGCCCTGTTGCTTGGCGCACTCCTGAATCCGGATATTGCTGGCACCACTGTGCCCGGTGATGAGGTAGCTGAGGTGCTGGGTTGGGACCTGGAAAGGCGGGCCCTAGTGGACGGACGGGGGGGAGGTGTAGGGAAGAGGTCAACATTTGAGAGGAAAAGCTTTTTTGACACCCTGGGACGGGTAGATGAAGGGGGTTTGGGAGTGGAGGAAGAGGTAGTGGTTGTAGGAGGTGTTCGTATGCTGACTTTGGGTGAAGGTGCATGGGCTGGAGGCTGTTGTGAGGTGGATGGCTGTTGGGTGGGTGTGTGACTGCGTTTGTGTAGTTTGGGAGGAGGGCTCAAACAGGGGATGTGTGAATGGTAGTGGGTGTGGTGAGTGCACGTGAGCGCAGTGTGGTGATGGGCATGCTGGTGATGGTGGTAGTGGCTGAAGATGTAGTGCATGCAGGTGTGAGTGGGGATGTGACCGGGAGGGAGGAGGGAGACGTGGAGGAGGGGGACACAGTGAAGGCAGTGGATGTTGATATGTGTGCATGGGTATGATGCTTGTGTGAGTGCTTGTGGGATGTGTGGTACTTATGTTTGCCAGAGCCACCCTTGTGTTGAGGTGTGTGCATGCTGGTCTGATGGTGTGCTTGGGATAGGCTGAGGTACTGGGGATTGAGTCTGGGTGGAGGAAGTTGGAGGGGGGAGGCTGGACAGAGGGACAATGGCTGCCATCACTGCAGAGGCCAGAGCCTGAAATGCTCGCTGTTGGGCTGCCTGGACAGAATTAATGCCCTCCAGGTATCCATTTGTCTGTTGCAACTGCCTCTCTACACCCTGGATGGCATTCAGAATGGTAGACTGCCCAAAAGTGAGGGATCTCAGGAGGCCAATAGCCCCCTCACTGAGGGCAGCAGGGTTGACTGGGGCAGGGCCTGAGGTGCCTGGGGCGAAGGAGATGCCCACCCTCCTGGGTGAGTGGCCACGGGACACATGCTGAGGGGCTGCTGGGAGGGCGGTGCTGGTAGGGGGGGTGGCGGCTGTACCTGTAGATGCGGTGGGCACAGAGGGGCCCACCACCGCAAGGGAGCTTCCATCAGAGGAAGAGTCAGTGTCGCTGGTCTCAGCTCCTGTCCCCGCCGTGGAGCTCCCCTCCACCTCCGTCCCACTGGTGACTTCAGACTCTGTTGTCTCGTCCTCCAGGGCCATGTGGGATGCAGCTCCCTCCTGCTCTGGTGGCACAGCTCCTCCGCCTGATGATGCTAATGCACACAAGAACAGGGAGATCACAAAAAGGGGGGGGGGGAGAAGAAAGACATGTTCAGTGCATACAATACCGCTACCGTCGGCGGAAACTACAGACACAGCAGCCCTTTGCACTACGCCATGCACTTAGAGTTCCCTAATTAATAACAGGGACATGGGGTATGTGGCTTATGTCCGATTGCTGCACACATGGAAGTCACAGGAGCCTGACTAGGTGTAGATGGCTCTTACCAATGGGGGGGATGGGTGCCACTTAGCCTGACTCACAAAGGGTCCTTGCCTACAAAGCTCGTCCTAGCCTAGGGGAACCCACTGCCCAGCTCCCCCACCCAGACACCTCCAATGCGCGCAGAGGCAGATGGATGTGACGGTACTCACCCCCTTGTGGCTGCTGTGATGCCCTCAAGCACCCATCCAACTCCGGATACGCCACCGCCAGGATCCAGAACATCAGGGGGGTCATGGTGCGACGGGCACCCCTCCCACGTTGGGAGGCCATCCCCAGCTGGGCCTCCGCTGTCTTCTTGCTCCAGCGGCAAATGTCCTCCCATCTTTTACGGCAGTGGGTGCTCCGTCCGGACTCCTTGGCGATGGCACGCCAAATATCCTTCTTCTGGTGGGCGCTGACCTAGAGGAATAGTACAGGGGAAAATTTAAAACTTTAACCGTCTGGACCGTCACAGTCATTGTCCCATGTTCCCACCCTTGCCCTGACGCACACACACTCACCGTCCGATCATGCAGGCCTCATCTCCCCCTCCTCTGTATCTTCCATCCACAACACTCCAAACAGGCATTGCCCACACAGCATACTCACAGTGTACTCACCTGTTTGTCTGGAGGACCGTAGAGTAGCGTGTACTGGGGGAGGACCCCATCCACTAGTTTATCCAACTCCTCCAATGTGAAGGCAGGGGGCCCTTTCCCCAGACACATGAGCCATCATCGCTTCCAGACTGAGGTTACAGCAGAACTTGCAGTGTAGGTCTTCTCCTGTCAAAGATCAGGTATCAAGTGAGTGAACAGACAGAAAATGGCGGTCACGTCCACAGCGGTGCGTACTGTCACTGCCGGTGTACATCGTCATTGGGTCCTAGAACCCATAGGGCCCAATGTTAACCAATGCAGGATTGCGCTGCGGTCTTTGACCGCCTACCGCAACGGTGTAGAACGCCAGCGCAGTTACCTCATATCCCCTTGTCCCACATTACAGGTCAGGCAGCCGCCATTTCAGGGGGCCACATGGCATTCATTTGAAATGCGTCACACATATATAGGCCTTGCATATACACAGAGACAGGCACATAGCGTATTGACAAATGTGTGCAATAAAATTGTTTTTTCACTACTGCTCGCTGTTCTCATCCATAGGGCACGTCCGCTGGGGCAGGTGAGGAGATGGCGGCATCCTCCGGTGTACAGATCGCTGGTGGACCTGTCGACAATGGAAGAGAGACATGTAATAGTCACCTACAGACTTGATCGTGCCACAATCCAGGAACTGTGTGCCCAGTTGGAGCCAGACCTGATGTCAGCTATCCGCCATCCCACAGGAATCCCCCAATTTAGTGCAGGTCCTGCCAGTACTACATTTCCTGGCAAGTGGGTCCTTTCAAACAACAGTGGCCATAGCATCAGGGATGTCCCTGCCTATGTTCTCCAACGTGTTGTCCAGAGTGTTGTCTGCCCTGCTGAAACACATGCGCAGCTACTTCGTGTTCCCTGAGGTGGAGCATTTGCCTACAGTGAAAGGTGACTTCTATGCCCTGGGACATATCCCCAACATCATAGGTGCCATTGATGGGACACATGTGGCCTTGGTCCCCCCCGCAGGAGTGAACAGGTGTACAGAAACCGGAAGAGCTACCATTCAATGAATGTGCAGATGGTGTGTTTGGCCGACCAGTACATCTCCCATGTGAACGCCAAGTTTCCTGGCTCAGTGCATGACGCTTACATTCTGAGGAATAGTAGCATCCCTTATGTGATAGGGCAAGTCCAGAGGCACCGTGTATGGCTAATAGGTGAGGACAAGGACCCTATACCCTGTGAATAGTTGTCTGGGGTTGTCCCTAAGGGTTAGTGTGTGTCTAACAGATTTCCCTCGACATTTGCAGGTGATTCTGGTTACCATAACCTGTCATGGCTACTGACCCCAGTGAGAAATCCCAGGACAAGGGCAGAGGAACGCTACAATGAGGCACATGGGCGAACTAGGAGAGTTATAGAAAGGAACTTCGGCCTCCTGAAGGCCAGGTTCCGGTGCCTCTGTATGACAGGTGGTTCCCTATACTACTCACCAAAAAAGGTGTGCCAGATCATTGTGGCCTGCTGTATGCTGCACAACTTGGCTTTGCGACGACAGGTGCCTTTACTGCAGGAGGATGGCTCAGAAGGAGATCTTGTGGCAGCTGTGAAGCCTGTGGACAGTGAAGAAGAGGAGGCAGAAGAAGAGGACATAGACAACAGAAACAACGTGATCCAGCAATACTTCCAGTGAGACACAGGTAAGACGACATCACTGCCTCCTCCATTAGATAAAATTGTTAGACCTATCATCTGTCTGTCACTTTCACCCAATGTATAGACCCTGACTTGTCACTTTGCCTTTCCATTTCAAAGATGTGGGTCCCACTGTGTGACCTCTGCTATGTTACCTCATGGACTGGAGCTGTGTGACATAGGTATGTTGACAATAGAATGGACATTGCTATTTTCCTCAGTTATTGCAAATACACATTTGTGAAAGCACAGACTGACTCCAGATTGTTTTGTGATTCAAGGGTGTTTATTTAAGTGCTAAATAGTGGAGGGGGTTGTAAAACGGTCAGTGGCGATGGTGGACGAATGTCCATGGCAGAGACCAATTATTTGTCTCAAAGGAGCATAGGAAGTGTTACTAGGGCAGTTTAAGGATGGACAGGGTTACAAAGTGGGACAGAAGGATGACATTCAAGGTGGTCTCATTTCTTGGCGGGGGTCTTGGCATTGTTCTATGTCTTTATCCTGGATCTCAGTGACCGCTTGCGGGGTGGTTCTCCATCTGCAGGGGGTGGGGTGCTGGTGTCGTGGTCGTGTGGTGGTGCCTCTTGTCCACTAGCACCGGCGGAGGTGGTGGGCTGTTCATCGTTCAGGCTGAACCCCAAATACTGTTCCCACTGCAGCTGCTGGGTCTCCTGAAACTTGGCAAGTACCGTTGCCATTGTCTCCTGGGAATGATGGTACGCTCCAATGATGTTGGAGAGGGCCTCGTGGAGAGTGGGTTCCCTGGGCCTGTCCTCCCCCTGTCGCACAGCAGACCTCCCAATTCCCCTGTTTTCCTGGGCCTCTGTCCCCTGAACCCTGTGCCTTCTGCCACTGCCCCCAGGTCCCTGCTGTTCTTGGGGTGGTGGGTTTGCCTGTGTTCCCTGTAGTGGTGGACACACTGCTGTTTGACGTGTCCTTGGGACAGAGGTATGGACCTGCTGGGTGGGTGCTGTGCTGGTGTTTCCTGAGGGGGGTGGCTCTGTGGTGGCCTGTGACTGTGTCAGGGGAATCGTCTTTACTGAGGTCCCAGATGGGCCAGGCTGTTCATCTAGATCCAGTTGGACAGAGCTGCTGTCATCACTGTGGGCCTCTTCTATAGGGGGGTGGACATGTCTGGAACCTCCTGTGCTGTGACGTTGGGTAGGGGTCCTGCAGGGGTGTAAAGGCATGATTATTGCATCTGTGTGTGCCATGGTGTGCAATGGGTGGGTGACCCTGTACCCCAGTGCTTACATTCTTGTGTAGGACCTTGTGTGATTTTGGGGTCTGTGTGGGTATCTGTAGTGGACATGCTTTGGTGATGGGTGTCCATGCTTTGTTGTTGCATGCAGGGCTTGGTGTTGGGATGGGTGGTTTGTGATAATGGGACATATGTGAGGAGTTGGAGTGATGGGGGGAGGGCGAGGGTGGGGGTATGTGATAGCATGCAGGTAGGGTGGGGGATATGGTAGTTAAAGATTTGACTTACCAGAGTCCATTCCCCCTGCTACTCCTGCGAGGCCCTCAGGATGCAGTATAGCCAAGACATGCTCCTCCCATATTGTTAGTTGTCGGGGAGGAGGTGGGGGTCTGCCGCCAGTCATCTGAACTGCAATGTGGTGTCTTGAGACCACGGAACGCACTTTCCCCCGTAGGTCATTCCACCTCTTCCTGATGTCATCCTGTGTTCTGCTGTCCCACTACGTTGACCCTGTCCACGATTCTGCGCCATAGCTCCATCTTCCTATCAATGGAGGTGTGCTGCACCTGTGATCCGAATAGCTGTGGCTCTACCCGGATGATTTCCTCCACCATGACCCTGAGCTCCTCCTCAGAAATCCTGGGGTGTCTTTGCGGTGCCATGGGGTGGTGTGGGTGATGTGTGAGGTGGTGTGTGTTGTGATGTGTGAGGAGATGTGTTTGTGTGTGTTGTGTGAGGTGCATGGATGTTGTGTGAGTGATGGTGTTGAGTGCCTGTGGATGCTAGTTTGTTGATGGTGGTGTCTCTCTCTGGCCTTCTGTCGGAATTCTGGTCATAAGGGTTTGTGGGTGATGTGGGTGGGTGTTTTAGAATTGTATTGAGTGTGTTGGAGTCGTGTGTGTATGTGTATCAGGTGTGTGCATTTCGAATTGTCCAATGTGGTTGTGTTTTGTAAATGTGTGTGTATTTTGAGCGCGGCGGTGTGTACCGCCAATGGTTTACCGCGGTTGAAAGACCGCCGCGTGGATTGGTGTGGGCGTATTCCTGTTGGCGTGACGGTGGAGGTTTTGTTATCGCCAGTCTATCACTGACCTTTGGTGTGGCGGACTTGTGTAGGTGTCTGGATTTTGGCGGATTCTGAGCTGTGGGTCGTAATAGCTGTAGCGGAATTCCGCAGCCGCGGAGGTGTGTTGGCGGTCTTCTGCACGTCAGTAAGCGGGATTTACCGCCAATGTTGTAATGAGGGCCCTAGCGCTGTCATAAGCGCTCTCTTAAATCGCCCTAAATCACCGCCGCGACCCAGGCGTGTTAATTGCCTGCAGCGCGAGAACCGCGTTGTTTCTAGTGTCCCCGGGGCACAAGCAGAACTCAAGTGGAGCCGGCATGCTCCTATTGGCGCCCCCGGGGCACGGTCCGCTCTTAGGAGCGCCCCCGGGGCACCCGCCGCCTCTGACTTGTCAGCAAAACTTAATTGCGCTGCCCGGGAAGCTGCTTGAGAACACTCGTGCACCGCATCGGGTGCGGGCGAGTGTCTACTCGGGCCCCAGGAGGGGTCTGAGCTTCAGAGCCGCACCAGCAGGACTCGGGGGGAGGCACAGGGAGTGCCCTCTGCCCTAGGAGCAGGACGCTCCTTTCTTTTCCTTAAAGCGGGCACTTCTCTCCCTTGAGAGAACCGGTAAGGGAGACCTCGACGGAGGTCCCTTCCTTCGCACCCCAATACTTGTTTGTTGGGCCTGGCCTGGCCCCCACCCCAAGGACAGGTTGTGCGGAGGCTGAGGCAGGCCCCCAGGAAATCATCTGAGGGCCTGTTTTCTACGAGGAGAGGTGCAGATCGCCCCTCTCTACCCAGGAGCACCACGTTGCCCCCGTTTCGCGCATAGGAGCGTCGGGGGCCCCTCCTTCCTCTTTTAGGCACTGGTAGTGCCTCTTCTACACTAGGAAACCAGGTACTTTTAGAGATATAGTTGCTCAGTGAGCCAAGTATTGACCTAGGGGAATCTATATGATCTACCTGCTTTTCCTTCCATTACATATATGTGATGATGTTCCTTTTATGGGCATGGGTTGCTGATATGTATTTTTATGACTTGTGAGATGTTTTCTAATGTTCCTTTTATGGGTATTTAGGATGTATTCATGACAAGTGCATCAAATTCTTACTGTAATTCCTGACTACTGCTTATGTGGCAGAATCCTGAGTACGTACATGTTCTAATGTGACAACTGCGTATTCTTGCAGAGTATTAGTAACTTATGTAACATTCTGACAACTGCTAAGGTAGCAGGGCATTACTTATGAGTAAAGTTGGTCGAATTATGTTTTGTGCAATACAGATTATTTTTATATAGCTCAGTGTTGTGTTTACTTTGTGGTGTGCCTTTTGCATCACATGTGTTGTGCAAACGCTTTACACATTGCCTCTGGGATAGGCCGACTACTTGTGCCAAGCTACCAAGGGGGTGAGCAGGGGTTATCTTAGAAGTGTAACTGCCTTGCCCTGACTAGAGTGGGTAGGTTCTGCCTGGCTGCGGTGCATACTCTAGCCAACCAGAAACCCCATTTCTAACAGTGTGTGTGTGTTATAACATGGTGAACGGATATCCGCTGCCGCTGTGGTAAGTTGACGGCCGTCAGCTTGGCAGTAAGTGGGATTTACCGCCGGAGTTATAATGAGGGCCTATGTCTCCGTTTTCAACAAAACTAATATTTCTCAACTTTTTAAATGTAAGATTCCTAAAGCAGTCCTCAACCCTGATCTGTTTTCTCTTGTGACATCAAAACTCTCTTCCATCCTCACAATGAGCCCTTCAGTCTCTTCCATTCCATTCATGTCTCTTATGCCTCTCTTTTGGTTCTCCTTAGTATCCTTAATTAGCCTGTGGGACCGATTTAGAATTTGGTGGATGGCTTACTTTGTCACAAAGGTGATGGATATCCTGTCCACTGCATTACGATCTTCATAGGCTATTATGGGATTGTAATACGGTGGATGGGATACCCATCACATTTGTGAGCAACCTTCTCTGCCAAACCCTAAATCAGGCCTTTAGTGCGGTCTGAGCTTAATACAAATTGTAAGAAATTGGGATGTTGGTTACAAGGGATGGAAGCCCCACTCAGGCATAATCCACAATCCTTATCAGGGTGAACTACAATGTTCACTTAATTACACTGTGTTTAACTCTCTGATAGCTTGGCACAAAGCAGTCAGGCTTTGTGTGTTCTTGTTTAGGAGTGTACTCTGATGCCAGCCAAGGGTCCAGGACATTGATAATCACCACTTGGAGATCAGGGACTCACTCTACCAGACACCAGCAAGACTCAAACAGGTCCAGTTGCAGGTCCAGGCAGGCCCACTTGCAGCATTTCAGGTGGGCAGATGCATGGAGGCTTTTGGACTTGTGTCCATTTAGCTCAGACAGAAAGTTGGCCAACTGGCTCTTGGAGTTACTCAGGTAGCCTGGGATGAAGGGAGATGGTCGAATCTTACTTCTTAGAGAGCAGGACGGGCCTCAAGTAGCATACCAACCCTCTGGGAGTCACAGCAGTAATCAAGCAGCAAGGCAATCCTCTTTTAGCAGCAGGGCAGTCTTCTCGGGGGCCAAGCAGTCCTTTTTTCTGTAATATTGTCAGGCCCAGGAGTGCACTGAAGAGTGGCTCTGGAGGTCCAATATTCATACAAGGACCCAGCCTTTGAAGTGAGGATCCCCTATACCACCACTGCATCAGTTTCTGGAAAGTTCTTTCCTTAGTCTATCAAGGCTCAAAGAAAACTGGGCTGACAAAAGACTAGAGTCAGGTTCCTTTGTGTGTCCAGGACGCAAAGTCCTTTGACATGTAAGTGGGGTTGGGTATGCACCGTCCCAAACTGTCAGAGTCACCAGATCCTCGAGGTCTGCGCACGTTCCCAACACGTCCACCACTGAACAGCTCCAAGACTCTGATAGATAAATCACAGAGGCTAAGAGAGTTCAAGAGGGGAAGAGGGGATTAGGAAGGGAAACAGCTGGGACGGAGACCTGTAGTAAGAAAAAGGTTAGAACACACAATATGAAAATTATATCTCCTGAAATCAATACTAGACTATGGGGGTCATTCTGACCTCGGCGGTAAAAGGCCCTTACCGCCGGTCAGAAGACGGCCATCATACCGCCTCGGCCGCGGTAAACCGCCACGGTCATTCTGACCTCCAACTGCCAAACCGCCGAAAACCCGACATCCACAGAAGGCCGCCTCATCAGCGGGCAGCGGAAAACTGGAGATGACCAAACCTCCACCGCCACGCCAACAAAAACACGCCCATGCCATTACGACCCATGAATCCACGCGGCGGTCATTCAACCGCGGTATTCCATTGGCGGTACACACCGCCGCGTTCAAAATACACACCCAGCTCCAAAACACAGCCACATTGGACAATTTGAAATACACACACCTGATACACATACAAACACCACTCCCACACATCCAAGCAACTATAAAACACACACCCACATCACCCACAAACCCCCACTACTAGAAATTCGGAGAGAAGGCGAGAGAGAGAGAGAGAGAGAGAGCACAGCTATCGAAAAACCCAACACACACAGGAACCCAACATCATCAACCACACCACATCTACGCACACATCACCACACACCACCACTCACATCACCACAAACACCACCCCACACCTCATCCACACCACCCCATGGCACCCCAAAGACACCCCAGGTTTTCGGACCAAGAACTCAGGGTAATGGTGGAGGAAATAATAAGGGTAGAGCCCCAGCTCTTCGGCACACAGGTGCAACACACCACAATAGCCAGGAAGGCGGAGCTATGGCAAAGGATCGTCGACAGGGTCAACGCTGTGGGACAGCATTCCAGAAACCGGGAAGACATCCGAAAGCGCTGGAACGACCAACGGGGGAAGGTACGGTCGATGGTCTCAAGACACAACATCGCTGTGCAGAAGACTGGCGGAGGACCACCACCCACTCCTCCCAAATTCACTGCATGGGAGCAAGAGGTCTTGAACATCCTGCATCCTGCGGGCCTCGCTGAAGTAGGCGGAGGAATGGACTCTGGTGAGTCTCATCTCAACTACTCCCCCCCCCCCAACCACCAGCATGCCAACCCACACCCCCACCCTCACCCCCAACCCCCCCAGCACACATCCTCCCTGCCAATGTCTCACCAGCACAACCCACCCAACCCCAAACCAAACCCTGAATGGCAACACAAACCATGGACACCCCTCACCTATGCATGACCACTGCACATACCCATCTCCCCCCACAAACCACCCTCACAACTCCTCCCACAAGGGAATGCCAGCACTGGGGGATAAGGGCACCCACAAATCGCATGCCATGGAACACACAGAAGCAATAACCATACTCTTTTACCCCTGCAGGGCCCGAACGCCAACACACCGGCCAGGAGGGTCCAGATTTGTCCATCCCACCCCCAGAACAGGCCCCCAGTGAGGACAGCAGCTCTGTCGACCTAGAACCTGATGACCAGCCCGGACCATCGGGGACCTCTGGACAGTCGGTTCCCCACACACAGACACAGGCCACAGCAGACCTAACCCCCTCTGGGAATATCAGCACAGCTCCCACCCAGCGGGCCCATGCCTCTGTCTCCAGGACAGGTCAATCAGTGGTGTGTCCGCCACTACAGGGCACCCAGGCTGACCCAACACCCCAACAACAACAGGGACCTGGGGGCAGTGGTAGTGGGCACACCGTCCATGGGACAGAAGGCCCGGGGAAACAGGGCAACTGGGAGGGCTGCAGTGCGACAGGGGGGGGAGGACAGGCCCAGGGAACCGACTCTCCAAGAGGCCCTCACCATCATCATGGGAGCATATCACCACTCCCAGGAGACGATGGTGACGGTACTGGCCAGGTTCCAGGAGATCCAGGCACAGCAGGAAGAACGGTACATGGGGTACAGAGAGGAGCTCAGGAACATCGTCCTGGCCCTCAACCAAATAGTCACCACATTGCGGGACCATGTGGCACCCCAAAGGGCCCCTGTCACCAGCCTGGACCAGGAACAGCCTACCACCTCCGCCGGCGCTAGCGGACAGGAGGCCCCCACACAACGACAGGCCACCAGAACCCCACCTCCTGCTGAAGATCAACCACCCCGCAAGAGGAACCTGAGATCTCAAAGGAAGACAGAGTAGGATGCCAAGACCCTCGCCAGCATAAGATACCCCCTGATGTCATTCCACTGTCCCACATTGTCACCCTGTCCAACCTTGAACTGCCCCTGCTCCATCCTTCCACAGGCATATGGACAATGCACCTGTGCGACTGAGAACTGGACTCTGCCATGGACATTACTCCACCCCCACCCATCACCGTTTTACTATCATGGACCTATATGTAGCACTTTAAATAAATCACTAATTGCACTTAAAAAATCAGGAGTCTGCTTGTATTCTTAACAAATGTATTACACATAACGGTTCAAAAATGTTCAGTCACATTGTGATGACAACATACCAATGTCAATGTGCTTTACTCCATGGGCAAACAAAGCAGAAGTCACGCAGTGGGTCATACAGCTCTGAAAAGGGAAGGGAAAGTCACAATTCAGTTGAAAGGAACTGGGGGGAAACACAGAAAGTAGAGATGCAGGAGGCCTGAAGTAAATGTAAAATGGCGTGGGGGATTCTTACCTGTGTGCTACTGAAAATACTGTTGTATAACTGTGTCCCTGTTGTCCGTGTCATCCCCGTCGTCTTCCTCCTCTTCACTCTCCACAGGCTCCACAGCTGCTACAACACCACCATCTGGACCATCCTCCTGCAGGAAAGGCACCTGGCGTCGCAATGCAAGATTGTGAAGCATACAGCAGGCCACGATGATCTGGCACACCTTCTTTGGTGAGTACATTAGGGATCCACCTGTCATATGCAGGCACCTAAACCTGGCCTTCAGGACCCCGAAGGTCCTTTCTATGATCCTCCTAGATCGCCCATGGGCCTCATTGTACCGTTCCTCTGCCCTGGTCCGGGGATTCCTCACTGGGGTCAGTAGCCACGGCAGGTTGGGGTAACCAGAGTCACCTATTAGCCACACACGTTGTCTCTGTTCCATCACATAGGGGATGCTGCTATTTCGCATAACATACGCGTCATGCACTGACCCAGGGAACTTGGCATTTACATGGGAGATGTACTGGTCAGCCAAACAGACCACCTGCACATTCATAGAATGGTAATTTTTCCTGTTTCTGTACACCTGCTCATCCTCTGTTGGAGGTACTAAGGCCACATGGGTCCCATCAATGGCACCAATGATGTTGGGGATATGTCCAAGGGCATAGAAGTCACCCTTCACAGTGGCCAAATCACCCTCCTCAGGGAAAACAATGTAGCTCCGCATGTATTTCGTCAGGGCAGACAACACTCTGGACAAAATCTTAGAAAACATAGGCTGAGACATCCCTGATGACATGGCCACTGTTGTCTGAAAAGACCCACTTGCCAAAAAATGGAGGACTGACAGAACCTGCACCAGAGGGGGAATTCCTGTGGGTTGGCGGATGGGGGACATCAGTGCTGGCTCCAGCTGGGCACACAGTTCATGTATAGTGGCTCGGTCAAGTCGGTATCGAAGTATTATATGACGTTCCTCCATTGTCGACAGGTCCACCAGCGGTCGGTACACGGGAGGATTCCTCCTTCTCCTCGCAAGTCCCAGCGGACGGTGCCTTGGAAGGAGAACATGGAGTACAGAGTCAAGCAACCCACAGGTACGTAACTACAGCTTGCACAGTACACAAATCGCTATGCCTTGAATGGCTTGTATGAGTGGCAATGCAAGGCCTAGGCCTGTGTGACGCAGTTGAAATTAAGCCATGTGGGCCCTTGAAATGGCGGCTGCCTGACCTGAGAAGTGTGACAGTGGGATGTGAGGTCAATGCGCTGGCGTGGCACACCGTGGCGGTAGGCGGTTGAAGACCGCGGCGCAAAGCCGCATTGGTTAACATTGAACCCTATGGGTTTCACGAGCCAATGACTAGGTGCGCCGGCGGTCGCGGTACGCACCGCCGCGGGCGTGACCGCCATTTTCTATCTGATTAATCACTCGAGACCTGATCATCCACAGGAGAGGACCTATACTGCAAGTGCTGCTGTGAACTCGGTCTGGAAGAGACAATGGCTGCTGCGACTGGGGAAAGGGCCCCTGCCTTCACTACAGAAGAGTTGGAGAAACTTGTGGTTGGGGTCCTGCCCCAGTATGCGCTACTCTACGGTCCTCCAGACCAACAGGTAAGTACACTGTGTGCACGTTGAATGGGCTATGCCTGTGTTGAGTGGGGTGGATATAAGATGGTGGGGTGGGGAGAGAATGACGAGTGCAAGGCACGACAGATGAGAGCATGTGCCACATGGCAAGGTTGGGGAGGGGGGGCCAATCACATCTAACATGCGGAAAAATGATGATATTTCCACTTCCACCCTGTACATGTCAAATAGGTCAGCGCCCATCAGAAAGTCGACATTTGGCGTGCCATCGCCAAGGAAGTCCGGACCCTGGGGGTCCACAACAGACGGGGCACCCACTGCTGCAAGAGGTGGGAGGACATCCGCCGCGGGACCAGGAAGACCGCCGAGTCACTGCTGGGGATGGCCTCCCAACCTAGGAGGGGTGCCAGTCATACCCTGACCCCCCTGATGTCCCGGATCCTGGCGGTGGCCTACCCCGATTTGGATGGGCGCGTGAGGACATCACAGCAGACACAAGGGGGTGAGTACCAGCACATTCAGCTATCTTTACGCGCAGTGGAGGTGCCTGGGTGGGGGAGGAGGGCTGTGGGTGACATTAGGCCAGGGCGCTTTCTGTAGTGTAGTCCTCTCCTTTAGCCATTTCCCTGTGCCCCCGCCCCCCACCTCTGTAGGTTGACAAGTACAGCTATCCATGGTCCTGCATCACCCATGTGCGCGTTTGTTGTCCCTAGACCTGTTGGCCTAGTCACAAGTACTGAGTAGTGTACCCCGATTGCGCGGCTTAGTGCATGAGGCTCCTGTGTCTGTCCTCTCCGCCAACGGTGTTGACAATGCATGCACTCAACCTGTTTTTATTTCTCCCCCCACCCTTTTTCTTTATCTTCTTGTGCATGTGTGCATTAGCATCATCAGGCGGAGGAGAATTGGCACCGGAGCACGAAGGAGCTGCAACTCACAAGGCCCCGGTGGGCCATGGCACAGACACCGAGGCCACCAGTGATATGGAGGGCGAGGGGAGCTTCACAACGGGGACCCGTGGTGACACCAGCGACACCGACACGTCCTCGGATGGGAGCTCCCTTGCGGTGGCGGCAACAACCGTGCCCCCCGCCTCTACAGGTACAGCCGCCACCCAGCGCACCAGCTCCGCCCTCCCAGCAGCCCCTCAGCCTTCGCTCCGTGCCCGCTCGCCCAAGAAGGCGGGCATCTCCTTCGCCCCAGGCACCTCAGGCCCTGCCCCTGTTGCCCCTGCTGCCCTCAGTGAGGAGGTCATTGACCTCCTACAGACCATCATTGTTGGGCAGTCTACCCTTTTGAATGCCATCCAGGGGGTAGAGAGGGAGGTGCATCGTAGCAATGCATACCTGGAGGGCATTCATTCGGGTCAGGCTGCCCATCAACGATTGTTCAATCCTCTGGCCTCAGCACTGACGGCAGCCATTGTCCCTGTTTCCAGCCTCCCTCTTCTAACTGCCTCCACCCTGTCTCTGTCTCCTGTTCCTCACCTCAACACCCAAGGGCAGCTCATCCAAACATAAGCACCACAGATCACACAAACATTCACCCAAGCAACACCCAGATGCAGACATGCCAACAGCCACTACCACCTCTGTGTCCCCCTCCTCCTCGTCTCCCTCCTCCCTCCCTGTGACGTCTCCACTCACACCTGCATGCACACCACCAACAGCCAGTACTTCCATCACCAGCACACCCTCCAGTACAGTCCGCACACGTGCAGTCACCACCCCCACTGCCATTTACACGTCCCCTGTGTCCTCTCCCACTGTGTCTGTCACTCCCTCTTCCAAGACACACAAACGCAGGCAGCCACCCACCCAAAAGCCAACCACCTCACGACAGCCTCCAGCCCATGCACCTTCACCCAAGGACAGCACACCTGACTCTCCTACAACCACCTCCTCTTCCTCCACTCCCATAACCACTACACCTACCCTTTACCTTGGTCCTAAAAAAGTTTACCTCTCCACTCTTGACCTCTTTCCCTCACCTGACCCACCCCCTCCATCTGCTAAGAGTCCCAAGAGCTCCTCAGCCACCACCAGCCCGGCTTCAAGGGTCACCGTAGTGCATGGATTTTGGAGTCCCCCCTTTGCCAGCAGTGATACATCGGTCAGCAGCAAGGGGACAGCCAGCCCCCCCTGGAAAGAGGACCCGTAAAGTAAGGGGCCGCCGCGAGAAGCCTGACACGGCTGCCCCCAAGGACCAAAGTTCTGCCACTTCACCTGCCACAACATCCAGGGGAGGCAAGGCCCAGAGAGCCACATCGAAGGAGGGCAAGGGCAGCAGGGCGGAGAAGTCAGCCAGCAGGAGCGCGGACCAGGAGGGCCCCACAAGCCCCATCCCGGGTGTGAGTGAGGACACCCAAGGGCCCAGGACACCGTCACCGAAGGGTCCAGCAACTGCACGGTCGGAGGGCGACTGAGCAGGGAGTCCTGGCCAGGTCTGACTCCCTTGACTTACAGAACAAGCACCGCTGAAGAGGGCCCCGCCGTGCAGAAAGGCACTGCTGAAGAGGGCCCCGCCGTCCAGAAAGGCACCGCTGAACAGGGCCCCACCATGCAGAAAGACACCGCTGAAGAGGGCCCCGCCGTCCAGAAAGGCACCGCTGAACAGGGCCCCGCCGTGCAGAAAGGCACTGCTGAAGAGGGCCCCGCCGTGCAGAAAGGCACCGCTGAAGAGGGCCCCGCCGTCCAGAAAGGCACCGCTGAAGAGGGCCCCGCCGTCCAGAAAGGCACCGCTGAACAGGGCCCCGCCGTCCAGAAAGGCACCGCTGAACAGGGCCCCGCCAAGACAGGCACCGCTCCGCCGGGCCCTTCCTGTCAAGCACCGCTCCGCTGGGCCCTTCATCTCAAGCACCGCTCCGCTGGGCCCTTCCTGTCAAGCACCGCTCCGCTGGGCCCTTCATCTCAAGCACCGCTCCGCCGGGCCCCGCCGTCTCAAGCACCGCTCCGCTGGGCACTTCATCTCAAGCACCGCTCCGCTGGGCCCTTCCTGTCAAGCACCGCTCCGCTGGGCCCTTCCTGTCAAGCACCGCTCCGCTGGGCCCTTCATCTCAAGCACCGCTCCGCTGGGCCCCGCCGTCTCAAGCACCGCTCCGCTGGGCCCTTCCTCTCAAGCACCGCTCCGCTGGGCCCCGCCGTCTCAAGCACCGCTCCGCTGGGCCCTTCCTGTCAAGCACCGCTCCGCTGGGCCCTTCCTCTCAAGCACCGCTCCGCTGGGCCCCGCCGTCTCAAGCACCGCTCCGCTGGGCCCTTCCTGTCAAGCACCACTCCGCTGGGCCCTTCATCTCAAGCACCGCTCCGCCGGGCCCCGCCGTCTCAAGCACCGCTCCGCTGGGCCCTTCTTGTTAAGCACCGCTCCCCTGGGCCCTTCATCTCAAGCACCGCTCCGCCGGGCCCCGACGTCTCAAGCACCACTCTGCCGGGCCCTTCCTGTCAAGCACCGCTCCGCTGGGCCCCGCCGTCTCAAGCACCGCTCCGCTGGGCCCTTCATCTCAAGCACCGCTCCGCTGGGCCCCGCCGTCTCAAGCACCGCTGGCCAAATGACAGTGCCGGTTCTGTGTCGAGCTACTGTTCACGCTGCACTCGGACCACCCTGCCTCCTCCATTGCCTGTGGAGACTGTTATCCACTTGATAGACTGTGGCTTTGCACTCCCCAGGATTGAACAGTGGGCAAGCCACCCACTGTAGAGACTTGAGAGACTGTGGCTTTGCACTGCCCAGGATATGGCAGTGGGCAAGCCACCCACTGTAGAGACTTGAGAGACTGTGACTTTGCACTCCCCAGGATGGCACAGCGGGCATGGTGGCCCCTTCGTGGATCTGGCGTCGTGGACTCATGTGGCTGTGGTGCCCCCCCTTCCCTTCCCCCTGAGGTGCCTGTAGTTTTATCATCTGATGCCCCTGCAGTGTTCTCTCCAACGGACTCAGGTCTCCTGTGTGGGCTTTGCCCATGTGTTGATACACTTTGGCCCACGGACAGTTGAAATTTCAGTGACTGTGCAGGACTTATTGCCTCTATTTATCGGTTACGCAATGTTTTAACTTGATTTTTTTAAATTCATTTTCCTATTTTACCATGACTTCAATGAACCTATTTTATACATAAATTTAGTTTCTCACTTTAATTATATCTTTTCATTATTCCGGGGGGTTTGGGTGGTGTCACTTTGACTTGGTGCTCTGCATTGGTGTGTAGATAGTTGGGGGGTGGGTGTATTGCGTATGTGTGTGCCCGTAACCCTTCCTCCTCCCCCCTCCCCTGTGTCGTAGGTGCGGTACTCACCGCTGTCGTCTGCGCCGGAGTTCGTACTCGTGGTAGATGAGCAGGTAGACGAGTGCAGGTAGGATGTTCAATTCGGGTTCCATGCTGTCCTCCGTCCTCGTGGAGTGTGTAGAGGTGAGCGTTTTCCCGTTTGTAGTCTGTTTCCGCCGTGCTTTTATCGGCGGGGCTCCCGCCCCGGAAAAGGTGGCGGATTGGTGAGTTGTGATAGGGTGGGCGGTACATTGTCTGCCGCCTGCCTGTTGGCGGTGACCGCCGTGCTGTTTGTTTGTCCCGCCGTGGCGGTCAGAGTGTTAAAGTGGCGGTCTGGGTTGGCGGTTCCCGCCAGGGTCAGAATTCAATTTTTTTACCGCCTGCCTGTTGGCGGGTTGGCCGCCGCTTTATCACCGACCGCCAGGGTTGGAATGACCCCCTATGACTCTAAGCATAGTCATTCTGAAAACATGGACAATCTAAGAATTAAGTTTAAAATGACTAAGTTTCAAGATGGCTGGATAACTGTAAGGGAATAAAGATGGATTAAATGAAAACTTCCTTATTCAAGTACTTTTCTTTACATGAGAATCAGAAAAACATTCTGACTAAATTTTAAACCAGTCCTATAAATCCTTTTTTGAGAATGCATACTAGGACCATACAATATTGCATCTAGACACTCTGATCTTCTGTGTACTCTTAAAATGTTTCAACACAAATTGCGCATATTGTAGATTTATATATATATATATATATATATATATATATATATATATATATATATATATATATATATATGGTAAACACCATAAAAGGATTGTGCACCATGAATAACACAATATGGATTCAGGAAAACATCAGCACAATGCATAAATTACGTTGTTTTGAGAGTGCTGGGTTCTTGCATTCTAGTCCCCAATAGAGCACGCACTGCCCTGGTGTTGACACAACCATTCTGGCAGGGTGGCCCATTGCTAGACCTGGAATTCGTGGTGTGATTCTCCTCTAAATTTGTGTCTTTAACCCTCCTGTTTTGCTGACTTCTTATTTGCTGGCCTTAGGGCTCTGTGCATGTTACCACTGCTAATCAATTCTACAGTGCTTGTGCTCTCTCCTTAAAACATGGCAGAATTGGCTTATACCCAATTGGTCTATTTAATTTACTTGTAAGTCCCTAGTAAAGTGGTCCTACTTGTACCTAGACCCTGTAAATTAAAGAAGCACTGATTGTGCCACTCACTTAAGTAGTCCATTCAACATGCCACAGGCCTGCCATTGAAGCCTGAGTGTCCAGTTTTAGTGTCCGATTTCAACCTTGCAATACAAACCTTTTTCCAGACCCACACCTTCGTTTTTAATACATATGTAATTGGTAGGGTTATCCCTGAACAGTCCAGAGGAGGATATGTACTTTCAAGTTTTACAAATCTTGGTAATGAAAAACTCCTAAGTTTGTTTTTGGTGCTGCAAGGTCTATCTCTCCCACAGGATAACATTGAAGGTACTTTATTACAAAAAATAAGTTGTAACTTCCACTTGGGAGCAGGTAGACAGAACAAGTTTGGTGCCTAAAAATTCTAATTAAAAGTTCTCTTTGATGGTAATGTTGGATTTTTGATCACACTTCTGAAAATGCCACTTTTAGAAAGTAAACTTTTTCTTTTCCTAACCATTTTTTGTGTGCAGCCTGCATCTGAGTCAGATCAGTAAGTGTAGCTGGGAAGATAGGTGTTGATAGGATGGGCCACTCTGTGTTGACAAGGGGGAGAAGATTTTTGCTACCACACTTGCTCATCATAAGGCTCTGTCTGAGAACTCTCACAAAGGGTTGTCACTGGTATTTTGTGACTCCAGGCAAGCGGGGGCCAGGACAGAGAGGAACAGAATGCTAGACATGTTGGTGGGGGTTTTGGAAACCTCTAGACACTCCTCCCACTTTAAAGTTGGCACCAAGTATAACTGTTGTACCTCAGATCCCAACTCTACAGTCCCCTGAGCTGCAAGAACTAATACAAGAACTTCACATCCAACGAAGACCATCAGACCAGCCACTGTGGGACACATCTTAATGCAAGGACATTTTCTCGCAGTTCGCAGCTCCCAGGAACTGCCACTGCATGAAGCATCTCCTTGCCCTGACCTTGCATTGCCTCTGCTGCGCGATGCATCCACAACACAAGATTCTGCATCTCTTTGCAAACAGGATTTAAGGGATTCTTGCTCAGCGGACCTAACTGGGCCCTCCACTCCTTTGTGGTCATCCTGAGCTTGTGACTTTGTCCCAGTGCAGCGTGAACAGATCACCACAGTTGGTGCTTTGGTTTTTGGTGCTATATTCACCTAACCTTTAGAATTGCATACCTCAGGTTCTACTTATTTTTGTTGTTTTGGTCTTGATTTATTTATTAAGAATTGTTCTATTTTACAAAATTTGGGTAGAATTTTTCATGTGCTGTGTTTTCACTTTATTACTGTCTGATCTGCAGCATAAATACTTTACACGTTGATTCTACATTTAGCCTGACTGCTCTTTGCCAGGCTACCAGAAGGTTGAGCACAGGTTAATTTGTGATTTGCTTGTGACTTCATCCTGACAAGTATTGTGGTTTCTGCTCAAGTAGGGCTTCACCCTCCCTCAACCAGCAGCACAAGTTCTTACACGCATGCTGTCCACTCCTATTCAACTTTTGTGGCACTGCCTCAAAGAAATACACAAACCTCAAGAACAGAGCTATTCACAGCAACCTGATCTAGAATACTGGCAGAAGACAACAAATAGTTAGGGCAAGAAAATGCCAACTCTTTAAAGTGATATTTTCATGACTGTGACTTAAAATTTTAATTTATCATTGAAGAGGATTTTAAATGACAATTCATTTGAGTCTAAACAGTATATGTCGAACTGCTCCCAATCACAAGTTATCACTTATTAAAAATAATAAGGTAACTCCATGTTGGTCAAGGGAAGAGATAGGTTTTACAGAACTTAAAAAGGACTTGATGAGTTTTTCACTACCAGCACCTGTAAAACGTTAACCCCCATGTCCTACTTTTTAAATACAAGGCACCCTTCCCTATGAACCTTTAGGGTCTACCTTAGGTATGACTTGTAAGAATTAAGGGCCAGATTAATGAAAAGTGGTGATGCACCTAGTGCAGCACCACTTTTCTTGCGCCCCTTAGCGAACCCCTAACGTCATCATGTGTGCGCCATATCTAAGATATGGTGCACTATGGTGGTAGTTAGGGAACTAGCGGCAATATTTTTGACATCAGTTCGGAGTTTTGCAAGATTAGTGTAAAATTGTTTACGCTAATCCTGCAAAGCACAATGAGGTCCATTGTAAACAATGGTGTGCCTCCTTTAAAGCCTGCTAATACGGAGCAAGGAGACACTAGGGGATCTTAAATCTGCCCCTATAGGTTTAAGCCTGACAAACGATTGAGTTTGCCAGGTCAAAATGGCAGTTAAGAATGAACTACAGGATGCAGTGGCAGACCAGGACATGTTCTAAAGGCTACTTCAGTGAGTAGCACAATGAGTGCTGCAGGCCCACTATTAGCATTTAATGTAAATGTGCCAATTAGGTTTAAGCTAATTTTTCCAAGTTTGGAGGAGAGAGCACATGTACGTAACCACTGGCTAGCAGTGGCAAAGAGCACAGAGTCCTAAAGCTAGCTAAAACTAATTGGGCAAAACAAGAGGGGTGAATATCAAGTCTAATGCAAACAAATGATAAAACACCACTGCAACACTGAAATAGGGGCAGGATACTGGGACATTGAGAATGGGGAACAACATAGAGTGACACTTGAACATTGCCACCAACATTAGAACATTGCTATGAAGATAGTAGGACTGGGACTCTGAAGAATTAACACATAGACACCTACAGGGAGACAGTACCCTAGGGAAGTGACACTGGGCTTCTAGAACCAGTGCACTTCCATGAGTCAATAATCGATGCATGGACACCTTGGCATTGTAACATTGACTCTGGCAATAGGAAACTAACAGGGACAGGATAGCAGTGACATGGATTGCTAACACAGACTTTAGGATATGGACATTGCCACTAACACCAGAATTCTGACAAGGTTAAAGGCATAATGACTCTGACAGCTCAACCCTGATGTTAGAATGAGAGATTTGAACACTGAAACTGAAAGATTGAAACATGGACACTGATAGTGGAACAATGGCTCAGAAACACTTACACAGGTATGCTTTTATGGACAAACACACACATACACACACACACACACACTTCCACTGCAACACTGAAAAGAACAGTGTACACTGACATGAACTTTGTGTAATGGGAAATGCCACCGGCATGAGGCTTTTTGACAGACGTAGCTTGGCACAAGGGCATTGGCTCTGGTTTCCACAGAGGAACCTGGCATGAGGACACTGACATGATTACTAAGTCACAAACATGATGGCCATGGACTAAGTACATGTGGTATTACATTTATACTTCTGACTTTTCAAAAACGAGTCTGCTTTTGGTGTGAGGATACCATATGGTCAGAAGTAAAGTTTCTGTGTGGCATCCCCACACTTAAACCCAGCTACTACAAGTTAATCCACATGGAATGGGCCACAACATTACAATCTGGCTATACCAGTTCTAAATTTGCATGTTTATCCCTTGTAGGTTCAATACAATATCTGTATCCATTTACCACTTCTTGTCAGCCCAGGATTCTGTCAATTCCCCCAGCTTTTACTGCAAGGGACTGGTTAGAATCCAGCTCTTCTCCTGTTCGCAGCCCCTGCTCCTGTTAGCGCGTCTGACCTTAATAAGTAAACTTACAAGGGGACGCAAAGAGGTCGATGAACCTTCTTGACTCGCAAATTAGATGTTCTTACTATAGCTCCAGTACATAATCAATACCCAATACACAATAGTCAATAAGCAATAACATCAATAATCAATGGAGTTAGTAATTGTCACGCACCATAACCTTTCAGTCATGAAGAACCACACCTTTTAGTAAAAATTAGAATATTTATTTCCATATTTTAACAATGCTATGGTCATGTAGATTAATCTCAAAATCAAATCAAACACATACAGCAACAACACTGGCTGTCCAAAGCGGCGGAAGAAACGTAATCTAATCAAAGCTTGAACTACAACACATTCTAAAGTTATGGTGCAAATCAATAACAAAGTCAACTACATCGAAATAATTTCATACGTTAAGTTTAGCAGAGAAATTGATCAAGTTGTAATCCCTGTTATCATGATTTCATTAGTAAAGATCCTTAACTAACACCAGATTAGCATCAGCATGTTGGGCTTCATGCAAAACAATTTAGTAACACAAATTTGAAGAAAAAAAATCTAACTATGGCTCTATCAGGCTGGGATGATGTGAATTGGTGGGAGACTTATAACCAAATGGTGAGTTTATTTTCTTCACTGATGCTCGGGATTCGTTCGGTCTGGGCTTCGGGCAGTTCTTGCAATATGCAAAAATGGAGAGTGTGGCTCGTGAGATCTGGTGTTGTTTTCTGGTGGCCCCGCAGGCTTCGGCGGTGTTGAATGGACTGATTACTTGGGACTAGGGGACTCACTTGAACACTCGGTTCTACAAAGCCCTTTGGGATGATCAGCAAGGTGCGATAAGTGTGGTGCGTGGGGTGTGGGAACATGAGATGGGGGACCACATAGAGGAAGCTGACTGGGAAATGGTGTTGTCGTTGGTGCACACGGTGTCATGTAACAATAGGTTTAAACTGTCACCCTTCAATTTTGTGCATAGGACATACCTCAAACCTAGCTGACTCAATAAGATTGATTGGGGACAAGAGCGGGGTGTCCCAGGTGTGTCACTTTTGGTGCTTCCTTCCTACACTTAACTTGGTCCTGCAGGATGGTGCACAACTTTTGGGGGGAAGTGGTTGGGAGAGTTGAGGAGGTTACTGGATTGGGGCTGGAAGCAACGCCATTGACATGCCTTTTAGGTGCAGTGTGGAGACCACCAGCCAGGAATATCCCATATAAGCTCACATAGCTGGCTCTGGTGTTGGCCAAGCGCAGGGTGGCTATTGGCTGGATGAGTGCTCGGAATCCTTCAATCCCCTGCTGAATTTGAGATTTAATGGAGTGGTTTGCGGCTGAGGAACATTATATATGGCTGACACATAGGGAAGAGGGGCCACTGACAGATGTGGTTGCTTGGGGTGCTCTATTGGAATGGTTCACTGGAGTGGATGATTTAAGTTCTGCAGGAAGCACAGATGATAAAGGATGTAGGGATACACCCTGAATCAATTTGATAGGTGATGACTAACTGTGGTGAGGTTATGTCTCTGTTCTTCACAATACGTGTAATGGCTGGTTTCATGTGGATCCTCGTCGGGGGGGTTGTTTGAGGGAAAATTTTGCTGCAGTGGTTGCTATGGACCCTCGTTTTGGATTTATGTTAATGCTGTCCTCCAGTAATGTGGCATAACAATACTGCATATCTCTCATTGATATGCACTGCACTGTATTCTTCTTGTTGATTATGTTTTCCAAACTCAATAAAAACAGAGTTATAAAAAAACTATGGTTCTATCAAAACAGTGCAGTTGGTACCTAGAAAGAAAAAGCAAATGCATATCAATCAACAGTCTGGATCATAATACCTATCCTCAGGGTGGATCAGTAAGCAGAGTAGTTCTTTGTCCTCGGGACATCAGTCGATCAGCAAGGCTTCAGAATTCAGCATCAAAGTTCAGAAAACGCAAAGTCTCTAAGCAGTAAAGTTAAGTACGTTTCAAGACACACGAGAAAAAAAATAACCTTTTGGTCAGGAAGAAAATGGGCAATGGTGGTGTCTTCTCTCAGTGTAGTCCTGTTAAGTCAAAACTACTAAAACTACTTCCCAAATCCCTATTGGTCAGTTAATCGCATGTTCACACTTTGTCCAATAAAACTAAAATTCCAAATCTATGAATTATACTATTACTTCGTTCACATGTCGTTGATTGGTTTGTCTTGCAATGTCCTCATCATCCGGCTTGTCAGGTAACAATATTGTTGTCGCTTCCACCCTAATCAGTATCTCCATTTTTGTTCTCCTGAGAAAGTCAGTCTCACACACATTACACATAAAATGTTACATCTAGCAGGAACATCATCTTCTAGCAATCGGTTTTCATGAGAAAGCTTCCGCTATCAGCACATTTAAACAATACAATAGAAATCACAGTTTAATTCTCTAGGACAGTCATTTTATTAAACGTTAAGAAATACAGCTTTTACATGAGGCCTGGCAAGTAGGACATGTCACTCGCTAAGTTGGGCCTACAATTAATAAAGCTAGAGCAAAATGCATAACCCTTAATATGATGCACTACTGCATTCATCTAACAAATGCTCAATATTTCATATCATTACATCATTGATTAGTACATTTCGTTAATATTGGTGGCTATTCTTCCTGATCACATTTTCAAATGTGTGCATTATTTTTCTACGTTATTTTATTTTCTACACAAACTTATTATTCAGAATACATGAAAACTCATTCATGATTTTTATTAAAACACCTGCGCTAGCACTCCCAAACCACCTTCCTTCTGGTTTCAACAGGCGAAGTCCCAGGGCCAAAAGTTAACCAGGTCCGAAGTGGAACCAGTAAATTAGGGTCTGGAAATACTGCACAAGCCATAATACAGTGAAGCAGTATTTCAGTCATACAAGTAATTGGTCTATATCAGAGTGATGGTGCATCAAATATTATATTATAAATATCTCATTCATGCGGGGTAGCAGGGGATCCGTTCTCTAGAAGCTGAGGAGGGATGAATACCCTAAATCCACTTCGAAGTTTCAATCAATTTCTACGTACTTTAGACGCACGTCCTTGACCCATTATGTACTCAAACACCCCATTATGAATTCAAACACCTTATGTTCTTCATCTTCCTAGTAATTTCTGGAAGTGACCGTGTAACATGTTATTGGGCTAGAATAGCAACAATTAGTAAACACCAAGGAACACATTTTTTATTTAGGCTCGCTCACAATATCTAACATTTTACGAAATATTTAGGAGGGTGAAACCTGACCAACTTTCCTTAATACATAAATAATATTTTTTGTATACATTAGAGGATCAAACTCCTTAAAATATATATATCCTCCATCTCGCAGAGTGAGCATCGTCCATTGTGGAGCGCTGCGGGGGGGGGGGGGGGGAGAGGGTGAATAAAAAAAGCAACTAATGAGAGTGAAGAGATCGAAGAATTCAAAATAATTCTTTTCGCTTCTGTCTCCATGGACGTTTTCTTCCCCTCGTTATGCATTTCAGCATTTGCCTAAACTTCCTCCGAAAGGTTTATTTTAAGAGCGACTGAATTACGCAGCGTCTGTCGAGCCACAATATGTGTAATTATTGCTCGCAACACCAGTAATATTTTTAGCTGGCGCTGAACGACAGGTGCAGGAATTATCCGCTTCCGATGCAGCCTTGTAGCCACTTTCTATCAAGGCGGGAGGAGGGTCTTGTCACAAATAATTGGTTTCCCTTTTCACGTCTTCTGCTTAAGCATGTGATTTCTTAAAACCTCAATCGGCCAATCTGCTTGATTGGTCGAGATAGTAAAGCTATGTATTGTAGACAGATTCTGGGGCATATTTATACTTTTTGATGAAAAACTTCACTAACGCAGTTATGCATCAAAAAGTTTTGCACCGGCTTCAGCCATTGCTGAGCGCCAGCCAGGCACCATATTTATGGAATGGCACATGCTGGTGCAAGCGTAAAAAAAAAATACTTTAGTCGGGTGGGGGTGGCGGTATGGGAGAAGGGGGTTTTGCACCAAAAATTACATTAGGCTGGTCAGAGACAAAAAAAAAAGACTAATCAGTCTAGCGTCATTTTCTGACGCAAAACCATCCATACCACATGACTCATGTCTTAGAAAAGACAGAAGTCATGCACACCACCTCAATGGCCAGTACAGATGACCATTGTCCCCTGGGCATGGACATTGCACCCTGAGCCATGCAGGGGGCCCCAAGTTTGGTCCCCGATGGTGCTTTAATTAAAAAAAAAATATATACTTACCCATACTTAACCTACTTACCTGGGATGATTACCTGATTATCACCATTGGTGTGCCGTATTTTAAATATGGTGCACACATGGTGGAGTTAGGGGGGCACTAAGGGGCTCAAGAAAAGTGGTACTGCACTAGGTGCAGGGCCACCTTTCTTAAATCTGCCCCTCAGTTTTTCACTTCTGTGAGGCCTGCCTCTCCCACAAGGTAGCACTGGGTTACCTTATTACATTTAATAAATGATAAACATTGCTTGGACCGAGGTATAATTGTCATGATTGGTGTCTAAAGAATTGTAATTCAAAATCCACTTAAATGGTAAAGTTGCATTTTAAGTCACAATTCTGAAAACGCCATTATAGAAAGTTGGCATTTTCTTGTCCTAAACATTTCATGCTGAATATCTGTTTCCTGGGTCACATGGCTAGGTGTAGCATATCAGTTGGCTTTTGGTATTCCTCCTAGACAGCCATACAATAGAGGAACTGGGTATTGGCAGGGTGGGCCAACCCAGCAGGATGGGGGTGGAGCTGTGCACAGCTATACTTGCACTTCAAAGGCCCTGGCTCAGCTCACACAGAAAGAACTTCACACTACCCTGCTGTGCCCCCAGACAGACTGGGACATGGCAGGGAGGCAGGAAATTCCAGAGGCTTATGATGAGGGGAAAACTCCAGAAGCATCTTCCACTTCAAATGTGGCACCAGGTATAAAAATAGGACCCTCAGACCCACTCTTCAATACATGCCTGAATCTACGGATTCTATAGAAGAAGAATTACTCTGCATCAAGATGACTGAACCCCTGCCTGATGCCTGCCCTTGTGTCTGAGAAACAATACTGGTCCAGCTACCTTCATCCGAGGCTACCTGAGTGATACTAGGGTCAGCTGACTGACCTACTGTTCTGAGCTACAGGGACAGAACAAGCTTCAGAGGCCACCCTGCAACGGCCTAGCTGACCTGCTGCCCTGGACCTGACTGGAGCTGCAACTGGACCTGTCTGAGTCCTGCTGGCCTCTGCTGGAGTGAGATCTTGATCCCCACATGGTGTCTCCACAGGTCTTGGGCCCTTGGCTGGGATCAAAGAGATCTCCTCCCGAACTAACTGAAGTTACCACCAAATCAGTCTCAAAGCAACACAAAGTTTCACAAAGCCTCACCCCATAGCTGCAAGCTTCATTGGAACAGACACTGAGCCCCATGAAGCTGCACAAAGCCAGCCTCATTGGTATTGATGCAGAGCAATGCAAAGCCCAGCAGAAGCATGTTGCACAGCTGCCAGCTTCATCAGAACTGATGCCAAGTAACTCAAAGCCTCACCACACAGGTCTTTGGAACTGATGAAGAGCGACACAAAGCTGTGCTGCATAGCTTCAGCGGAACCGACCCCTGATGATCTGAAGCTTCACAAAGCGACACCGAAGGACATAAGGTACAATTCTCAGCAGGCCAAACTTGGTTTTGTACCTACCCTACACGCTATTGCGGTCAGGCTGAACTTGTGACTTTGTCCTGATCCCATGTGAACCAATGCCCTCAATTAGCAGTTTGCACCTTTTGGTGCTACTTTTTATCTAAATCTTTAAAATTGTATGTCTCTATAACTACTGGTTGGATGTTTGTTGTTTTGATACAAAATAACTTATTAAAGTTGACTCTATATTTCTAAATTAGTGTGGCATTTTTCTTGTGTTTTGTTTTCACTTTATTACTGTTTAAGTGCTGCATAAATACTTTACACATTGGCCCTAAGTTAAGCCTGACTGCTTTTGTGCCAAGCTACCTGAGGGTTAAGCATAGGTTAATTCTGTGACTTTTAGTGGTTCATCCTGAGAGGAATTGCAGTTGTTTCTTGAGTAGAGTTTCACCTCCCTCAACTAATAACCCAACGTATCTATCTATCGATCTATCTATCCATCTATCTATCTATCTATCTATCTATCTATCTATCTATCTATCTATCTATCTATCTATCTATCTATCTATTTTTATATAGAGGATACAAGGCCCTGGAGTATCAGAGGGCATCACACAGCAAACTATGCAAAATGTATTTATTTTAGAGCTACTAGATGTTTCCATTCCATTGGGCAGCACTTTGCAGTTCTGGCTTTTCCTTTTACAATCATTACATTCTTATCACCTCTGTTAGTTTCCTTGAGTAAACTGACTGCAACAAAGTAGACCCCAAATTCTAGAATGCATTGGTGTAGTAAACAAAAGCTGGACAGAAAACGCAGAACAATGTTGAATAAAAAACATCTAGCACATAATGTCAATAGATCTTGCTTTTTATTGTGGCCCAAAGTCAGGACATTTCTTCACATCCTGGCATGGTTCGGCCTTCATTATGATTTTTCCAATAATCTTAGTTTAAGCAGAAACAAGAGTTTCCATTCAAATGGGGATTAGAAAGTGTGAGGCAAAACCAACCCCTTTGGGCTAATCCCTGTAATCCCAAAATACATGCAGAATTTTAACAGGGAAAATTTCATAGAGTGGTAGGAAATCATGCAGAAATCAGTGTGTAAACCCTGAGTGGAACGTTATTTCTCATTCTGGGTGTGAAAATGTGTAGCCAGGTAATGATGATACCCTACACTGTCAGTAATTCCAGGTGTGGTGTTAATACATCAGTTTTCCCTTTATCCCTCTTACTGAGAGAATTGATGACTATTGAACCTGTATTCATGTTGTTTGCTATT